>NC_136902.1:31361656-31716622 GCF_949606895.1 Notothenia rossii | reverse complement strand
AGCAAAAATCCACTGATAAATTGCAATTTTAACAACCTCATGATAACCTCGTATTATTTTAACTTAGGATCATACCTGTGTTTAGTCTAGAAAAAGATAAATGTGTGCATTTTATTATAAAGTTGTGTATATTTACAGACTGTTGCAAAAACTAAGAAGCTTATACACATCAGGTTTAAAACTAAAAGAGCTTTACAAAAAGGTAACAATTAAAGATGTTTGGAGTTTTTATTTTAGTTAATTTTTAGTCTAAGAGATGCTGATTTGAAACCGTTGTTACATACAGTTACGGCATTTCCTGTTTCTGCCGGAGAGAGGGGAGGCCGTCCCAAAGCTTGCTGCTGTATTTACTCTCTCCACCTGACAGGAGGGAGCCTCATGTGTCACTCCACAGAGTTCACTCCGTCACAGAGGGGGAGTGTGTAGGGGTAGGGTGTAGGGCGAGGTTTGGGATTGGACCGCCTCAATATGAAAACAACCATCGGATGTGGGTTGCCATGAGGATGCGTCCTGCTGATGATAGAGAGTGAGAGAGGTGACATAATTAGATCAAGTGAGATTATAAAAGCCAGGCTGGGGCAGGGGGTCCAACGGTGCTAATCTAAAGCTGTGTGTTACATAAACACCCTCCCTGCCTTCCTGTTAGGTGAAGTGGCGTTGCAGGATCCTATCAACGTATGCGAGGTCAAAGTGATGGACATCATGTACGAACAAAAAGAGACACAGAGGGAGGAGACATCAATAACATGCATGATACATCAGGGTCTCAACAACAAGGGCACCCTGCGGTCAGGAAATGAATCCTTATGCGCATTGCCTCTTTGTAACCGCACTAGACCGACAGATTTCTGGGAAAAGCTTTCAGCAAATGTTAATAAAAAGTCCATGGTCAGTGCTTTTTCTTTTACAGAAACGGCAACAAAATATGTTAGTCAAGTATATTTGTTTGCCAAGAGACTGAGGATATGAATAGTTCACCAACCAACTGGAGTCTGAAAACGAGGACTATACACACAAAGGGATTTGCAGAGGATGATAGCCTTAATAGTAGCTTTGCTCGTCTGAAGGTTCGATTCACAAAAGATAATGGTGCTTGTGAGACTGACCGTTGAGCGGCCCGACCAAGCAAGGAGGCAGAGGCAGAACATCCGAAAATATAACCCGACGTGGGCATTTATTAAAATCATGTGCACAAAGTTCACACAGCCTCAATCCTGCTGCTGTTCACGCGAGCCCAGCCTGCAGCCACCAGGATCTCACGCACCCTACCACTCTCCCAGCACTACAAGAAAGAGCACTTAAATATACAGACTAATTAAACACAGGGGAGGGGGAGCAATTAAACACAGGTGAGGGGGAGCAATTAAACACAGGTGAGGAGGGGAGGAGACAACCCAGGGCCCCAGGTGCACACAATCATTAGCCACAGACATTCAAAATATTATTTGCACCCTGATTACACTCAACCGCTGTCATCCTTATACCAGCATCCAGACGACATTTCAATAAATACGGTTTAATCAGTAAAAAAAATACTAAATTCAATCATTCGTATAAATTATGTGCAAACACCCAATGTTAACTGTACTGTGCAATCACGCTAATAAAGTGCAATATCACCTGGCCCAAAGCCGTCAGTCCATAGTAACGAAGTCGTCACAGTGCTAATAATGCTACAGCGTAAGTTTTGCAAATAAATGCAATTTGTCATTATTGACACCTTAACTTCCCAAATCCCCCAAAAGGAGAGAAAAAGAGAGGAAAGGGAAACATGTAATCCCAGAGTTTGAGAAAAGAGGGAGAGGAAATAATTTGTTTATCTGTTTGTCTACAAATATTAAAAGGCGCTACTTAGTTTGGCTTTGAGCTCATTGCTAAGTAGCTGGCTAACACGCTTAAAAAAACGATGTGATGCTAATGTTTTCCAGGTATTTTTAACAAAGCTTGTTAGCGCTTTATCATTAGCTAATTAGCATCAAATACAAAGTGCAGTTGAGGCTAATGATAATGCCAATACTTTTGAAGGTATCGGGACAAAAATCTAAAAAGGGATGATAATGATTAACTGCGTCAAGAATTTAAACGATTAAAAATGTATGAGCCAATTAACCAACAACGTGTGTTTCAAATGGAAGTCCAGTACATCGTCATTGTACCACCTGAAGAGTCAGCACCAAACGGTTGCAGTGCATGGCAAAATCGTCATCCTCCCAACAAACTATTGTATCTGTGTTTGCTAGGAGGAGCTGCAGTGATGTGTGTGCAGAGACGATAACTCAGAAGATTATATTTAAGGTGGACAAGGAAATGACGCGGATAAGTGTTCTGGACGGTGAGGGATTTTGCGAGCTACTGCAACATTGAACCAGGCTATTGCAGTTTACCATGGGGTCTATGGTGATGACCCAAGTTTGGAGAAACAGCAGTTTTCGCCATATCCACATTCGCTTCATATTTCTGCACTGTAGATTTGAATATGTCAAACTTGTGGTGGCACTAGAGGACAATTGAGGGGATCAGAGGTTCATCTTCTAGGAAACATGAATTTCAGTGGAGAATTTAATGGCAACGCATTGGATAGTTCCAAGAAAAAAAAACTTTCAACACTCAACAAACTATCATTAAAAACAAAAGACATGCAACTACAGGACTGATAGATGGATGAGTCATAAAACATATTATGCAACCAGTCTTGTTTTTCATTTTTATTACATTTCCTCCCGTGCAGTTGAGATACCAGCACTGCTGGAGCTAGACACCGTACCATTTCAGCGGCAAACATTAATTCTAGTTTAAAGGGCTGATGTTTGGACACACTTCAGCTGTAATGCAAAAAAGGAGTGCCTTTCCATGTGGGGGTTGTTGGAAAGCACACCTGGACACATGAATAGGGGTTATTTGAGGTTCTTTCCAGGATTTTGAAGTTCATATGAGGGCTTCATTTGTAATGCTTTCTTCCTCGTGTCATTTTCTGTTTTCCGCAGACATGTAGGGTAAAACTTTGTTAAGCTCTGCCTCTGTACTTTGTTCCCAAACATATTCTTTAACAACGCATAATGGGATACTTCTGCTCTTGATGCTTGCCTAGTGTGACATTTAAGAGGTGCTCCTGGGGTCAGCTGAAGGGTAACACAGTTGTGAGCTTAGCACAAAATGAAATCCAATCCTACCTTACCTATCTGCAGCAGAGGTGTACCTCTTTTTTGGGTCAGAGAGAGCCTCACCGCTTTCTAAAACCATTATATTTGGACTTTTCACCATGATTTGTTGCAGAAAGTGGAGCCGGAAACTCACAAGACTGCAGGAAATGGAGGGGAAACACACCAACCGAGTAATTTGTGCCCAAACAACATTACAAATAAAAACCTACCCAGTTGGCTTGAAGAGTGTGACTACCACAGCAGTTGGGATAATGATCTGGCACAGAATGTGAGAAGAGATTGGATGATATGCTGGAGAGAGGATGCAAGCAGGTGTGTTCGAAGAGAGAGAGAGAAGTGCAGATTTGTGGCAGCTGTTTAGGTCAACCAGGGACCCAGGAGCCGACACACACATACATACTCAGAGGGGCAAACAGGGACACAAAAGTTACATAAGGAAACATACGGAAACAAAAGCCACTACCTATCAACTACAGTTTAGACTATAAAGAAATCTCAAGTGCCTTTCTTGAACCAAACTGACATGATAAAACTACATGTGTTAGGAAAAGAACGTCCTGAATTTAAAGAACCTTTTAAAACAGTTTACAGCTGACACATCTTAACAGGGTAGATAATTAGTAACTATAATCTTAATTCTCTTGTCTATGATCAAAGTATTTACCAAAAGGACGGCCGATGTGAGTTTTTTAGCGTGGACCTGACAAATCCTTTGTATCTGAATTTGCTGTACTTGAAAGACAACATTTGAACACATTCACAACGACTTCGGGTTTCAATCTTGTTTGTAATGTAAATGGAATAGAATATTCATTTGATTATGTACTTAATATCAATCTTAACCTTTACATGTATAGCTTTTTTTCACAAATATGTTCTCATCTTAATACATTCGTCTGGTGGTCAAATGTCTGAATTTCAAATTATTATTAAATGAATTGCAGTTTTCTTTTTTAACATTTAAAGAGATAGCTTGGCTCACTTGGAACTGAATTATGTCTCCTCAGGGTGAGAGGAGTATTTTATATTTTTAAACTCACACTTGTCTTGTTAACTGATTTATGTCAAAAGTATCTAAAAGTGGACCAAAAAGGTAATCTACAGTGCAGACTCCAAGTGACCCTCCCCCCGCCCCCCAAAAAATCGGTTTGTTGGGACTGATCAAAGGTAAGGATCTAGAAACACTTTGTTGCAGTCACCTTAAACTATGTAGAATCCTGATCAAGGAAGATACAACAAACAAACAAACAAACAAACTGTATTGCAGGGAAATTAACAACTGATTCAGTATAAATCACTTCAAAATGTATAAATAGATTACCAAACAACCCTTTTTATCTGTTTGTTGACTGGCTCCAATTAGACACAGTTTGAGATCATCTCTAAAATAGGATTTAGCCCAAATTAGACAGAGTGGGATTACAGGGGAGCAGACAAACTAACGTGTATTTGCTTTTGGGTCTGGTTTTATCCCATGTTCCCATTTATGTTCTTCAATGTGTGCAAATTAGCAAATACATAATTGATAATGCTTCATTTTCATAAACAAACCTAACATGTCAGCAACCTCCTGTTTAGAATAATTGTGTGGAATCATAAATCACATACGATGGAGTGGAAAACAAACAACACAACATTCATTGTTTCCCGTGTGCTCGACCTACTTCCAACATATGGGGCTGTATGGTGATCCAGGGATCATGTCCATGTGTAATCAGAAATCCTGACATGCTACTGGATTGATTTCAGTCACATTCCTGCATCCAAAGTCCAGCTGGACATTAATTCACCACCGATGTTCTAGAGGCAGTCAGATGTGAGTCTGGAAGCGCTGGGTCAAGTGGGTGTTCCCTGCTCACGTGTAAGGGATTTTGATGGTGTGTGTGTGTGTGTGTGTGTGTGTGTGTGTGTGTGTGTGTGTGTGTGTGTGTGTGTGTGTGTGTGTGTGTGTGTGTGTGTGTGTGTGTGTGTGTGTGTGTGTGTGTGTGTGTGTGTGTGTGTGTGTGTGTGTGTGTGTGTGTGTGTGTGTGTGTGTGTGTGTGTGTGTGTGTGTGTGTGTATATATTAAGCTGTTAGTATAGATTAAGCTCTGGGACATTAGGTTTACGTATCCTCACAGAACCCCTCCGATGAGCTGCGGGTGGATGGAGCTATATGGAGCAGGCTGGGAGAGAGGGAGAGCAGAAAAACAACCACGCTTTTCTAACTTTAACACAGAAATTCAGTGCCCATGGAAATCTCAGTGTATTTTAGATTAGATTCAATTTGTATCACAACATAAAGAAAAAAAAACATGGCGTAATTACAGCAGCGCCATTTGCTGTTAGGAATAATGCAACCAAGTGTACACACAGTTTAGGTAAAATGAAAAAAATACCATAAAGTGCATGGTTTTGCCCAAAAGGATGAAAAGATTGATGAAAAGATAAGATTGGTACTGTACACTGAATTAAAATATAAACCAAACACTCAACGGCTCTTAATTTATCACACGTTGAAATCAAAAGCTACAACATTTATTGTGCACACTAAAGGCTTATTCCTCTAAAAGTTATTTTTATTTGCGCCCACGAAAAGCTGTATAAACTAAAAAATATATATGACAGATGAGGTCAAAAGGCCACATGCTTATACACAGAACTTTCTCTACAAAAACAAAAAAAGGAAAAAAACAGCTGACATGATTTGAAAAAACAAAACAAGATGAGCAGGAAAAAACTCACCAACCAGTAAACAATCTAAAAAAATAAAATACATTTTCAAATGAATTCAATATTGTTGTTTGACATGTTTCAACTGCCAAGGTCATCCATCACCCGACAGGTGTGGCAAGAAACAAGAGCACATTTTTAGAGCAGCCTTTTATTGTGAACAGCCCAACACACACCTGTGTTAATCAGGCTGTTTAATCAGCATCTCGATAAGACACACCTGGCACCTGGGTGGATGATGTTGGCAAAGGAAAAATGTGACTACAAACAACATACAACTTTGGGGGTTGAAGGAAAGAGCATAGGCTATTTCTGTGCACAGAAAAAAGTCTTAGAATTTTTATTTAAATTGTGAAAAATGGGAGCTAAAAGAAAAATGTTTTGACAAATGTTCAGATGGATGGGTAGGTTGATAGATAGATAACTAGATAGATAGATGATATGCTGCCCCCATGTGGCCTTTTAGCATTACTACAACTCTATAACTCTTGCAAAGATACAAAAGTATACCCAAGATAGGTCACACACCAATACAACCTTTATATGGTTTGTAGAAACCTAAACGCTTGTATACTAAACTTAACTTGTACTGGGCGTGTTATGTATGAAATTGTTAACTGGTTACTGGGAAAGAAAATGACGAGTGACTTTAGTTGTCACATACATGCAGTGACGCTGAGTAAAAGTTCAAACGTTTCCCTCTAACAATTTATTGGAGTAACTTCAGTCCTTCAAAGTAGCATAACATCTAAATATTCATTTCAAATACAAGTACTGAGTAAATGTACTTAGTTACGTTACAGAAATTGTCAAAAGCGTTTACACAAGTAGGCTTATATTTGCCAATGACTGAAAATATAATAAAAGCTCAACGTTACCGTGGTTTATTACTGTTCAGGGGTACTCTCTTATCTCGTCGTGCTCTCATACTCTCTTTGTACGTCAAAGTTGTGGATACACTATGATACATACACGTGCATGTCCTCAACATCAACGGTAGTTAGTTACTTATTTAGGTTCCAGGATGGTTAAGTTAACTGTGGTGTTGCAGTAAGAGTTAGGTACAATATTGGTTTACATTCACTCCGCATCTTTTTTGTTTTGTTGAACTTAGGCCACATATTTTATTTACGCAGCCACATATGGGGCGCTAACCTTAAGCATGCTATCCAACAAGCTAAGCTAGACTCTGTTTATGTAACGAGGGTTCCAGACGGTGCAAGTTAGCTTATATCCCTATTGTACTTATAGTTGTGGCGTTTTACCCCGGAGTATAAGCAGGTGTACAACATATATAATACAAGTACATGCCATATGAGGATTTAAAATAGTTATAACATTATAATGTGACAGGCCATCCTGACGATACCATCTGGTCCCATGGTGTAATGGTTAGCACTCTGGACTTTGAATCCAGCGATCCGAGTTCAAATCTCGGTGGGACTATCCTTTTTTTCCGGTTTATGTGAAAAGACATATCAATAATGTACTGCACAATTACTTAAGAGAAGGTTTGGACCAAAAGCTAATAAATAGAAGCTACATCTGTACCCCACCTAAAGAGATTGCACTGCCGATAATCCGATGATGATGATACACAGCCTACTTTGCCCAGCAATGTTTCTCATTAAACCTGGTAAAAGATTATACTGACCTCAAGTGAGCTTTCTACTTATTCCACTTATTTATACACTTATTTATCTTCTCTATGTGTGAAACAATGAAGCAGCAGTGATAAGTGCAATAGCCTAAAGTACTGTAACTGAGACAATTATCAACCTCGGAACATAATTTTGTGGCAAATATTAAACAATCATTCTGAAAAACACAGGTTTATGTTCAAACAATTTTATTTCCACACATAAATGGCAGAGTTAAAAATACATATACAGTAATATGCTTGAATTGAACATTACGTTTGTTTTATTGGAATGTTTTTTTCAAATTCTTTACAAATATGTCCATAACAGATGTTTGCCTACAGGGCCACATAGGCTAAAGTGTACAGTGTATCCCTTTTTCTTTTAAAGAGTCTTCTCTTATACTCAGCTGTTTTCTTACCACAATTGTTTTCCCATGCATGAGTGTAGCTCTTTGTGACCACACTGGACATGTGTGACATGTGGATGCATTTGCTACAAGCATACTGTACAGCCAAAAATAAGACTTGCCCAGTATTCCAGTGGATACTGAAAAGGCTCTGGTACTGTAGCCTGCTAGTGTACATACAGCACGGTACATGTGTGATGAAAAAACTATGAAATTATATCTATTTTTTAAGTGGCAGTGAATTGTATTTGCAAAAAATAATATTGTAACAATAATTAGAAATAGTGAAACAGACTAATTTAACAGTTTTATAGTAATATAAAACATGACAAAGCATTAAGAAAACGAAATGTTCTGAACAATTAATTGTATTACTAATTTGGCACAGTCTTCCGTCTGCAACATTTAGATTTGAAACATTTTTAAAAGGTATTTTAGATGTGTAGCTCTGTCACATCTTACGATTTACCATCAAATTTAATAGAAGTGAAGATTGTTGTAAATTAAATAAGAAACTTTTCCCCAACTAATTGTCACAAAGCTGGAGGGACTGCCTGAAAAAGCAAATGTGAACACACTGCTCGCAAACAATATTTCACACATCATAGTGTTTATATATTTTGTATGTGCTCTACTTTTTGGCCAAAATCCCCCAAAACCCTATGTTGTTAGTGAACTAAGTGAAGGAGTAAAATTGGAGGAATTATTGCAGCACTTAAGGGCTCTATTATCTCTACACTGGTAATTATCTTGCACTTAAAGCTTTCTCCTAGTTTGAATTATGAGAGTTTTAACCAAAAATGTTCAGCACATCCTTTAGTTCCAGGAAGTAAATCAGTTGGGATAAAAGGAGGCGCAAAATGAGCTACACACTACGGATGTATAAAGAGAAAGGCTTTAAACAAGTTGAGCTGTCATGTAGCCAATATGTTATACTAAGGAGATATTTAATAGAGATTTGTATAAAAACCATGAAAGTCAGAAGCCCTTTCATCTTAGTAGCTATGTTCAGTGTTCAGATGGAGTCTGTTTATCAGCCATAAAAGAACAGTTTTAATATGGCACATGAATAATTACTTGATTACTTATTTTAGGCTAAACCATGATGTTTCACTAAAACTAATCAAGTTGTTTTTTTGCACATTTGTTTGGTTAACTTTAACTACGTGTTTAAAACTGCAACCGTAACGCAGGAGAAACAATGTTTACCTCATAATAATATTGCATTTTGGGTCTATGGGAACATCATTTTGTAGGAGAAAGGGCTTGTCTGTCAGTTTGAGTTCCTCCAATTAATGTTGATATTAAAACCAAAATAATTAATATCTTTACAATGTAATACATTTGAAAATAAAAACCTTATTTTAAAGAAATGTAACTTCAACAAGTAATATGAATTCCATCAGAGTTCTACGCTGAGATGATAGCTATCGCTATTTTGCTTAACTCAGTTAGAGTTAATATTAGCATAAATGTTTTCTCCATCATTAATGGAATTTACCACTGTATCATTTAGTTATATGGAATAACTGGGTTTGACACACGTTTTAGCTTCAGATAACAGCTTGGAAATATGGTAAATGCAATTTTAGCTTTAGCTAATGCTAGCGGTGGCTATTTCATCAACCAGCTTTAGAACTTGTAACTCTCTTATTTTAGTTATCATGTTCAATGTTTTTCTGTGACAAAGAGGGAGCCATTACTGTGTTAAAGCAGATGGTATACAATATGTTTATATGGTTAAACAGATGTCAAAAAGTCTGAATCTGGTATTTAGCCTACTGTGTTTACCCTTTCTAAGTCAGCAAGCTCTACCAAGAGAAGTAATGTATTTGTGGATAAACTTATATTATTATCGGTTACAAATCATATTTAAATAGAGATTCCAACCATCATTTTTTCTGCATTTCACGTTTTAATCCAGTCAACACAATAACTCTAGAGTGTGTGGTATATTTTTTCTAGAGGACAGGTTAATTGGGAATGCTGGCCTTTTGGACGCAGTCCAGTAATGATTAGATTATATTTTGTAGGTTAAGCATGTGAAGGAACATATCATATCGGTTGGCTATGAAATTCATTGGTCTCAGGGGTAAAGCATTCAAAAGCTCCATATTGCAATGCAACACAAACATGAATGCATTTGTCAAAATGAAAGTTTTGGGATTTGAAATTTAAGAGGAAATACGTTCAACAATAAATCAAATACATAAGTGGACTTCATCCCAGCCACAGAACAAAACACATGTATGCAAAAACTATGCTAAGATTACAGGGTGACACCATGATATAAATATATATTTTTCTGATCAGCTCATTAGTGTCCATAAACTGGAGTTATACAAAATATGTGTTTGTGAACATCACACGCTTTTTTTAAGTGCTTTACTGATAATTTCCCAATCAGTTAACCTTTATTTTGAAAATACACCCACAACCTCTCTGTTTTTTCTAAGTCCTTTATCTTTTGTGACTCTGTGTTTGTGTTTGGCACCACCACAACCTTTTTCCGGTCAGATGTCGGTGGTCTCCAACTTGTTGAGCATGTCCGCCTCTCCGTTGCTGCTTGTCTTCTGCTGCCCGTTGGCTTTCTCCTGCTCCAGCGACAGGAAGTGTCTGTTTTCGTCTCGTTTAGAATTTGCAGCGTCCTCTAAGCTGATGGTGGCGCGGCTGGTTTCGGTGAAGGAGGAGTTGTTGTGGTGGTTGCGGCTCATGGGCATGTCTCCCCAGCCGGTTTTACCCCAGGCAGACTTCCACTGATGCCACTTCCTCCGCAGCGCTGTCTGGGCCTAGACGTCAAGAGTTTGGTTTTAGTTTAGTTTGCAACTCGATTTTGACAGAATAACAACTGGTGACTTCTAGAATTGTGTGAGTAACATTCTTTTCTTAGACTTCTCTGTTTCGGTGTGTGTATTCTGTATAAATGCTCTGTAGTTGATCTGACTGAAATTGTGATTTTAAATCTCAAAACCACTACAGTATCTGTCAGGCAGAAACTTGGGACAAGTAATTTGACTGAAACCTTAAAACTGAACTAACTGACTGCTAGGGTTAAACTTTGATTTAAACAATACTAAGAGCTTTATTGAGCAGGTGTAACTGTATTAAGGGTTAAACTCATAACTTTATAAATTAGGGTTTAATGTAATTGTAAAACCATTATGACACTGAAAATACAATAACAACTCAGGAGGGAGCCAGTCTAGATTTCCTTTTGAGGGCCACCAGCTGCAGAGAGTTAACTAATTAAAGGGGCGTGGCCCCACAGCTGTGAGAACTCAGCAATCAGGTGTCCATTTTAGGCAGCACTTTCCCGGAGCATCAGCTCCAGTGTCAGACAGACGAAGACTCACAAAGACATTAGAGTCCTGTTGGAGTCACGAGGGAGGAAAAAAGGAGGCAAATCCTACTTTGATTGAACCAAGTATCTCTAGTATTTTATTTTACTGTTAATTTATTTGTTCATGCTATAATCATGTGTATTTTCTCCATTCCTGTTTATGTGTCTTCCCGCAATTATCACTGGCCCCGTGTATCTCCTAATCGATATAACCGGCCTGCTCTCGTCTATCCCACATGCTCCACTGAGATCCAACATCTAGTTTCAGGGGGCCTGTGGAACTACCAGTCAGCTGTTCCTAAGGCTGACTATATTTCTGGCTACGCTTCCCTGCAGTCTCTGGATTTCCTTGCTCTCACTGAGACCTGGATTACTCCATCCAACACATCCACCCCAGCAGCTCTCTCCACAGCATATTCCTTCTCCCATACACCAGACCCTCTGGCAGAGGAGGTGGCACTGGTCTCCTGCTCTCTCCCAAATGGAGCTTTTCCCTCTTCAAGCTACCTAACTTCACTCCTTCCACCTTTGAATTCCATGCCGTCACAGTAACCCATTCTATAAAATTAACCATTGTTGTTCTCTCCCGTCCACCAGGCGCCTTGGGGGACTTCTTGGAGGAATTAGATAATCTCCTCTCACAAATCCCTGAAACTGGCCCTCACGCTGTACTTCTCGGAGACTTCAACCTCCAGACAGGGAAGATAGCTGAACTAACATCTCTTTTAACCGCCTTTGCTTTCTCACTGTCTCCATCCCCACCAACTCATAACGCTGGCAATGTCCTTGATTTCATATTCTCAAGGAACTGCACTACTTCCAACCTCACTGTAAACCCGCTTCACACATCCGATCACTTCTTCATTTCATTCTCTCTACCCCTTTGCAAACATAACGAACTAATCTCTTCTAATTCTGCACCTGTCCGCCGTAACCTCCGTTCCCTCTCCCCCTCTACCTTTGCCTCATCGGTGCTCTCAGCCCTCCCTTCCTCTGACTCGTTCCAACTCCTGCCTCCAAACTCTGCTGCAGAAACCCTCCTCTCTACTCTCTCATCCTCTCTGGACTCTCTCTGTCCTCTCACGTCTCGGCAAGCTCGTCAGTCCCCTCCGGCTCCCCGGCTAAATGACGCACTGCGTGCTAAAAGAACCATCCTTCGGGCAGCAGAGCGGAAATGGTGGAAATCCAAACACCATGACGACCTCCTAACCTATCAGGCTCTCCTCTCCTCTTTCTCTGCTTCCATCTCTCAGGCAAAAAGCACTTTCTTTCAAGATAAGATCCAATCTTCCTATTCCAATCCCAAAAAACTATTTTCCATCTTCTCCACCCTATTGGACCCCCCCAAAGCCCCTTCCCCATCCTCCCTTCTGTCAAGCGACTTTGTTAACCACTTTGAAAAAAAGGTTGATGATATTCGCTCTTCTTTTTCTGACTCACCTTTACTCACCGCTGGGTCACCAGACCCACCTTTCACCCACACACTAACCTCCTTCTCTCCAAGTGAGGTTCTTACCCTCATTACCTCTGCCCGTCCTACCACCTGTCCTGTGGACCCCATCCCCTCTAACCTCCTTCAGACTATCGCTCCTGATATTCTACCGTTTCTCACCCATTTCATCAACACTTCTCTAACTTCTGGTCACTTTCCAAACAGTCTCAAGGAGGCAAGAGTAAACCCTCTCCTAAAGAAACCCACTCTCAACCCATCTGATGTTATAAACTACAGGCCTGTCTCTCTCCTCCCGTTCCTGTCTAAAACACTCTCGCGCTGTCTTTAAACAACTCTCCTGTTATCTCCATCAGAACAACCTTCTGGATCCGCACCAGTCTGGTTTCAAGGCAGGTCACTCAACAGAAACTGCCCTCCTTGCTGTCACTGAGGAACTGCACACGGCTAAAGCAGCCTCCCTCTCCTCTGTCATCATCCTTCTGGACCTGTCTGCTGCATTCGACACGGTGAACCATCAGATCCTCCTTCACACTCTCCAATAACTTGGAGTTTCAGGCTCTGCACTGTCCCTCCTCACCTCATACCTCAAAGACCGCACCTACAGGGTAACTTGGAGAGGGTCCGAGTCCGACCCTTGTCAATTAACTACAGGGGTCCCTCAGGGCTCTGTTCTTGGTCCCCTCCTCTTCTCCTTGTACACAAACTCGCTTGGATCAGTCATTAGCCCGCATGGTTTTTCATACCACTGCTACGCTGACGACACCCAATTAATTCTGTCCTTTCCCCGCTCTGAGACCCAGGTCATCGCACGCATCTCTGCTTGTCTAGCTGACATCTCTCAGTGGATTTCTGCTCACCACCTCAAGCTCAACATTGACAAGACTGAACTGCTTTTCCTTCCGGGAAAAGATTGTCCCACTCTTGACCTAACAATCAACATCGGCACCTCGATTGTTTCCCCGACTCAGACTGCAAGGAATCTGGGTGTGATCCTAGATAACAAACTGTCTTTCACTGCAAATATAGCTGCTACAACCCGCTGCTGCAGTTACACCCTTAACAACATCAGGAGAATACGTCCCCAGCTGACCCAGAAAGTGACGCAGGTTCTGGTCCAGGCTTTCCTCATCTCTCGCCTAGACTACTGCAACTCCCACCTGGCTGGTCTACCTGCATGTGCCATCCAACCTCTGCAGCTCATCCAGAATGCAGCGGCTCGTCTGGTCTTCAACCTTCCTAAATTCTCCCACACCACGCCGCTCCTCCGCTCCCTTCACTGGCTTCCGGTAACTGCTAGAATCCACTTCAAGACAATGGTACTTGCGTACCATGCTGCGAATGGATCTGGCCCTTCCTACATCCAGGATATGGTTAAACTGTACACCCCAGCACGTGCACTCCAGCCAAACAGCTCGCTGCACCCGCACTGCGAGGGGGACCCAAGTTCCCATCAGCAAAAACTCGTGGGTTTGCTATCCTGGCTCCAAAATGGTGGAATGAGCTCCCCATTGACATCAGGACAGCAGAAAGCTTACACATCTTCCGGCGCAGACTGAAAACTCATCTCTTTCGACTCCACTTCGAGCGATAGAATTACTAACAAAGCACTTATATACTAATAAAGGACTGGCTTATCTAAAGCCAGTTGAGCAGCACTTGACATTTTTTAGCTCTATGAAACCTGATGTACTTATATGATTCTGTTTTATTCAAGTTTGTACTTTGTTGGTCATACGCACTTATTGTAAGTCTCTTTGGATAAAAGCGTCAGCTAAATGCAATGTAATGTAATAATGTTTACATTTTTAGTAATTAGAGGTTACATGCAGTATTTTGAATATAAATATTAACATGATCTTGTATTTATTGTATGATCCCTTTTAATGTACCTCAGTATTGCAGAAACAGAATATAATTGCCACCAGGAATCCCTGCAAAGCAATGGGACAGTGGTTAAATATTCATACAGGAACAGATGTCAGTGAGATTATCCTTTAAATAATAAATGTATATGAATCTTCAGGTTTAATTTTACAAAGAAAAAGCAAAGATAACGTTTCTAGAAAGCTGTTTTATTAATGATAATACACAGCAGCTGAAGATCTTATTTCCCTCAAAGAAGCCAAAATGATTACTGTTTTTTGCCTTTTTTTTTTACTTTTAAAAATGTATTTATTTTAACAGGGACATTGCACATTAATGCCAGTGTTAGCCAAGAGGCTATTTTTCCTCTGTAGTCCCTGACTGGCAATAGGTATGACAGCTGAACATTGACAGGAAAAGAGGAGAGAGAGGGGATACTAATGTAGCAAAATTCTGTAGTGGAATCTGTTTAAAGTGCTTTTTAGTTTGATGTTGCTTAATGACAATGGAAAGAGTTGAATGCCAGATTTAACACAACTATTTGTGTATAAATTGTTCGGAACATATTTTGTTCCATTGCTTATGTACTCCACTTTGGTTGGCATTGGAAGGAGACCATTTTTTCATTTGCCATCATTATTATAGTCCCCATTTTGGTCTTAATGCTAAAAACCATATATGTTTGGTACAGAAAATGTAAAATCTTAAAAGAAACATGCAGATTATTAATGTCAAATGAATTATGTTTAACGTCACCATAGAAGTTTTTTCGATACATCACATGAGTCTCTGTTCAGCAGCTTGTGCAAACTTTAAATTGCAGTGTATTGTTGCCTGTACCTGGAAGTGGCAGAATATATTGACAAAGAAGTCATAGATGGCTCGGCTGATGCGTCCCTCGGGTCTCCATGGTAACAGGATGTACTGGACTCCCAGCAGAGGGATGAGGATGAGCGTGGCTCTCACGGCCTTCATGTAGGCTGTGGACTCAGCACAGTGGGTCTCCTTCAACTTGGTGATTAAAACACGTACAATGTTCAGGAGAAAGAAAAAGTTGACCTACATGGATGATGAAATTAAAATGGAAGAGAAGAGAGAGACAAATATTTTAATCTGTGATTTGACTTTTGAAGGGGGAAAAAATTGCATTGATTTGCTTGATGGTGGCACTAAAACATCAACTTTAAATAACATGAAGTTCCTTTTCTTTAAAAGAACATGTCAATTACCTGGCAATAGTTAAACCACTTAAAGGCAAAAAGACAACCTTACACATTCATGACATATTTTGCCCCAGTCTTTTACCTTTAAAAAGTAACTTAGTCATATCAAATACCAAATACAGTCTGCGTAGTGGCATATTAATATAAAGAATGGCAATGAAAGCAGTGCATTGTAACTGATAAATGATCTGAATTGACTGTGCATTTGCGTCTGTACCATGGTGCATCTACATCAAACGTTTTGAAGGAAAGGTACTCATTCATATATATATATATCATCATTCTGCAATGGGTGTAGAGAGCAAAACTAAATCTGAAAATAGCAATGATGTAAGTCTTACATTATATAACATTGCTCTGAATAGATTTGAATGTATTATTTTATTTTACATGTATGGTAACTTGTACTGTATGTGTATGTCTATATATAAAATATAATAATACAATTGACACCCATGTCTATAATACAATATAAACATACTTGTATTACAATATAATCTGCTTATAGCAGCACTATATAAATATATTTTAATAAGCATCAATAAATATTCATAGAGCTTTATAGCAATAATCACAACATATTATATATCATTTTATAATGTCTTCACCAAAGTAAAATAACAATTTATAGTTTCTGGTCAGTCACTGATATTTTCATGTTTTTTTAATGTACTTATTTTTGTGCTTGTTACATATAACATATCGGCCTATACTTATATATCTATATTTTGTATTATTTTATAACCGGCTTGTAATGTATAATATATCCGCTTATACCTTAGGAATGTAATGACTTCAATTAAAGCATCCAATAACAGTAACTTATAATCTCATTAAAATGCAATATACAACGAATATAATTAATTGCATCTAAGGGAATTATATTCAACTATGATCCTTGCATATAAAAAAAGTCAATGAGTATATATCTATTATTAAGTTTTATGATATTTGACCTTATAAGTAACTCTAAAATGCTTTATAATGTGTTGTGATTATTGTTAAAAAGCATTCAATGTTTAAAAGTGTTGTATAACTATAATTCGAAGGTGCAAAGGGTAGACATAATGCATAATAATTGTGTTTATAACACAATATACTGTAGGCACAGAGAGGCTACCATGTGTGTTAATTACTCACTAGTAGTGCAGCCTGAATGGGCCCATGGATGATATAGAGCAGGTGTGTGTGTGAGCTGATCCAACACCTGGAACAAATACAAATTACAAATACTCATGCACAGTGACTCAAATAAGCCTGGGGGCTTTCAGAGCCTGAATCATTAGTCATCGCTGCTACACTTAGCAAACAAAGGGTTTACGCAAATTCGTCTTGATGAGGCAAATCAATATCTTACAAATCCTATCATCCTGATCAAACAGAGAATAAGAAGGTCACAGGAAGGGGAGAGGGAGAAATCCCAGTCTGGAGTTATGTCACTGTGAGAACACACTGCAACATTTCTGGCCTTGATCTGACACATTTGAGACAATAAAAGAAAAATAAACATGCTACATCTCACTTGTCGTTGAAGAAGAAACCGCGAGCCACAGCGTACGTGGCGGCAGGAATGATCGGGAAACCTAAGAACAGAGAGAGTAAGTAGAGAGATGTAAAAGGTAATACAGCACCATAATATGCTCCTAGAAAGTTACAAGAGGGCTTTATATAAATAAAAACTGTATAAACTTATACAGTTTTTATCTAAACTTAAATAGTTTGACATTTTGGGAAATATTCTTATTCACTATCTTGCTGATAACAAATATCTGTCAAAAATGAAGCTGTAGGCTAGTTTAGCTTAGTTTAAATCCAAACTCAAACACTAACATCCTATACGTCCTTTCTTTAGTCATATCAAAACAGCAGTATAGTTAAAGTTGTTATAGTTAGGGTTATGTATCGTTGAATCTGAACTTTATTTTACAAACTCGATGTAATGTGTCTTATTGTTAAGCTAGGCTAAGTGGCTACTGGCTGTAGCTTTATGTTAGTAACACAGATGTAACTCAATTACATTACTTTAGTACACATTTTAGGTATTTGTATTATACTCGAGTCTTTTTTTCTTAACTTTATACTTCCACTCAACTATGTTCCAGAGGAAAATGTCTTTCACCTTACTGTTTTACTTGACTTTACTAAGTTACCAGTGCCTTAAGAATCAATATCTTTGCATATGGAACATATGAAAAACGTATGAAAAAGCATGATAAAGTGAAGATTTGCTGTTTTTTGTAATAAAAAAATTGTGATTTCTTTTAATTTACAAACAAAATACAAACTGTAAATTATGTCATGTTGGGAAATTATGATGGTGTTACTCAAACAAATAATTAACAACACAAACAATCCATACTTACTGTAAAGTAGTTATTACAAATGAGCTCCACTTACTAAAAAAGTAATGTCCTGCTGTCCTGCTAAATGAGGGAGTTATAATAAAATATTAATATAATATATTGTAGAAGTCACAATTATCCTTTTTCTGCACTAAGTACTATTCCTGATTATACTTAGGTAACCAGTGGCGTTTTTATATGTACAAAAGTGGTTGGGCACAAAAAACGTAGATGTTTATATATAAGCTAAATAAAAATATAGTATTATTTTAAAAGTCTTTTTAGTCCGATGCTTCGATTAATTTTAAACAAACAGTTCAACAAAAGGATACCCAAACATTTTAATTTTATCATTAAAATATTGGATTGTTCTCTCTTAGTAATGTCCAATTTAGCAAAAGACCACTGTATTTTTATGATCAAATAGTTTACACAAGAGATGAGCATGACCATAAGACTAGACAAGCTACATCAGGCCATCTACGGGCACCTAAACCCAGGACAAATCTTCTGAAATCTTCTGTGTCTTATAGAGCTATAAAGGAATGGAACTCATTGCCAAACTACCTTGCTGAAATAGAGTCCAGAGCCTCTTTCAAGAAGAGATTGAAGGGCCATCTACTAATGACCATGTACCCTTGTGAGCTGTGAACCCTATTTAATTTGATCTCATGCTTTGTACTGGTGGGTGTCTAGTGCACTCATCCTTGGCAGAGATTGATATTGAAAGTGGATGAGATTGTTGATGATGTTGGAAATTGTTGATGATATTGGTGATGTTGTTAATGATGTCAGGAATTATGTCTTGAATGTTGTTGTGTTATTGTTGTATTATTGTTGTATTGTTTTAAGTGTCGGACCCCAGGAAGAGTAGCTTTTTTCAAGAGCAAAAGCTAATGGGGATCCTTAATAAACATAAACATATTAAGATCCCATTTTCAATAAAATGTGGCACACTTGAAGATGAAGTCCATTTGGCTATCCTTCTGGACAAAAATGTCTATTACTGTTTTGTAAAAGTCCTCCTTATCTTCTTGTAGTTTCAGAAGTCGAATCATAAATCTATCGATAGATTTATGATTTGAAAATGATAAAAGTAGGGTAGACATGTGGATATTATCCGGCTGAACAAAACGTGCATTTATCTAACAGGTACGTTTCTCACAGATCTTATTTTGAGCTATTTTCTAAAATCCTATGGAGAAATCTCATTGCTTTTTTGTCGAGGGAACCCATGCGCAGCTTACTTCCAGGTTTTAGGACGCGTCACCGCACCTCTCTCATCTCCTCTTCACACACTACACTTTTCGCGGCACACGTACTTACAGCCAATCAGGTCTGAATTATGTGAGATGGCATATGGTGGGGATGGCAGCTCAGTGCCCCTATGGTCATTATTTTTTTGCGACACACATTGAATAGAAAAAGATTCTGAGCATGAGCAGTGTAGTTTTTACAGAACCAATTAGACAGCGAGAGAGAGGGGCTTGACCGGGGCTTGACCCACGTCGCTCAAAACGGCTCAATAGAGAACCGCAGTGACGCGTCCTAAAACCCGGGAGTAAACTCCTTCCGGTTCCTTCAACAAAAATGCAATGCAATTTCTCCATAGGATTTGGGAAAATAGCTGGAAATAAGGTCTGTGATTGAAACACATTTAAGAGACGGATCACGTTTTGTTCAGCCGGATAATATCTACATGTCTACCCTACTTTTATCATTTTCGAATCATAAATCTAGTCGCCAGAAGCAAAATGCTAACGTTATGCTATAAACTAACTACAGCAGGGTCGGTGCTTCAACGTCACGCCGACTTAAGATCCATATTCAAAACTACAGATTCAAAGTCGTACAAGTTGAAGCTTTTGTTTTAACAGTTTGCAAGAGGCAGGTACTTGCTTTCAAGCAGAACAGGGCAAACAAACTTAGTGGGAGAGTTTACGTGTTCGGTGTAATGACGTAAAACGGCCTCGACAACTTCTGTAGTCCTATTCAGCCACATGTTAACAAACATCGTTTTTCAGACACGTAAACTCTTCAAAAATCACCAGTGGGGTCACTGCTGATGTATTTAATGTCGTAGAACAAAACGTGATCTGTCTCTTCAATTTGTGTCAACCACAGACCTTATTTCCAGCTATTTTCCAAAACCCTATGGAGAAATTGCATTGGTTTTTGTTGAAGGAACCGGCAGTGGTAAAAATGCTAACTTACTTAGGACGCGTCACTGCGGTTCTCTATTGGCAGACAGGTAGACACTAAATAGAAGAACACAGACTAAAACAGCAATGTACAGACAAATCAGATAATTAAACATGATCGTAAAATATATTTTAAGATGTATGCATTTTGCATTTGTTTGTAATTATTATTTTAATACTTTCTGCTGACACTAATGGGGCTGCCCCTAATGACCAGTTGCCACTGTAGGTAACAAGTTCAATCCAGGGCTTTTATTTTTGGGTGCTTTCATTACTTTTACTTAAGTAAAGGATCCGAATCCTCCACTGCACGTATGTAGGACATGTAATATGCTCATTACTGGCACGCTTTAGCGCACAGATATAAAAAGCTGTGAGCCTCAGAGAGACATAAAATAATCCATTACTAATACATAAGAGCTAGATGAGAGAGCAAAAGGAAAAGCACAGGTTCATCCAGGCTTCAAGGTGACTTTAATGTATTAACTGATGGTAGGAATGGGATGTTCTCAGTGTAGGAAAATAATTCAAGAACAGGATATAGTCTCAAATCAGAGAGGCTCTCATATTTTCAGGTGTACTTAAAAGTAAATTACTGTTTTGGCCCTTGAATTAAAGGACTGTTAACCTTGAGAACAGTGTCTACTGAGGACAACACAGCAACTCCTCACTTGGAGTGTAGCTCAAAAGGTATTATGAGCTACTGTATAGCAAGCGTAATATTATAAAGCAGCCCCACAATGCAACTGTTATTTAATGTATTGATGCAGTCCCTTCGAATTTGTCTTGTGATTTCCTGGTAACAAATGCTCACGCACTTTTATTATATTTTAGAATTAAATTAAAAGATAAATATACATGCTATATCTTTGTAGACCCAGGTTATTAAAGTTTTGGAGTTGGAAGTTAAAGTTATGGTTGGAGAACTGTGTAGGAGATTCCTGAGTGTTTTAACATTTTGTTTTGAGAGATATCTTCCAGTCCTCTTGAGTCCTTCTCACTACCACACAATTAACCTAGTTTGTTTACAATGGACCTCAACTAATTCTGGTTGAATGGCATTTGATCTAACTACAATTTTGTTATTTAACACTGTTTTACTAGACTGCATAGAAAGATAGGGATTTATTCTGAAACCATTGAAGCATTACGCCATCTCCTGGAACGTCAAGTCGGTTTCATTTCTGTCGTTGACAGAAAGGGATGATGTCTGCTTTTTTTGGTAGGGATATATTAGAACAAAAACAGATAAACAGATGTTATACCCATTAGTTTTTTAAACCAGGCAAAATATATGTGCTTAGTTTCAGCACTTCTTGGAAAGTATTAATTTACAACAATTTATTTTCAATTATTTTTTATTTTATTTTCAGTTTAAGTTAGAGAAGGTCTCCAAGGATCATATCCCCTAATATAAATACACTGTATATACAGTAAATGCAAATGTTGAGATGCACAAAGAGGAGTGTTTTCAGTAACTTTATATAGCAGTCAGCAAGCGTCCTGAGTTACAATAGCCTTCTGGTTTGTTTATTAATATTGATCTAAGTTCTATGGTTATGAGAAGACTGAAATATCACAGATAAGGCTGGAAATCATTGCTTGCTGTTTTCGATTCACCCCTCTAGTCGAAGATACCGACCTCTCTAAAAATCACAGTTGTATGCCATAGACATGCTTGTGCTGAAATTGTTGAGAAAGGGTAATTAAATATCACATCCTCCAGACTCACCCCATCCCAGGACGTAGTACCAGAAGAGCTGCTGTTCGCCTACGAAAACGGCCACTATGATGAGGGTGTGCAGGTAGATGCCCTCACACAACATCCAGAAATAGTTGGAGGTGGATGTATACTGAGTCAGGACAGCCAGGACCTTACAGCTCATCTGTGGACAGAAAACCGGAAGTCTTAAAATATGTCAGAAGGAATAAAAAGCATAATTAAATAAGAATTCCAGACGGAAAAGCACCCACAGTTTGATAGCTGTGAGTTAAGTGTGGGTAATTTCTTTTAATACGGGACAATTAGGCCTGTGAAGTGAAATTCATTAGTTTAATGGGATGAAATATAGATTCAGTAGCTCACAGGGTTGCTGGCGGTTATGGCCTGGTTATTGGCCACAGTGAGCGAGAGCCACATGATGGTAACGATGGAGTTCAGGATGAAGGAGAGGAACATGCTCTTGTGGAGGGAGATTCTCTGGCAGCTCAGACTCCTGGAAGAGAAAAACAGTAAGTAAACAGTTAGTGGAGGATTCATTTTAAAGGCTGCTAACAAAAACATTTTACCGAAATGTCAATAAGTCAAACCATACCTGCCCTAAAAATCCACAAAATGTAACCCAAAATTGTTTTAGATTCATTATGTCACAGGATGGAAACGCCTTTGGAAAATGTGCATTATGTAAGGGTATACATTCACAGTGGCCCAAACCGTGATCAGTGGTCACATTCAATCTTTTAAATTCTGATATGGGCAACTTTTATTTGTAGTCCTAAATGAAGTCGACCTAAGAAGAGTCTCTGGATCGTCATTTGTTACAATACGGTGCTAGCGAGAGTCTTGTAAAAAGGTAGTGAAAGCTAAAAGCAGCCCTTGATATTAAAACTTTGGATGAAATCTGTTTCCGTTCATGTCGCAGTCCCTCCCTCTCCTCCTGACTCTGCAACCATACACATCTCTGTGAAGAAGTAGCAGCCTCTGCGCTGCTTAAAACCATAATTAAAAGTCGGCTCTCTTCCTCCTTATCCTCATTAGCATATGCTCCCAAATCCTGCTGGCTTCCACTGCAAATCCACTGATAAATTAATCCGCTGGCGCTGACTGTAGTAGCCTCCATGTAAACTTCATTACAACATCTTGATGCTTTTTTTTCTTATGCCGGCCAATTCAGCCCCATAACAGGTTTTTTTTTTCTTATTTTGACTGAACTCCAGGCACATTTCAAACATTTCTCAGCCATCGTACACAAACTGCCACTGTAATAAAGGTTGTGACTCACTTGAAGTAGGAGAAGATGATGAGGCAGATGATCAGAGAGACGATGGACAGGCCGTGACCCACCATGGCCAGGTAGTACAGACTGATGGCAAACTGCAGGGACAAGCAAATTCATGAAGATACAAAATTCACAAATTATTAGGAATGTTTAAAGTTCAGGAGAGTGTCCGTGTTTGCATCCTCTACATCTATACTGTATATCATCAAAAGGCCCTTTGAAACATGAAGAAAATATCTGTAAAGAAAATATGAGCCTTTTGGAGAAATTCAGAAGGATTCCCAAAGGCCATGAATTTAGACGCACTGAAAAAAATAATCATAATGTTGTTTTCCAAATGCAATATAAATGACTTTGTGAAGACCGTTCATGCATAAATGTGGAAGTGCAGGGCTGGGAACAAATCCTCAATGACATGTTAAACTCAGTGTGTAGACATGAGGTGATTTACAATGATTAATCTTACATTGTAAATCGGAGGAGCAAGATTCTTACATTTACATTTAAATCACAAGTCCACGGAGATAGAACTTTCCATGTTTAATGATGAGTTTAAATTCCATGGCTGTAAAGGCGGGGGAATAAATTAAGACTGCAAGATGCTCTTTTTCTGCGACAGAGTTTGAGGAGTTTTCCTGTGATGCTTATTGTCATGTTGCACTTCCAAATGTGATCCTTTTCAAGGATTTCAAATATATTTGAGGGCAATATTTCAATTAGGTAAGATTAATTTGTAGTTTCTCCAGCCTCTCCACTTACATTCGTAATGTTGCTCATACACAACAACACTTATGTCAACATTTTTGTCGACTTTGTTTTTGATGCTAAAGCATAAAAGTGTGCCATTTACAAGATCTGGAGCACATACAATTGAGTCAACCTTCGTAGAATGCCTACCTTTATTTATATTTTTGAAAAAATGTGAAGAAGGACTGTCTTGCCTGCCTTTCTGCATTATAACCTATCAGTGCATGTCGCAAGTATACACATATTTGATAGACATGAACTAGGAGCAATGCCATTTTCTCTGAAAACGTACACTTTATATACGACAAAGACAGTTCCACTGCCGGCTCCTGCATGAACAGTATGGTAATGGGGTACCGTAAGAGCACTTACTCTTCTCAGTACAGCACAGCTCCCTATGGGCGATAAGGAATAGCAATTTTCTTTTTGAAATGGCAATTTTTTTAATCGGACAGATGCTCAGAACCGGACAGATTTTTGACAGCCCTGAGACCCCTTCATGTAAGAAGCAATGTGCAAGCCCACATAGAACAAAAAGAGTATAACATCGTTAACAATTTAAATAGTAGCAGAAGTATTTTAATTACACTTGTTTAAATATGGTATTTATTGTATTTTATTTTTATTTTTTATTTTAGATTCTGAATATTTAGTATTGAACTTCTTATGTTTATATAAAAAAGTTTTTGTATTTTAATATATATATTTTAATGGTTATTTAACTTTATTAATGTTTGTATTAACATCTTTATTCTATGTATTTTATCTTTTTATTGCATATCCTATCTTGAACTTGTCATGTTGAATATACAGTATATATATATATATATATATATATTTATATATATATATATATATTCTTTTTTTTATTCTAAAATGGAGCAGAAAATTGAATTTCCCCCTAGCCAAATAAAGTATTCTGATTTCTGACACCACCGTATCAGGGCATGCAAATTAAAGTCACACGCTAACCTTTGCTCCTACTGAGATTTTGACAGTTTGGAGACTGTCAAACTACTTTCCAGTCTCCAGTGTTCAGCTCAGAACACGCATGTCAGAAATTGAAGACTGCACTTCATGTTGTTATGCTCAGCTGTCCGAGCCCCAATGACTTGTGACGATCCGATATCAGCGTATGTCACTAACCCTTCTGGGGATGTTTCCTGTAGTTGGTTCACACTACATTTCCACATCATTCCAGCAAAAGGGTGCCCTGTTGCAGTGTCCTTTAACCTTTCACACCATAGGGTTCAGTGCAAATCTACACTGTAAAAGTAGCGATAATCAGCAAATAATCTTGCACTTAATGTTAAGATTAACATGTCAATATCAACACTGTAATATACTCTTCGATTATAATATGTTAAAATTAGTCATGTACTGAAATGTATGCTTATTCTTTAAAAAAAAAAATGGTATCATAATTTTTTGCAGGGCCATTATCTGAGCCTTAGTACATGGGATGATCGCTCTTACAGTATATGTTTGCTTAATGTCTCAATTTTACATTTCAGATCCAATGTTTGATTATTTAAGTGAAATATTTTGGACTACCTTAGTGATTTGATTCCCTTGTGGAGTTTCACTCTTGTGTTTTACCTTGAGTTTGTCTTTGGTGTGGGCCTGACACTGGGTGTAGTTGGTCCAAATTCTGTTGCTCTCTGGGTGGTGGAACCACTGGCCCCCCGGATTACACACTTTGGTAACCTTCTCTGTTAAAAAAAACATTATAAGAAATGGAAGCGCATAATATGGACCATTCACATTGCAATTATACAAACAGTCAAAAGTTTTCAAGAAACTGTACTGAACTGTATTACATCAAATTATTGTAATAATGTAAACACACAAAGGCAAACATTGGGAAAGAACTGCAAAAAATGTAAATGTTGATCAATACATTCGTAGACTTTGGCAATTTTTTTTATAATATGTGGGATTTTTCCCCAGATCACACAATAATAGCGTCCTTGACACACCTTTTCGACCTGGTATGTATGATGTCTGTTGATCATCTAGCCTCTTTTGTAAATAGAAACACTTTTTTAAAAATCGGCATCTTTGTAGATAAGAATCTCTATTCTTGCATGAATCATTTCCCCCCCCCCCCCAACCCTAGTCAATTTACATTTCAACACAAACAAACATGAGACACACATAACCAGTTGTGCCTGTGCTTGTATGTATTTCAGTTTCTGTCCTCACCAGCAGGGTCAAAATCCAGGAAGTACTCCGGACACATCTGCATGATGGTCCCTTGAGTGGAGTCTCCCCAGCACAGCCAGCCGTCCCACGTCCGGTTACAGAAACTGCCTGCAGAGGGCGGTGTGGACATGACATTGAACTAACAGAGAACACTAGATGCGTTTGTTTATGAATTATCTTTTAAAATGAGATTTTAATATAATACTGCTTACTACAAGATCAGAATTTAGATAATAATCAGTGTTTTTTTGTGGATGAGTACGGCAGATATCACTGTGTAATCATTTGACAGTGAGGGGAATATGCTTTTATTATGAAAACTTCGAGACTGGAAATACTGTTTTCACCTGGTGAGGGTTGGCGCTAACTTTACATAGGGGGAAAGACACGTTCTCCTGGCGAGACCTCAAATCACCTTCTTAATATCTATCAAACTATAGATCCTACACTTCCACTGAACGTGGATTCTAAAAGTACAATATACACTTCTTGCAAGAAATCTAATCAAAAAGCATTTTAATGGCCAAACTATTCCACAATTTAGGATTTTCCAGAGAGGGTTATTTGTGAATATACGACCCTCCGGAGCGTTTGCAATTGCCGCAAATTGTTTTTTCTTACACGACCACTAGAGCTGCTAAACTTTAAAACGTAACTATAGGTCGTAATAAGCTGCTGAACAATCGACCTATTTGGTAGTTTTTTGGAGGAGGAAAGGCTGTAAACTAACCAGGTGGTTCTATTTAAATCAAATAAAAAACGCCAAAATATACTTTTTGTGCGGCAACATTCCTCCTACAATACATTACCCAATAATAATGTCAAATTATTTATTCTCTTTGTGAAATGAAATGTTTAGGGGCCGTTTTTGACTGAAATTGTGGGTTCAATTGCCAGAAATCACAGATCCAAATTACTTATAATTATTGGTGTTAACTTAACTTAAATTATTTATTTGTTGTTTATGTTGGCAAACCTTTAAATACATTAATTTACTAGATGATGCCCAAGATATCAAAGAAAAAGGTTTGCAATACATTTCAAACAAAGCATTGGAGAAACGGCCTAGCAAAAAAACAAAGTGTACTGTAATGTATTATACATATAACCCTAACCCGTGTATAATAACTGTATGATGAATGTTGTCAGTGGCTGACAAATCCACAGAGAATCATAAAGGTAAGAAACATAAATGATTAATAAACTCCCATCGCAGAATGAATCACATAAATGATCTATTCCACATAATTGGTGTGTTCGTAAAAAATGATGTCTCCAACTGAAGCTGGCCCGCACCAAGCGTGTCAACAATGGACGGAAACCTGACGATACCAGGTTGTACTGTGGCATGCTGGGAAACGGAGCACATAATAACATTTCAAAGGCAGTGAAGCACTGAGCGCGAGTAACACTGGGAAAGAGACAAAGGGCACGTTTCCTTTCTTTCATACTCACTTCCTGTCTCTCTCTCTCTCTGAAATGTTGGGTAGTTAGGACAACCAGTAATACATAGATCTATATCTGCATGTTTGTGGGAAATGTACCTCACTGAATATTAAGCTGAAAGGAAGAGAAAAGCACCTAAAAGCTATTTAAAATGAAGGTTTACTATAGTTCAGCTGCAAACACATCTGCAATGCAATGTTAAACCTATGGAATAAAGTGACCTAAAAGGTATCTATGAGGCTATTATTTTAATCCAGACGAATATATGAGGCAGTACCACTAAAGCGCCGATTGAGAATTTACATTTTGGACATTGGTTTTATTAAAATACACAGATTGCCAAAGTGACCACATATTTTATCCAATCAACCCAGATTTAAAAAAAATGTCAGCCCGCAAATATAATCCATACATTTGAACTACTGCGTGTCTGGCGTTGAAGGTGATGTTACTGCATTTTCAAACTGCAACGATATGGGAAAAACCTGAGTATTCCGCCTATACTGAGAGGCTATATAGTGGGAAAACAAATGAAGAAAAAACCCTGGTACCAAAAGGGAGTTGGGAAAAGAACCATACTGCACCAATTTAATCTGGAATTTCTCATTTCTTTTTTACAACAATGACTAGGAGCATCAAAATCATTTAAAAGATGATATGGTGACAGCTAAACGCTAATATGCTATCATGATAATGTTTAGCAGGCATTGAGTGGTGCAGTGAGGACGTGTTTTGTAGGCCAGCCTCGCTGGGGGTCCCATGATAAAAGCTATGTGATTTCTCTACTGGATTTTGGTATTACGGATAATTAGCTTTCTGGCTACCACATGTTGAAGTTTCATACCTGCCAACCCTACCGATTTGGGCGGTAGTCTACCGCTTTTGACATGTTTCTACCGCCTACCGACTCAGCTGGCTTTCCCTACCGATTTTCAATCTTCCCAAACTATAACAAATAAAAATGACACTCCATAGACACTGGACTCGACTTTTGGCGGACACCGTTTGCAGCGTGCCTGTGATCGCATCATACAAACAGTCCTCTGTGTTTCTGAAAGAGAAACAACGTGCAGACCGGGGGTAACGCTGCGGGAAAGGCAGCGTTACCACCAACGAGGCATTTGGGTCCTGCAGGATTTCCCCGTAAATATCAGTGTCTCGAAAACACATGTTGGCGACCGGGGACGTGCACAGGTACGGGCTAATGTTGCCCGGGCAACGGCCCGTTTGCCATTTTTGTCTGACCTGCCCCACTGGAGAGAGCGAGATTTTTTTTTGTTTTCTATTGTGGCCGAATCAACATGATAAGCCCACATTTAGTATTCTAGCGTCTCACTGCGATAAAAACACAACTTGTCAGCGCTTTCATCTGCCCCCAGTCACGTGACTTTGTTTACAATCTGACAGCTGGAAGCAAAGGAAAGCCCTCCGAGTCCGGATTCATATGGCTATGGTGATCACACCAAATGCCTGCCTGGCGTTAGAGTATAGGGGACAAACCAGGGGACCTAAATATACCTGTTCGTGTGCTTCTGTCTTTCTGTGTCTTTTCATCTGCTCCGTAAACTCCCTCAACGGGGCCGCTCACTCTCTTTTCTTGATTGCCCTCTCACGGAGAACACTTCAATGCCCCGCTTCATTGTAGGACTTCTGTCATGTCTCCATTTTAGTTTGACCATCTCTATTATTAAGTTATGTAATTCTAAATAAATAATTAAATACCTTACCGTTACTGCGCTCATAAAGAATTATAAGAATAATGCGTATTGAACTGGTTTCATTAATTAGTGAGTTTATTTAAGGTAATTAGTTAGAAGCCCTATTTTATCAGTAGCCTATGTCTGCCCAGCAGTTACAAAGGTCAAACTACATTAAAACAGAATTGTCCCCATTTTTCTTTAATAGTTATTAATATTAGATATTTTAATGAGATATGGACCGCAAAACATTTGCCTGAATAACGAATTTAGTAGTTGGACATGAAAGTCAATGAGTGTCACTTGCAATGACAGTGTTGTGTTTTTATTACATTACATGACATTGTGTCATTTGTTAGTCGCTTTTATCCAAAGCGACTTACATACTCAATACTGTGGGCAATCCATTCTTTTACTTTTCGGGCATTTTACAGACCAGACATGTCGTTGATGTCACTGTTTACCAAACTACCACTTTTTCTGAAAAATGCATAAAATGATAACAATATATGTTAAATACATGGTTTATACGGTTTATACATGTAATTACTGGGGTTCCATTTCTTCTGATTACCTAATTTGGGCGTGCACATTTGCCGCGCGCAAACCTACCTCTTTTGGATTTGGAAAGGTTGGCATGTATGATACTTAACACATTTTGTTTGGCAGGGTAATCTCCACACTTTGACAGCACTGTGATTTTTGAAGCCTAAATGCAATTAGCAGAAACAAAAAGCTAATGCTAGGCTATAAATGACCTGGTAGCATGGCTGCGTATAACAGCCACTAAATTAAAAGTGAACTTGTGTTGGGATGATGGCGTTTAGTAGTTTATTTGGTTACTCGTTAGCAACGGCTGTTTTTTTTACACATAGGAGCTTTGGACATTCACAAGTGGATTTTCCTGCTGGCGTATTTTATGTCATAGAAACAACGTGCCAATCTCTTCAGCTCGTGTTACTGTTAACTACCTTATTTCAGGCTTCTAAACACAAAAAAACATTGACTTTGAGATGAGAGAACTGGATCTGGTGAAATGCTAAGTCTTTTCTGGGTTTTTTAGGACTCATTACTGCACCAATAATGTTCACCATCTTTGTTTAGCATGTAAGCAAGCTAACATTTGCTAACTAGCACAATCACAGATAGGGCTGATGGGAATGTCAATAGTTTTGCAAATAAACCAAAGTCAAAGGATTGGACATAAAAACATTCTGACCTGACAATGGCACTATATGAAAACTTAGAGATGACCAAAGTCATTCAAATGTATCATGAGGAGAACATAAATGGATCTATCAGATCTTTTGAGAATCCACCAATATCAGGTCATTACCATAGTCAGTAGGATTTATCCTCTGAGGACTATGACTGTCTGTTTTAACATTTTAATGACAGTCAATCCAACATTATTGAGATATTTAAGTCTGGTCCAAAGTGCTGAACCGACCACAATTCATCGATTTCTAGTATTTCTAAATATTGCTGATAATGGGAAGCTGTCATTTACTTTAGTAGACTTATTCATTTTTCTGAGAACATTTTTCTTTCTAAAGAATGTTATTTTCTCCATTGTATCCACATTTTTGTCGATCCAAGCACAAAAATGGGGCCAGAATATGAGCCCATGGGATAAATGGCAAGGCGATCTAAGCCCAATGAATAAAAGGATATCCTGCAACTCGGATGCAAAATATTGTCATCAACATTTATCTGCCATCCGCCAGAAGAAAAAATGTGTTGATACCAAAAGTTCTTCCTTCCATTTGGACGGCTTTTATCAGCTGCACTGTGATTGATCAGAACAGTAGGTACCTTCTTCTGTGCGTGGTGGGTCATGGATTATCTTCAGGTAGCACTCGAACTGAGCAGCCAGGATCTGATGTCGGGACTTTCCCAGTACGGTGGAATTGTCGCTGAATTTCTTCTGCTGCACCTCCGAACCATTCGCGATGGTCGCCACATCCTCAGACTGGGACACCTGGGAAAACAATCACACATTGAATGTCACATTGACACAAGAGATTTAGGAATGATAAACATAATATTTCTTATTACACACAGACAGTCATTGGCAGAATATCGGACAATAGACATGCGAAAGGTCCCGCCAATTCTCCTATTGGAGCAAGAGACACTATGGTATTTCGTTTTTACCCATCTTGTGTCTCTGTGTAGTTGATTTGTGTCTCTTTGAAGTTGCTTTGGGTATTTGTGTGGTTGTTTTGCCCCTTCTCATAGTAGCTGTGAGTGTCTTTGTGTCTCATTGCAGCTGTTTTGCACTTCTTTGAAACCACTTTTAGTACCTTTGTGGTAATTTTGTTGTCCCTTTCTGGGTGATACATTACTCTTCAAGTGACATTTTGCTGGTGAAGGCCAATCAACATATTTATGTAGCCCAATATAAAAACTGACACATTTGTCTCAGGGGGCTGAACAGACTGTATATAGCATACATACTGAGTCCTGAGACCCTTGGAGCACACAGAAAAACTCCCTTAAACAACCCACAATTGAAGGGGGGAAACATTTAAACAAACCTCTCGGATTAGACAACATAATCAACTAACAACATAGACAATCCATATCACAAAAAATGATGGTGTGTAGATATACAGTACAATGCAATCCATCAATGAAACATATTGTTGCACTCACCTCTGTGCCCAATGTCAATGCAACAACCAGTGATACTGTTAGAGTCCTCCACATGTTTCTAAAAGATAAACAAGAACAAGAATAATACAGTTATTGGACATCTTTACACTAGATTACCATATATTACTGCAGGTAAAGAGCTGCTATTTGTACCGAAACTGTGGTTCTCACAAAGAACAAAAGTATTCTTTATATATAGTATGAAAATACACAAAGTAAAGTATACATGCTAGCAGCTGTTTGAGTTCCTCAACTGAGAGACATATGTGAATGTATTTTTGAGATTTCAATTATTATAGTTTGTGTGAGTTCAGAGTCTCAGTAGTGTGCTTATGTTTATTTACAGTATGTGTGTTTTCCCATCAGTTCAGGAAGTTCAAGCCCTCAATGGGTCATAGAAACAGATGTGTTTGTAATTATATGTGGGCGAAAGGGCTGCAAGTCAGAACAAAAATAAGAGAGAGAGGGGACAATGGTGCAGAAAAGCAGTAACATTTTACAAAAAGAGTCCCTTTGGTGGGAACATATGAGGGGCTGTATTTATCTAGGAAACTGGCAACATTGTGTATTGTAGTCAATCCCAATGTCAGAGGTTAATTTCGGATGAAATGCAGAGTTGTGCTGCATTTGTTGTAAAAAGCCCTGAAATGAAGCTTTCTCTCTGGAAATAATTCCAAATGATGAGCATTAATCAGAAAGCTTAATATCTCTCCTCAACAGTATTTATGTGAACCTTTATCATCTCAATGCATTTTTTTTCTGCGATATTAAATGTAGTGTTGTGCAGAGAAATGTTTTACTAATCTAAGCATACAATAATCTTCAGAATTATTTAAGGGCAGAATTTAAATGTAAATAAACTGAATTGCAGGCAAATGTATAAAGAACTGAATTTAATGTTCATATACAAATAAAAAGCTTACTATTGTGAGTGAATGTTAAAAGTTACAGAAAGCTCTTCTTGGAGGCATTGCTCATACAAAGCAAGAGATAAAGATTGTCGTGAGTTGCAACGAGTATGTCGAAGAAATAGCCCAGATTTAACTGAAACAGGACATTTTAATAAATGATATTTCAGTAAACATTTAAAGCATAATTTCACACTCAGTGATTTTGTGTTATGGCTCACACCCAAAGGGAGGGATGTGCAAAGTTTGTACAGATGTCAGCGCTTTTGACATACCCTAAGGCACAAAGGTAATTATTAAAACATTTGCAGTAAATAACTAATCAGCATTCAGGAATGTATTATTCATGGTGTAGCCAATATTTCAGTGATTGTTTTCAGTGACTCATGTTTTGATGCTGGCAAACAGAATGTTGCACAAATTAGAGAACATTTGAGATTCCTATTTCCTAAGTATTACCATAAAATCAAAAACATAAAAAATGCATTTTGGGGACATTTGTTTTTTGCAGTCTAACACTATGTTTGCGTGTCAGAGGCAGTAGCTCCTTTTGTGTTAGCTTAGCATACATCTGAAAACAAGAGAAGCTGTTAGCCTAGCCACAGATATTGATATTGATAAAAAGGTTAGTGTTATTATTTGACCCGCTGAAACATCAGCGCTCTCAATGGCATTTTTTACTAAAGGAGGCAACAATATAAAGTACTTTCAAAACTCTAACCTTGTCTTGAAATTGCCCCTCCAGAGATATCTAAATAAATGAATCATGTGCCACAGACTTGTTTACACATTGTAACATTACCAAGTTGTATCATGTTTGTTCAGTCTATACAAAAGCTTTAAAATCTTGTGTTAAATTGCTCAATTCTGTGTGGAATAAACTAACACATCATAATGTGTTAGTTTATGAGTGTAAAGGTGGTATGAGGTAGGTTTTTGTTATCTTTTGGACAGAGCCTGAACAGCTGTTTCCTCCTATTTCCAGTCTTTGTGTGCAATGTTAAGCTAACCCATTGATGGCTCTAGCTTCATATTGAAAAGGTCATACATGAGAGTGGTATCGTATCTTCTCATCTAACTCGGTGAGTCAGCAAATAATCACAATAGTACAAAATGTAAAGTTATTGCTTTAAACCTAGGCACTGCGGTTTCCTCTACCTTACTTTAATTCAAGGCATGTGTCAATAGAAGATATTATAGATTTGGCTTTTGTTCCATCTTTTCTACACAATGCACATAATGCCCTAAACCTGCTTCTTAACCCACTGTCTTTGAAACAGTTATTATAAGGAGTTCCAAGACATATATACACAGACAATTCTGCAAGCAGAAACAGACTTATTAAGACAATTGCATTAAATAAGAACCAAACAATGAATGCTTTTCGATCTGCTTTGTACACTGTTGCCTCAATAATGTAATGTTCCCAGTCTGGATATTGTAAATCCAAGGACACAACCACTCACACATAATAATATCTTTGCAGTTCTCACTGTATGCCATTGTTACCAACAAACACCGGTGCATTGTATCTGTGAACTGCAGCCATCATTGTTTTCTGATTTCAAAATAAACAGAAAGGTTGCTGAATTTCTTGTTACATTTTCAAAAATGTCTCTTTGTCTCATCACATCTGATGAGATATCAGACATAAATAAAATATTAAAGCTGTGTCTCAATTCTGTGTTCTTCAGTAAGCAACTTGCACTATTTGAGTATTGAAAAGTACAGTATATATTAATAATCAAGTGTGTTACTTGTACCCTGATAGTATGAAAAGCTGAAAACGTTCTACAGTCAATAGCTGAGTGACTAGGTAGCAGATAGGGAGGTTGCTAGTCGTGTCTATGGTAACTTTCAAGAAAATGTAAGGTTAGGCATTGACCTCAACTGTTTAAGTCCAGATTAGGTTGTCGGCTAGATAGTCAGTCTTAAATGTTTAACACTGTAGCTCAATGGTTAAGATTATGACAGCATGTTGGACCGTGAGTCCCTTAGCCTTGTTGATAAGTTTAACAAATCCAGTACTAGCATGTAGTTGCGGTTTTTCCAGTGAACACCAAACTATACAAATGTAAGATAGTCAGGTGTATGTTTTTCACCAAGTACTACCATTTCGTTGTTGAATAGATGCTATCAGAATGTTTTCTATTTTTCTGTAATGATTTGGTACTGTGAAAGATGACGCGTATGCTTACTGTGGCTATAGAAATGTTAAAGGTCCCATGACATGGCCATTTCTACTGATCATAATTCCATTGTTGAGGTCAACTAGAATAGATTTACATTGTTCAATGTTCCAAACTCACATTGGTTTCTCATACAGCATCTCTGTATTCACTCTGTCCTAAACGGCTTGTTGGAGCTCCTGCCCCCCCCTCCCTATGAGCCCACTCTGCTCTGATTGGTCAGCTCGCCCACTCTGCTCTGATGAGTCCACCACCATTACAGCGGAACATCAGTGATTATGTGTTACAATGGCGTTAACAACCAGAAAATGACACCAGTAATGACAAACAAATGAGAATGCTGCGTGGGGTCTGGGTGCGGGACGTTGCGGGGGCTCGCTGCTGCAGACAGTGTGAGCTGGATTACTGGGGTCGTTTCCTGGTTACTGCGTGGGGTCTGTGAGACAGCGAGACATCGCGAAACTCACCTGAACTCAGCCTGAGCACACACTCGAAGCCTGGCTGTGAGTTTGTGTGTGTGCTCAGGCTGAGAAATCCACGGAGCCGCAGCTGAGAAAAGATAAGGCTGAGTGAGTCTGTGTGTGTGAGGAGCTCCACGGATTGGTCCATTTGGAACTGGGCATGGTTACGTCACCATACTCAGGAAGAAAAACGAGGCGTTCTGGGGCAGCATAGACAGGTGTTAGAGTGTTAGAGTTGTACTCGCTACAGGGTGTACTTTGAGGGTTTGTGACTTTGCAGACCGTTTACATGCATAAAAACCTTCATAACACACAAGGGGACGGGTAATAACCGGAAAAGCATGACATGGGACCTTTAAAGTAAGTGCACAACAGCCGTGTTTAATTTGTCAAATTCAGGCACCATGGAATTAAGTAGACATGTACAAATATTCAGAGTATAATATGGAATGTTAGCTACTAACAGAATAACTAGATTGAGACACAGCACATGATTTATGTCTTGTCCTTATATGTTTCTTTGTTAAGCAACCTTGGGTTAATGAAAAGCGCTATATAAATTAAAGTAATTATTATTATAAAAATAAGTACACTGGAACTGGGTACAGTAACTGGGTGCTAACTGAACACATGCATGGATTTCAATTTTATTTAACATTATTTTCACAGGTCTTTGTTTAGAGGAAAAAAAGTGTGTTAACATTTTTTGTCTAAACTCTATCCATGTGGATATGCTTGTCTGTGACTTCATGATGTGGATAACAACTTTATTTGTGATCAAACATTCCATGTAGGGGGACATCTTGTTGATTCACACACACCCCCACCAGCCCCCACCCACCCACCCACCCACCCACCCACCCACCCCACACACACACACACACACACACACACACACACACACACACACACACACACACACACACACACACACACACACACACACACACACACACACACACACACACACACACACACACACACACACACACACACACACACACACACACACACACACACACACACACACACACACACACACACACACACACACAACCACACAACCACTCTCGCTTCATGGCCCCTCTCTCATGTTTATCTCTTGTTTTTCTCTCATCACTGTTCTTTGAGAGTCCTCCTGTCAATCTGCCTCTGACCTCTCTGTCTTTTCTCTCCTAAACTGTCATCTGTCAACATTTATCTGGGCTACTCTGTCTCACGTTAGGACTGTGTGTGTGTGTGTGTATGTGTGTGTGTGTGCGTGCGTGCGTGCGTGCGTGCGTGCGTCAGGCCTTCTTGTTTTTGTTTACGTTTAGGTGCTGTTGGTAAATTCTGGAAAGTGATGACGACATGAACACCCATAATCACCCACATACATATCACATTTATAGGCAAACTACACCGATTTGTACACTTTAAATCTGTTTACAGGTCTTGTATAAAGCCTTTTGTGTCTACATCGAGATTAATTTCAACTTTTACACACATGATCCAACGGTGTTATATGCTAAAGTAGTCTTTTATGAATGCTGTTTCTGTCTTTCATCTGTAGCCTTTAGAATGCTTAATTTAAAAGGTGAAGAACTGTATCAGCTCAGATATTCCACAGTTTTAGTTTTCTTACTATCTAAAAATTCCATGAAAACCAAAACCAGGAATGAATCCTGTGTTTGACTGATTTCCCTTTAAAGGAGTGTGTATTTCTTTCTGCAGGATAATGTTTAGATGGTCTGAGTGCCGGCATTGCCAACTGGAATGCTTGGCTGGAAACAGCCAACACAACAATGATTCACTAGTACAGCATGAATAGTGAAGGAAACTCATAACAACACACTCAAATACAGAAGAAATTAATACAGCTTGATTATAAAAAGATCAACATGATTATCAGCCTTCAACAATATCAACATCAGACCCTATAAGGTCGGTCTGTTGCTGAGTAGCGATCGACCTGCAGAAGTGTCTCTCGTCATTGAAGGCACATAGCAACAGATGTTTTTATAATAAATGCTTTTTTATATACATATATCAAGATCAATGACCAAATAGTCCAATTTGTTTTGAAAGCAAACTAAATAAATGCTTCCAAAATGTGTTAAAAGTTAAAACATTTCAAATGCTTCTTAAATTTGGCTGGTCTACAACAACATAAGGGTTAGATGTCTGTCTATCTCATGGAAAGCACAAGAAACAAGACTTGTCTTTGAGCCTCAGGGTCCTTTAATTTATATTTAAAAGCATTCCAAAGGAAGCAAACCTGCAATGAGGAAATTAAACACACATCTCTTCAGCCAAAAGTACATACAGTATGATGCCTAACAGTAGCAGGAAAAGTCAGTGTCAGCTGTGTTATGGCAGGGATTAGTCATTACACTTTTGATCCTGCAGAAACAAATATAACTTTAAAGATTTTTGATGAGCCTACCCACTTTTGGCAACAGCCAAGAAAGTGGGAGAACATAATATTCCCTATGTTTTGGCCAGTGTTTAACTCTGTCATCCACTTCAAATATTAGATATGGCCATTTCGCCCACTTTCTCTAAACATGCATCCCCCCTCTAAATCAATTAGCGACGTCTTCCAATTCCCTGCAATACCTTTGCAAATTAGCCAAGAAATGGCAACCTTCATTTGGAAGCAATACGGATTTAACAGCAGATATGATGTGGAGAATCTGGTACCTCTACATCATTGGCAATGGTTTTCTTCCAGTGGGATTGTTACATTTCGTCTCAAATAGTTTTGCTGCTATAGGCTTAGTTTGTCGGGGAACACCTTACTTCTTACTTCTCTCTGTCTGTACCTGTGTACTCTCATGTTCCGAATAACCCAGCTTCCCCAAATTTCTTTTTGGTGTCTATTTACGCCGGGATCCTGAGTCATGGCTGTTGCTATGGTCCTGAGTAGGGCTGCTCAATTGATCGTATTTTAATCGCTATTACGATTTTGGCTTGCAACGATTATGAGAACAACAGAATCGAAATAAAACTATTATTTATTTATTTATTTTGTATTGGTTTTTCAGTTGACTTTTACTTAGAGTTCAGGGTAATCAACTGTTAAAAACATACTGTTCAAATTTTTTTTTTTCAATAAATGGAAGTTCTCAAAGTAAATGGATAATCGTTTTGAATAATCGTGATATCAATTATTGACCCAAATAATCGAGATTAGGATTTTTGCCATAATCGAGCAGCCCTAGTCCTGAGTCCTGGATCGTGAGCCCTGGATCTTGAGTCGTGGCTGTGCCTGTTGCTGTGGTCCTGGTCCTGGATCATAAGTCCTGGATGGATATCCTTGTGGACTCATCTTCTTATTATAGACACATGCGTTTCCAAACATTTGGACTACCTATGTTGCAAATGTATTATCTTTTCAATTTAAACATGGCATCTATTGCACGTCTGTCCGTCCTGGGAGAGGGATCCCTCCTCTGTTGCTCTCCCTGAGGTTTCTCCCATTTTTCGTATTGTCATACTGATATTCTGTACAAACTGTGAAGTCCACTGAGACAAATGTAACATTTGTGATATTGGGCTATATAAATAAACATTGATTGATTGATTGATTGATTGATTGATTGATTGATTGATTTTAAATAACGTTTTGGTGTATAGCATATATAAGACTATGTATTTAATCCTTGTCTGCTTGATCCCAATTCCCTAAACTTCACTGTGAGAGTCTTACTTCTCCCATGGGATCATGGGTCATCAGACGGGATGATGGGAAATCTAAACACTGCTGTTTTGTTAAACTATATTTAGCTTTATTGGCGATTGCACCAACCAAGATGGTCTGCAGATGCTGCTGTGACGTTTGTCCCGACCCTAAAGGTCATAATTGCTTAAAGTACAGTATGACAGGCAGTGAGTTTAAAGAAGGACTTTAAAGTAGATGCAGGGATGCCTTGAAGGCTTTTTAAATGCTGTAATTGGATGCAGTTGCTTTAAGGAAGTATTGAACTTCATTAGAGAAAACCCAGACATACAAAGCATGCTTAAGGGAGAACAGAACAAAAGTTTGGATTTAAGAAGAAAATAAAATCCTTTAGGGCAAATAGCTGAAAGGAATTATTCTGTTGTCGTCTACAACTGAAGTGAAGAGAACATTTTTTAATTACATTTTGCGCTCATTTAGGATAACTAAAACTAGTTTTAGTGTGTGTTGGTCAAAGATATGATAAAATACCTGACACACAAAAGCAGAAAGAACCAAAGAGGGCAAGAACAAAGGAATGGCCCTTAGTTTGTGATTCAACATTCTTCAGACACCATAACGTAAACTAGTGCTGCAACTTATTTTCATAAAATATTATAAATTAATTAATCCTCATTCAGGGTTGTACAATCTGAAACGTGGCATGGCATAACATCACATATCACATTCCATTTATTAGTTTCACTATCCATAAGTGATATAGTACACAAATATTCGTTTTAATGTATCTGATTATTAGTTTTAGTGATAGACTATCCAAATAATAGTATTAATATTGAATATACATTTTAAGCATCCAAATATGAGTATCTGAAAACTAGAGTATAGTTTTATAGTTCTAGTATTCAAATATTAGTGCATTCCAGCAGGGGATCTAGAGAAGCACCAACACCAGGAGTGTGGGAAGGTGGAGAGAGGAGGAAGGTTGAGGAGGATGGTACCGTCTTCTGTCATTCTGCAACCACTTCCTCCCTTTCCCCCCTCTCCACTTTTCAACAGCCCAACAGGTTAAAAATAAGCCATTGTAACACAAACACAAAGGGACAGGGAAAGGACACACTTTTAAAAAAAACACATCAATTATCTGTTAGACATTGAAAAGTGCGGACGTTACTGAATCAAGGAATTATCTGATAATATATAAGTAGGGTTTAAACATAATCATTATTTTTTTCAATTAATCCAGTAAGCATGGATTCCCTAAAGAGTTTTTTTTAATAGAAGAGTCATTTTTTACGCTAGCACACTTTCACTTTTGAGAAGCAGGCACTGGAACTTTAAAATTATTCGAATAATTTCAAATCAATGGAAAAAACTATTAATTATCTGTCATTCAACATGCATACATTTTTGAAACAATATAGCTTTCATTGACATCATCTAAAATATTCCAATACTGATTCAAGAGCTAGAAAAGTGAGACTATAGATCTTAGATTTTAATATCATATCGTAATATTTACATGTATTACGGAAAGAATAAAATATTTCAATGTTTATATGTTAAATATTAAATAATCTGTCTTCAAGGGGGCCGCTACTTTGAAAATAAATGTGTACAAAACAAGTATGGAGCACAGTGAGAGTAAACAACCAGTCAACACACATAATCCTGTTGCAATGACCACAATGAGGTTCAGTTACAGGTCACAGGGTACGTGATGCAGGGGGTAAGAGGAGAAGAAAATATACAGAGAGCCTTCAAGGAACAAATGTAGAATCCGTTGAACAATATGGCAAGACAATAAAATCATTGTTATATCTCACACAGGCTCCGCCCTCTACTGGACTCTATGGGTACTACTCTATATCATGTTTTTCGTGCATTCAACCACTGAGTTACATAAACGTAGCCGGCGAATCGGGGCGAGCCTACCTGAATGCACGCAGGCCCACAGTATATAAGGCGGCTACGCCCTCCGACTGTCATCCTACACCCTCTTCAGCGAGCGGAATAGGAAAGACAGGGCCCCCAGGTAGAGGGCTCCTCCTGTGCTTATATAACTAGGTCCTGGTGGCTCCCACCGCACTCCCCACTATCGTCCATGCACACTCTACACGAGGTAAGCATGTGTGAGTGTGCCTTATCCAAACTGCGGCCCCCGACTTCTCCACGGTTACAACCGAATGGGAGGAAGTGGGGATGTGGTGTATGTTAGCCAAAAGCCGGTCAGGGGCATTGTGGTGGGTCGATGTTGTTGGACGACAGGGCGTTTATACATCGGGGCTCCGCCCACTGTACCCATAGAGTCCAGTAGAGGGCGGAGCCTGTGTGAGATATAACGCATCTTACGTATTGTAACCTGATTGTAACCCTAGTTATATAAGCACAGGCGGAGCCCTCTACCTGGGGGCCCTGTCTTTCCTATGCCGCTCGCTGAAGAGGGTGTATGACAGGGGTATTCAACTAAAATTCAACAAGGTCCAGTTGGAGAAAATCTCCCCATACAAAGGTCCGGAGCATCAAAATGTCTAACTTGCTTTATGAATTAGTGTCATATATATTGAAGTAGCCTGTAGCTTTATCAACGTCTGCATGTAATCAACAACTGACTGCCAATCAAATAAAGAAAGTACAATTCAAAACCAACAATATGTATTGTCAATTAACATCGAACTATACAGATATACAGTAAATACTGTGGATATGTGTAATGTTCCTCTCGGGCTGCATTTAAAAATAAAATAGAGAAAATAAATAAAATAGCTTTTCAAAATATGTGCATCTTAAAAGTGCTTAATTTTAGATAAATAAAATAAAGTGTAGCAGCAGCTTGAGTTTCCCTTTTTCTTTGTTAACCGTTCCACATCATGACTTAACAGTTTCAGACGATTATAGAACAATATCAGTCTTTACACATCATAACAATTGAACAGTTTTAAAGTTTCTCTTTCTTTCCCTCTTATATTGCAGTCCCTCACTCACTTTTTTTTATTCAGTGTGAGAATTGAGCTCGAGCTTGTCCTGCCAGGAGTTTAAATCTGGACTGAAATGGTGTCAGGGCCATTCTCGTACACATGCAGGTGCTCATTGGTTAGCCTCGGTAAGCCTGCCCTGGAACCATATTTAGTTTTAATTTTGATCCTGGTGGACTGATCATATTGGGCTCTGACACTGCTTATTTTTTGTGACCTCAGTTCTGACTTGAGAGGGAATGCTTGGTCAAACACTTTGTGTTTTGTCTCATAAGCCGCGTTCATACCGGAGTACTTTTCCCACTTTAAAATGTCGCGTTCACACCAAAAAGAGCCGGAACTAAAATTAGTTCATGAGAACCTTTTTACCCCCTTTTCCGTCCCTGCTAGAGAGCAGGGACTCTCATGCGGCTCTCTTTTGAGAAAAGAGCTATATTTCTGATTGGCTGGGCGGATTGCAAACCACGCCCCTTAAAACTCAAAAAAAGTGTTGTGAAGCCACCATTTTATTATCCTCGCATTAGCATTATTAGCATTAGCCCAGCCCAGAAACGCAGAGAGACTAATTTATGGCAACACAAAATAAAACATGGGAGCGGTGGAGATGAGGAGGTGTCGGCGTTCTGGCGATTTACTCAGAAGGCTTCAGTAGAAGCTGCTGGGAGTCCCAGCAGTTTCTACTGAAGCCAGTCCCCAACTCCGGGGACTTCCGGCCGGGGATTTTGGGCGGCAGTATACGCCGTGAAGTTGTTTGCGGCCTGCCAGTAAACCCAAAGCAGAAGAAGAAGAAGTGACGTCAGCGGCTTCATTTGCCTAATCCACCCCCAGGGACTTATTCCGGTGTGAACGCGAGTTCATCAGAACTAAAGAGTTCTGATGAACGAAGTTCTCATGAACCTTTGTGGGAAAAGTACTGCGGTGTGAAAGCGCCTATTGTGGCTCTTTGGTACTTTTAATGAGCACCACGGTCTCTGAACAAATGAGACACACTGGTTCTATGCTCCCAGTGGGCAGGATGAACATGAATGAGTCCAATCAGGGTTAAAAGCTCTGTTCTCACTGTCCACTTTCCTCTTCTTGGAGAGCGCCATGTGTAATTATTTGTCTCTGCCGCTAACACGCCTGTTCACTCTCCTCTCCGCTTCTCTCCCTGTATCACTAATTATTCTCTTCACTCACTTTCCTCTCCACTTCTCTCTGCCGCGCTCTCCTCTCTTCTTCTGTGTTTCTCTCCCTGTACCGCTCTCTCATCTCTTCTTCTGTATTTCTCTCCCTGTATCGCTCACTCGTCTCTTTCGCCCCCTGTCGGCAGCGGTTAAAATAGAATCGCCCCGTCAAAATTGAAATCCCCTATTAATGTATTGATTATAGGTCCGGGTCTGTATAAGTAGGCGTCTGGGTCCGGATCCGGACCGCGGTCCGCCTGTTGCGACCCCTGGTGTAGGATGGTGGTTGGAGGGCGTAGCCGCCTTATATACTGTGGGTCTGCGTGCGCATTCAGGTAGGCTCGCCCCGATTGGCCGGCAACGTTTACGTAACTCAGTAGTTGAATGCACGCACGACATGATAGAGAGTAGTACCCATAGAGTCCAGTAGAGTAGTATATATAACTAGGGTTACAATACATAACCCCCCGTTTCATGCACTGGTCCATTTACGGGCCATGGTGTTCTTTCATGCAAGTGGGAGGAAAACATCCAAACACACATTAAGGTGTTTATTTAGATAATTTTGCCTAGTTGAGTATGTTGATTCTAACTTAATTCATCTAAAGTTAGCATTAGATAATGTGTCACTTTTGTATTTAATTTACAGGGTTTCATAAGACTTACATAAAATAATTATCTTAATGTAAATAACCAGCAGCTGATTTTTACAATACACATTGTTTGGCGGTTTTCTCCAAAACATTGTTTTAATATTCACTTTAGCAGCACTTGCATACACCACATTTTCAAACATGTATTCCCATGTATATTCATAAGCTTTTTCAGAAGTGTTCACTAATGGCCTAAATTATACAAAGTGTTATCTGCGAAAACTTTGCTTTTTTTTATAGATATTTGGATTTATCGAGTGATGCAAATTGATATCCAACATTTTATCTGTACAAATTTGATGTTGATAATGCAAAAAAATAAGAATTTTCAACCTAGCTTTATCCAATTTTCTGATTTATTTTCCAGATTTGAGCGTACAAATTGCATATTTAATCAAATAATCCCTTATTTGCATATGTAACAATAATCCACTTGGGAAGTTTTATGTTGATATCTATACATTATTTGTTTAGCATATTCTCCTGTCTCCTCCTAAAGAAACCTCTAGCACTTGTCGGGAGCACAAGCTGATTTACACAAAATTACATTTTTCCACATCCCTCATTTGTTTTTAAGATTTTGTGTCCCTTTTCCAATATTCATGAGTGCAAATATTGAGTTAGAGTCCTGGAAACTGGGCTCTCAACGTCTGATCCTGTAAATCACTTACGAGGGGGCCATCCCACAGGCAGCACAAAGATTTACAGGAACGGAGCGGTCCGTATGAGTGATTACAGTCTGGGTTATTTTCCCATAGCTGGACCCAAAAATAGCTCCCCAAGCCTGGAGCTTGGCCGTTTCTTTTTGTAGTTTTTCTTGTTCCTATGGGGCTATAATAGCAGCACAGGCAGTTCACGGCAGAGAAAAGACACATTGCTTCCAACACATGATGGTCGAAACACGATATGATCACATCTCCAACAAACGCAAGCTCTACCACTAGACAGCTGACTGACCCGTAGGTTAAAATGAGAGAGGATATCAGCACTGTTACAACCCCCCCCCCCCCCCCCCCCCAACTATCAATCAGTGTGGGAGGCAGCTCACCCTGACACAGTTCTCAGATATGGTCATCCTGACACCACGCTCATCACCAAAGTATCTACTCTCATTCTTGTTCATGCTATCTCGTCTGAGGTCTTTCCTTTTTCCTGAGAACAACCAAACCCTTTCTTCTTTTCTGAACACAAAAAAACCTCTAATTTTAAAGAGGCCTTATTATGCTTTTTGGGTTTTTCCCTTTCCTGTAGTGGGTCATATAGGTTTTTTGTGCATGTCAATGGTCTTCAAAGCCTAAAATCCCTGTGTTCCCTCCAGAGGGAGTTTCTCTCCCACACTCTCACCCCCTGCCTGAAACGCCTCCATTGGACTTACGCCATTATTTACTTCTGTAACATACACTGAAAAAATGGAAACATTGACTTTGATTAAATGTATTATGTTTCACATTGTAGTGTAGTGACATCGCTTAATAACGATCGTTACTCGCGTTTGTATTGGCTAGCGCTCCAACACATTGGACGTGATAGGGTAAGGGGCGGGAAATTTCTGACACATCTCTAAGTGGTTAACCAATCACAACAGAGCTGGACAGCTAACAAATCAGAGCAGACTGGGCTCTGGTTTCAGACAGAGGGTGAAAAGAGGTGCTGTAGCACAGGCAGTATAAGAAAAATAAAGAGCTTTTTGAACACTTAAGCAAGTTAATATTACATGTCACTATTACAGTAGACAAGATGTTTTTCATAGTTAACTGGTCCCTTAAGGCAAGATTTTTCAATAGCTTTAGATCTAGAGTGAGTTTTTCAAAAAATACTCCAACCACAACCTCTGCGAGTATTATTATGCAACCCTGCCGTGTCAGTTATCTTCCCCCTAGCCTGAAATAAGCACACGTTTTTTCAGGGAGCAAAGGGGGGGGCTTGTTAGCTTGTTTGTGTTATGAAGTGGGGGGATAGCTGGGGAGCGAGTTGGGGGCTGGGACCAAAGTAGCTGCCTAAACGCCTATAAATACCCTGATAGGCAAGAGCAGCATGTTCCAGTCAAAGACACGCTGGGGCACGGGGGGGGAGAACGTCGACACAGACAGACACACGGTCAGATTGTAGAGTGTGAGGCGTTAAAACGTCAAGCAAGGAGCTGGTCCGAGATCCATGTGGTGGGTGTGTGGATTACAACTTGGCAGATCTTGTCATAGAGGGTATTCCTGAAGATACTCCAATTAAATAGAGCCAATTAAAGATAGGACACACAAAGCTAACATAGAAATAGCCGCTGCTCGTGAAATAACCACTGCCTTGCAAGTTTTGCATTTGCAAGTACAAGCAGAGGGTTTTACTAAAATAAGATTAGTGAGTTTTACTGCACAGCAGGCAACATTAAATGACTTCTGCTTACTCCCATGCGGCTGTGGGGCTTAATGGTGAATGCTAATGTGCATGTAAACGGAATGAAAATCAGCCCGGAGAAATGCAAATTTAGAGAGAATGAAACAAAGCACTTGTCAACGTATCCCACCTGCAGGAAGCAGGTTCATAGTAGCTGTATGTTTTTAAGCTGCCATGTTGTTTCAATTTTTGTTGGTGTTTGGAAAGCAGACTTCGTCTTAGAAAATATATTTAGTAACCAGCATCCAGTGTTTAATTTGCACAATTCAGTTTAGTAGTTGGTTCGTACATTAGACGTGTTTAAGAGTCTTTTTGATTGTTTATCAAATTGGAATGGATTCAATGAAATCTGAAGCCCTGAATCATTAATATTAAGGTTTTCTTTATTAGTATGTACTGCGCCTCAGGATACGCAAAAGCTCTACAGAGGACGAATAGGGCCACATTTGAGTCAGACATCTGAGAAAAATAATGTAAATCCTGAGATAAATGTCAAAAGTTATTTTAAATGTCTTTAAAAAACATATTTCAGGTCTGACTCGATATAAAGGTTTTGCCCCTATGATTTAGATTTTAACCTGAATTTTGGGGGATTTTATCTCAAATTTCTGAATTTTCTCTCAGATTTAATTCCCACAAATGAATTTAACCCTCATAATTATTTAATCTCTGAGACGAAAGTCAGAACTTGTATATGATTCTCTCTTGATTCTCAATTTGACTCTGTCACGACTCATACATTTTCACAAGTGGGCCCTTTTTGTGAAGCTCAGAAAAGGACATCTGGGGCATCTTGGGCAGCGTGTGGCACAGTGGGTTAGTGCGTTGGTGATCGGATCAGGGGGATCAGGGGAGCACAGGTTCAAACCCCACTGCAGTCAGCATGTCGTTGTGTCCCTGGGCAAGACACGTCACCCCAAATTGCTCCTGTGGGGATTGCCCAGTATTGAGTATGTAAGTCGTGTTGGATAAAAGCGTCTAACAAGTGACATGTAATGTAACATCAGTTGTCTATCTTAATTGGGTCTCAGCGCTCTGCTAATGACAGGAAACACTCCAGTAATAATGCCCATCTTTATTGTCATGCAATTCACTTTTAACTCTGTTTTTTTACCCACTGTATATGCTCCCTTATATTGACCAAGGAAGGACTCATGGGCCATCTGTTGTGTTTCATATTTGTGGAGATAATCACAGCGACTCTCTATTCAACTCTATTCTATTTCTATTTATATGGTACTTAGAATTGCAACAGTAGAAGCAGGCAACGAGCCAACTCAGGGTGTGACCTTCCCTCAACCTGCATTCATCCTCAATGATACACTTTACGACCCTGTGCAGAAAACACAGATTAGGCCTACTATAAGGACCTTTACTGTCTCTATGCCATTCAATGGCTATTTAACAGTTTACTATGAGAACATTTACTATATTTTTATAGTATAGTTTTTTTTAATGCAAATAGTGAAATAAATACCAAAATATTCCTATCAGAACTTGCATTATTTCCATGGCTCTCAATTATGAATTTATAGAGTAATTGCACTTTGCACCTACAGTTTATACCCAAACAAAAGTCAGTTTCTTTGGATATAAAAGTTAAGTGATAATGTTCTATTAGTTTAATTGTATATTGATTTATGCAATAGCCGTAGTTCTTTTTCACGAGGGTAAAACATCACATCCTGACTTGTATGGACACATTTCACGCGACCACATTCAAGTGACGCCAAATAAAACCAGTGCAATAAGTGACGCCGGCTTCTCCGAATGTGTGGCTTCTGAGTGGAAAACAGAGACTTGATGCCTACCTGTTGTGTGAGAGAGTTGTCAAACTGTCTTTTCCAAATATTCCCATGTTTGCATGATCCGTACAGAGAGGGGTCTCATGCTGTCCTTCTGACAATACTGACCAAACCCGACCACTGAGCTGCAGGCGTCAAGCTGTGAGCAGCAGCATGCGTAGTTCCTGTTCGCACTTTCAAAATAAAACATTTACCGGGGCAAATATAGAAGAAGTGTTGGAAATAAATGGGGGCAAACTAACACCCACAAAAAACACAATCAAGGTGGCAAAACTAACTGCCCAAAATTGCTTTGTGAAAAATACAGTATTTTCTAAGATAAAGTGTATGCACACTAGTTTACAAATACATTTTATAAATATCACTTTTTTTTATTGATATTTACATTTAGGAGCATGGTTAAGATCTAAAAGCTTAATAACATATTTTTTACCTCAGTATGAACACACTGATATCAGCATGAATTTGATTCATGATCAACAGGAAAAGAAAGAACACAATTGGTAAAATAATAAAAAAGGAAATTATGAAATAGAGAAATCAATTGACAATGCTTTCTAAAGGTACTATATTTAATTTTACATCTTTCCCCAGTGACACATTTCTAGTCTTTTATTTTGATGGTCAAGTACAACTTCCGGTATCACTCAGATGCTCTCTGTGGGTCTCACATTGCAAAAAGGCTTTGATTATAATAATTTAAAGGCTGCTGTTTAAGATGTTTAAAGATTACACATATTATGTGCTGAAAATATTTCATTCACCTCCCCTACAGAACAAATAGTCAAGATAATTACTTTGTCCCACACAAAAATAACCATTAAGTAAAAACATAAATAATAATTGTAAATAAATAAAAAAAGTTTCTTTCCAAGTGCAATTTCAGCAAAAGACTGATGTTTTCAATACATTGTGATTATATATAATTTGATATTGGTTACAAAAAAACAAAACAGGGAAAATGCTTTATCATTCAATTATTTAGAAAGATTTCAATGTCCTTATTAAAGATACAATATTGATTAAATTAAATTAAATGATGGTCTGTGTCTGCAACATAGTAATTTGGCTGAAGAGTACAACAATGCCCTCTGCTGTTTTCAGTCGGTGACAGTTGCACTGGAGTGTCTACAAATACAGCAAAAATCAATATTTAGAAGCAGGAGAAAATAACAAGTAATTCCTTTAACATTAGGTAAAAGTTAGTATAAAACGAGTGTGATATTCCTAAATGATACTATTGGTTTATTTTTAATTAATGATGTATTTACGTGCTGCTGTGAAATGTTTTAACATAAAGTTGCTGCTATGTATCAGGTCACAAAGGTGTATCTCGACAAGAGATAGGCGCATATTTGTTATTCTTTGCTTTTCTTACCTGGGTTGGCAAGAATGTCTTGTTGAACTTTAGAGGACCATGGCCTGTGTGTCTATCCCAGCTAGATATAAACAATACTGCATCACAGCAGCAGGACACAAAGATGTTTCTGCAGTTGCAATGATTCGTTTATTTAACTCCAATAGGTCTTAAAATGGAGTGGAAAATTATAGAAATCAGGCAATGCAAAAACATTTATTTCTAAATTGCTATTTAAGATTTGGGACATTTTGAACAGCAATATTTAATTTTATGTATATACTGATGTCGTTTTATTTATGTTTAAGCCTGCTTAACTCAATCAAATCAACTTAACTTAATTTAATACTGTCTATTATTTCCTTTTCATTGAACAATACAACGAAATAAACTTCAATTAATCAGTTTGATGCCAAGCCATTCAGTTTTTCAAAGCTACAGTATTTCATGAAGTCGCAACAAGGAACTAAATGCATCAGCATGTTTACGGGCCCTTCATTGGTCTATCCTGCTCCAACTCTGGTCCAATCACATTCCAAAGGGGGAGAACCATGCGCCCCACCTTGTTTCGATCACGTGACGCGAGCTTACGAAGATGGTGGAAGTTTCTTGTTCCTTGAAGTGAAGCTCCGACTGAATCCTAAACACCGAGGGCTAGGAGTTCACTGCAGCGTTACCAGTCTGGGTTTATATACTTTAAAATAGGGTAAGTTATTACGAATTATCTATCAGCGTTGCTATTTCTTTACCATAGCCGTTGAACTTTGGGATTTCCAGCCAGCCATTATGACACGAGCTAGTAGCTAGCAGCTAGCCCGGCTGTGATGGCAGCAGGCTGTCAGAGCTGGTGACCAGCTGACATTCAACATGTACCCAGCAACTCCTGACAGCACACTGCCAGAGCAAATACACACACTGTTGAACCTAAGTGCAGTCTGTTAGCCAACCTGTACATACTGTTCGTCTCTGTACGGCTAACTGAGTTGCGTTAGCTCCTTATCCAATCCTATTTGGATTAAATTATGTAACCTTTACCAAGCGTAAATAAGAGTAGCTTGCCAAAAAGGAAATGTGCGTATGAGGTATAATGATTATAAAACGCTGTCCATAATTAGCGCACCTGCTAGCTACTGGTAAGGTGGACTTAACGGTATGGCAGTTGTTTTCCCCTAGCTACTTGTTCGTATATGTAGCAAAACAGCACGACTAATCCAATTTAAACGGACATTTGCTAGTTTGGCTTCGTCGCGCTCTTCGGTAAAAGTATATTCTTTGTAGTACACAAAATACTTTTAGGGGCCACTCCTCAATACGACATATATATAACATACATGTCAAGCTGCTAAGCCACCTGAAACTACATTACAGTTTCAACCCTCATGTATGTTCTGTTTTATTATAAATGACATGCATAATAATACATCTACAATACACAAAGTGGCCAGTGGTATATCACTTTAGACACAACTATCATAAAACATACAGATACTGTATGTCTTCCTAGCGTTGGAAAGAAGCTCCACAATTTGTTCAACAGTTTAAACAAGTTTGCTCAATCTATCAAAGTTATTTAAGTTCAAATGGTGTCTTTTTTTAATGAAACCAAACAACCCATTTCTTCATAATCATTTATGTTTAACCTCTTCAAGCAGGCAATACATATTTAGCTGATGTAAGCACAATTGTTGAATCTCTAACAAATGGCTGTTCAGCTGATAAAACTATTTCCTAAACAGCGTCCCCCACCACAACCAATTCTCCCTGCAGAGTTTTATCTCCTTGGATACATGTATTAATATAGGAGCAACCGATAAGGGAAGAGACAGAGGTTTTATTGTCACAGTTATTATGCGTCAGCAACTTGGAGAGTTGTTTGGTACTCTTCAATGACGGTTGTTATTTACAGGCAAATGTTTAGTCATGAAGGGAGGCTGGTTTCTGTTTCCTGGGTCTCCCTCCTGAAATATTTTGGCTATTAATAATCCATCAATATAATAATATATCTCCTGACCTGAATCACAGAAGTCACGTTTGAGAACTAGTTCAGGATTTGATCAAGTGTTCAGTCATTCAAGAAATACAGGAGATGCCATTGTTGTGTACTTCAAAACAAAAATAGGAAACCAGGAATGACTGTATGAACAGTGATTCAGAACAGACTCTTGTCTGCTGTTTCCTTTAAGCATCACAATAGAAGAACCGGTTTGTCTCTTTGTTATGATAAATGTAGTCTCCATGACTGTATGTTTTGGCACCCTGTACTATTGTTGCGTCTTTGAGTCATGGTGTTAACAGTTAATGAGTTAACCAGTTAAAGAAGACGATACCTAGCCTAGAAAATGGGGAAATGTAAGCTCAAATTCAATTTAATATGCCTCCATAGAACCAACAATTAAAATGTACTGGCATGTGGATGGATGTTATTAAGCTGGTTAAAACAAGTCAAAGTCAAAGCAGGACAATGAGGAGTTTAATATTCAGAGAATACCCTCATCTAGAAATTGCAGACAGCCTGATGGCGAGGCTGCAAAGTCAGTGGTTGCTATGAATTATTGACAGAAACTAAAGCAGTAGCCAAAGTGAAAGTTTACCCAGGAGCTCCTCACTTCTTTTTGCCCTGCCATGTGCATACTGGAAAAAGTTAGTCTGAGGATAATGCATTATTCAGTGACGCACAGAACCAGGTTCGAGGAAAGATCACAGGATTTTTCTGCCAGTGATCCTTTTAACTTTCTCTTTTTGAGTGACATATTTGTCACTCAAAAAAGCATAAGACAACATCTACAGATATAAGTGTTTCTATGTGTTTAGTAAGGCTGCACCTTAACACTCTTTTAATGACCATTTAACCTGTTATATTATCTTCTAGATACATCATTTGGTATTTTTAAAATGTCACAAAACGATAAAAAAATGTCCATCCCTGACTCCAGAGTCCAAGTTGAAGTCTTACAATCTCATCAAAAAATGACTTTGAAGGCTACACTACACATTAATCTAAATGTTTTCTAACTCACAATATTAAAATGTCAGGAAGTACAGTACTTTTTAAAGGGGCCCCATTATGTACATTTTCAGGTTCATATTTGTATTTTGTGCCTCTACTGAATGTGACATGTTTTAGATGCTTTATGTTCAAAAGTTATTTTATTTTTTTCATACAGCATGCGCACCTCTTTTCACCCTCTGTCTGAAACAGAGCCCATTCTGCTCTGATTGGTTAGCTGGCCAGCTCTGTTGTGATTGATCATAATAGGGCCCCTTTAAAGGCTGAATATCTATTAAATATGTGTTTAAAGTATTGTGGAGCTGCCTAGATATCACAACCTTCACGTCATATTCAACTTAACCAAACAGATTGGTTTGGTACAGATCATCCTAAAAAAATCCAATCATGATCATTTAATATGTTTTTCAATGAGAATGACAATCATGATGCAACATTTTTAAACCTGCCAATATTTTAACCAAATCTCAATTCCAATATCAGTCAAAGTAATGGCAACTAGTTATTTTTTCCGAATTGATAAATTAATTAAAATAAACTAATTTATTCATCAACTAATGTTGCATCTCTAGTGTTATTTATTCGGTTAGGAAATCATATCAACTCAGTGTTTCCCCTAGGTTTACTGCCTTGGCAGGCTGCTGCTCGGGTACCCCCCCAACGGGGAGGATTTTTTTTATCCTCTGGAGCAGAGAGAGGAGCTGTGGATTATTGTTATTGATATCGTACAGTAGCAAAGTATTTGTACATTAAAAAGTAATAAAGTACAATGTTACACTGTACTGTATTACTTTTATTCAAACTGTATTCCCTTCTTATCATGTAGCCTACACTTCTTCCTTTCATTTATACATTTAAATCACCTGACTACAGCATATAACATACCTGCTGCAACCCTGTGCTGCTGCTGCTTCTCTCTGCCTCATCCTCTATTGCTGGAGGCAGCTCCACCTCATCTGATCTCTGATATGAAAGCAATCGTGTTATGATCACATTGAGCTATTGGTGTGAGTCTAACATTAAACAAGCAGTCTGCTTGTCATACATTACTGACGATACATGTTAAGAGGCAATTGGTTGAGTCACTGCCGCTAAATGCCGGTAGCATCAAGCTAGCAAATCCTGCATTAGCCTCACATCATCAGGTGTACACAGAACATCCAATTATCCTGAGCTAATTTACTGAATAAACCAACTCACATCTCCTGTCTTTTTTTTCACCCAACTCATTAGACTATTCTTCTGCTGGCGTTTCATTGTTGTTTTCTGTCAAATTCAATACTGTAGTTCAAAGCCGCGGTACCTGCTCACCAGGTACCCCGCCCTTCAGAAACAGAGCGGAGGGAGAATGTGAATAGAGAGGCGAAGTCCCTCCCCTTCCGGTGGGACCCATGGGACCTTATTTCGGAAAAAGTTTGTATTGAAGTCAATGAAGAGAGAAAGATTATCTTTCGATCCTGTTTGAATTGTGCCACGAATTACACATATGATGTTTGTCAATCTTAAATAATAATTTCCATGTCAAAAAAGTCACAGTTTGTCATAAAACTGTTGAAATATAAGACTATGAAAAATACGCAACTAGAAAGACTACAAATCCCAGAATCCCGGTCCCGCATGCTGGCTCTTACGGAACCGACTAACTCCCCTTGTGTGTATGTACAGCTCTCAACATGCCCAGACTTGTAGTGATTTTCACCTCTTTTAATACTTTTCGCCTCATTCTGAAAGAAAGAAGTGAAATGTGCCAACGTGACGGCCGTCTTGGTGTGTGGTGCGAGACGGGAGATGTAGTTCATTGAGTAGTTTCACACAAAAAAGTGTTACTTCACAGTTTTAAGACACATTAAAATGTTTATGACTTGTAAAATTATCTTTTAAATTGACAAACATCATATGTGTAATTCGTGGCACAATTCAAACGGGATCGAAAGATAATCTTTCTCTCTCCATTGACTTCAATGCATAACCTTTCCGAAATAAGGTCCCATGGAGCTCAACCGGAAGGGGAGGGACTTCGCCTCTCTATACGCAAAGCAGTGGACACACTGAAACATGCACATACATTGGATAAATAACATAGGCGTTTAGTTTATTTAATAAAAGAGCACATGTTCAATGTGAAAAGTGACAGTAGATAGATTACTTCAGTTGCAATTTGGTGCTATATATATATATTTTTTAAATAAAAAAAAAAACCTTGAATTTCAGGCCGGGCGCGGGGCTTGTTTATAGGGTGTTGCTAATGGCCCGTCCACACACAGGCATGAAAAAAATCTGAGTTAATTAGAGGCAGGAAAATGTAGGAAGAGTAGGAGTAGAAGATATATTATTTTTGAGGGAAAACTGTATCTGCTCCAGCCCCGTTGTAACAAGCTGTATTCCTCTTCAAAGTGGAAGCTGCACTGCAGAACGTTTTATACAGGCAGTATTTCACAGACTGCGGGCCTGACCTTTGTCTTCCTTTTAGTATCTTTTTATTACCTTCAATGATGGTGCAATGTTCACATCTGTGATGTCACTAAATGCATTTGGAGGACACTTTGGTCCCAGGGGAAGTAGAAAGAGGAGAGTTACATGTCAGAAAGATACAGTAAACAGGGTAAATTAAAAATTATTGTGGCTCGGGGAGATATGCTTGATTATATTTTTATGGCTAGTTCCTACTCTGAGCAGCAGCAGCAGCAGCAGACGGAAATGATATGTAATGTAATATGGCTACAGGCAAAACAGGGACACGTTCTGTTTTGGATGTGCACATGAAGTCATCTTGAGGCAACAGGAAGAAAATAATTGTGTTTCTCATGTTAGCAACAATTTATAGTTGTATACATCATAACTTGCTTTTCGGGTGTTTGTTAAGTAAGGGATAATGTGCATGAAATTATCCTGCTTATTGCTAGGCCACTACTAAATAAACGACTTGACTCACAATATTGATACAAAATAATTTAATTGATTTTAAAATGATTGTATTGCATCCGCTAAGAAAAACATAGTCCGATCCCATGCGCACCAACAGCAACTTAACTCCAAACAACGGCAGCACTGATCAAGGTTTTCTGTAACTATCCAATTTCTGAGGATTGATGTGACTACACATACACTGAACAAAAATATAAATGCAACACTTTTGTTTTTGCTCCCATTTTTCATGAGATGAACTCAAAGATCTAAAACATTTTCTATAAACACAAAATCACAATTTCTCTCAAATATTGTTCACAAATCTGAAAACATCTGTGATAGTGAGCACTTCTCCTTTGCCGAGATAATCCATCCCACCTCACAGGTGTGGCATATCAAGATGCTGATTAGACAGCATGATTATTGCACAGGTGTGCCTTAGGCTGGCCACAATAAAAGGCCACTCTGAAACGTGCAGTTTTGCTTTATTGGGGGGGTCTGGGGGGGTCCGAAAACCCTAGGGTTAAACCCTAACATGTCACCCATCTCCTTCGCATAGAGTTGATCAGGTTGTTGATTGTGGCAGGGCTCGAGCTTAAGGACGTCCCGTCGTCCCGGGGCCGAAAAAAATAGTGTCGGGGAGGATAAAAAATAATTTTGGGACGAATTTGGGACGAGAGTTAAAATAAAAATACCCTGCTAACTCTACTACAAACGGCGATGAAAATGAAACCGACTGCACGTTTTGTGTAGCATACAGTTATTAAACCTCCTTGTCAACATAAACACACACGCACAAAACATTTAGCAACCTGACACACACACACACACACACACACACACACACACACACACACACACACACACACACACACACACACACGCACGGCTGTCAGCCAGCCGCACAGCTGACGCGAATACCTGGCACGCAAATTCGCGGGTCTAGCTACAGTAGGCTATGTACTGAGTGTGTGTATTTCGCGGGTTGAGTGATGTAAAATGACAACGGTATCCCGTGGAGGAATTCTGAAATGTTTTACCGTTACATCACAAAAACGCACAGCAGAACCAGTCCCTGGAGCGCCGGCCTCTTTATTTACTTACTCCTCTTCATCCCCTATGGGTAATAAGGCTGAGATGAGAACCCCCATCATATTTAGTCCTTAGCAATATGCTGCGCTTCTCCCCATGTATGGATGGGTACCGAGCCCCGGTCCTAAACGGGCTCCACCCGGGCCGGAATTATTAAAGACAGTGGTAACGTTAAGCTCCGACGTTATCTGACTTTTTATCGGTACTGGAGACATTTAAAAAAATATATGTCATATATGTCATATTGCTACATAAACCTTATATCGCAGTTTTAGTTTATCCAACTCCGTTTCTAATATGCAATACGACTACAACATGCGTCTATGATGTATTTTCGAGCTTTCCAATCCAGACGAGATCTCTCTCTCCCGTCTGTGTGCGAGGGGGCGGGGCAGTTTGTAAAGGTCTCCTGAGTGTTGGATTTTTTTGTTAATTGGATGGGACTTGATTTGATTCAATATTAAAGTAATTTTCTCGTTTGTGTGTTTGTTTAAATATATTTGGCCTTTGTTCATGTGATTGACTGATTTACTCAAATAAAAAGGTTGATGAATTATCATCTAATGATTTTTATGATGTTTTATTTATGTTAAAGGTCACTTTGAATGATTTTAACTAATGATAATGTAGAAAAACTCATATTTTAAATTCGGGACGTTCCACATTAATTTCGGGACGGCTTAGATTGTATTTCGGGACGGTTCCGGGAGGATGGTGAAAAAAGTTAGTCGAGAGCCCTGGATTGTGGCCTGTGGAATGTTGGTCCACTCCTCTTCAATGGCTGTGCGAAGTTGCTGGATATTTGCAGGAACTGGAACACGCTGTCATATACGCCGATCTAGAGCATCCCAAACATGCTCAATGGGTGACATGTTAGGGTTAGGGTTGGAGTTTAGTTTAGAGAAATTGTTATTTTGTGTATATAGAAAATGTTTTAGATCTTTGAGTTCATCTCATGAAAAATGGGAGCAAAAACAAAAGTGTTGCATTTATATTTTTGTTCAGTGTAGTTCCTCAATCCTCCTAAGTAACGGCCATGTTATGCTTAGCATTGGTCTGTTAGCAAATATTAACAACCTCTGAAATGTCCAAAATGACCAATCAGAATCTAGTATTCATCTAAGTAGTGTAATAATGTTAATTTATTTTGAACCACACTTGGTTTTAATACTTAGTTGAAAACTGGATGGTTATCATAATTAATCACTCATATATATTTTATAATTTTTTCCACCCATAAATTGTACAGAAAAAACATAACCCCCTCCCCCACCCAAACACTACACACGCCACTCAAATAAGTTTATTAACAATGTGCCAATAACACAACAGCTAATACAAATCTGTTTCGATGTACATATTCTTCGTTTAGTACAAGCAAACAGTTTTAGAAGTTCTACAATAATAAAACTAAAGGAAAGGGAAAACGCAAACAATACATAAATACAAAAACAATCAAGTTCAGTCCATACATTTCAAAAAGTGTTCCCAAATTGTTCCGATATTATGTTGAATTAAAGCAATGTTATGTATACATATTTCTATAAGCAGGAGTAAGCTTGTGTAGTTGGTGAAACATAAAGTCTTAAATGATTACTGTTGGGATGTCTTTATTAACTTGTTGAAACTTAAAAGTGTCATCGTTGCAAGTCTTGCATATTATGGGCTTTAGTTTAATGACGTCATGTGTTGCAGCAGTATGAAAGTGATATGTCTCCACTCTAATGATGTGTTTTCTGTGCTGCAGGCCTTCAGCCCAGCCCCTATGTCATGGCAAGTGGAGTCACCAAGCCGGGCCCTTCCAACGGTCACCCTATGAAGGCACAGCTACAAATCGTTGGTAAGTCTTTGTCAAAATCAAACGGGGGGGGGGGGGTGGTGACGACGTTCAACAACAGCGACATTAACATTTCTGTTGGTCGCTTGTTAGCAGACCCTTCATGCGATGGCAGAGCGAACAGTACAGTTTAAATCTACTGTCTGGTGCATTTTGGGAACAGGAAACACTGAAACTTGTTTATTTATTTATTTTTGGTTCATTTATAGTTGTGAGTGTGTCTGTGCTCCTGAATCAGCCTCTCCTGTCTCCCTCCTCTCCTGTCTCCCTCCTCTTTTCTCCTCTTTGAGGCAGCAGCAAAGACTAGTTTTAGCTCTCAACAAGTTTTAAAAGTGTATCTTACATTTTTTCACCTAGTTTTTTTAATTCATGCATATTTTTACTAATCACTACCCCCTCAAATGGAAATATGTGTTTACATAAATGGTGACCATACCGTTTGAGACCCACTGAGAATTTAGACTAACCCCTAGATTCCACCGGGTCCGTCTGCGCCGCATTACGGCCGCGTTACGGCTGCGCCGCGGCGTTCGCGAAGTTCGCGGCCACTCTAGTCAATGGGTGCTATTCCACCAGACGCGCCGCGTTACGACTCAGAAGCGTCCCAGAAGAAACACATCTTTGATTCATGTCGTTTGTAACTGGAGTATTACAAGTATTATAAACTTTGTCTGTACAAAGTAGCCTGTCCAGGAAATATGCACAAAGCAACAAAAACTGCGAGCCGGTAGGCAAGACGCTCTGCTTTTGAAATGCTTCTGAAATGCTTCTGAAACGTGCCCGGTAGGGTATGACGCCGGACCAAAACCGTGGCGCAGCCGTGTCGCGATGCAGACGGACCAGGTGGAATCGAGGGGTTAGTTTACTATCTACACTCAGAGAGTCCTTTACCTCACCTGAGCTGAGGTTATCCCGAGCTTGAATGACACACAGAGACCAATCAAGGGCTTTGATTTATGATCTGTATGACAGTGGCCATGTTGGCAGGCCACATCATGTAGACAGCCAGTCACCCTGTGTGAGGCAGGCTCACATTTGCGCAGCGTTGTGTTCACAATACATAAAAAACTCGGTACAGGAGCCGTAGAGCGAGGGATCATTGTCCACAAGTTAATCGATCGCAGATGGCATCGTGATCGCGGACAAATAAAAAAAATAATAAACACAAAAAAAAAAAAACGAAATGGTTCGTGAAATATAGTTGGGGGGCCGTTAATATACCTGGGCGGCCCGCCCAAGTATAGTCTGTGTGGGAAACCCTGACATACCTTTCCCATTTCCCCATTCCTATTGGACCTTTTCTGTCAAAAGATAATAAAAGCCCTCAATAAAAAAATTAAAGCACAGGTGCTACTACAATAAATGCTGGCTGTATTCCTTTTAGCTGCTTCAGTTTCAGGGTCCTGCTTTAGTGCATGCTGGCTCACTGTCACAGCTTACGGGGACATGCAAAGGTCCTGACACACCAAACTAACATCAATAGAAACTGGAATCCGTTCTGCAGAAATACAAGTCGATGTTTTGATACAAACCTTGAACCAAAGCAGCCACCATTTACTTTCATTCTAGACGTCAATGGTATTGTGAAAATATCAGTTTATTAGAATGATGAGATGAAGATGGACAATGGAAAGAGACTCTGTTTGCCCTTTTGACTTCAGTCTTTTTAGTCCCTGCTTTTGTTTCTCCTCCTGTGTGCATTTCACTTGAGCTGAACAGCCAATCAGAGTGATGCATTTTGCCGTGTCAGCCTGCTATAGCTTAGAGTAAATGTTTGACCACCAATTAGAGCAATGGTGGTTTGGCCCCCCTCTCATGCACTCAACACATATGTGTCCGAAAGCAAGATACTCAATCCCAAATTGTTCCCGTAGGCGTGTCTAACAGTGTGATCTTTGAAGAAGTCTTTGTGAGTTACACTAAATAAAAGTGTCACCTAAAATAAAATGTAATGTAATGGACACACTGCAAAAACATTGCCATCATCAAATCCTCCAACTTGATCAACATTCTATAATTGGCTTGGTGTGTCAGGGCCTTAATGTGACGGAGCCATCTTTAGTAACACTTGTGCTTGTCCTGAAATGTCAACATGTCTGCTTTGATAAAGGCCTGTTGTGAGAACTAACACAAGGACTGTCTTCTTAGCTCTATTTCTTTTAAATTAGCACTGTCAACATGAACGTGTTATCGTTTACACATTTACGGTTGCAATTTATCTGAAGACCTCAATGTGTCCAAAAGAAAATGTACGCACATTTATCACATTAGGTTTTTTGCTGACTTCCTCCCATAATTCCAGCGAGGATTTTTACCATGTATTGCATGGCAGTGAAAATGCAAAGATTTAGCAAAAGCTACATGTATTGCACTGACTGGAGAACACTGGACATCATTGAGAACCAGGGTGTAACGGCACTCGTTTGCTTTGGGTGTGGTGAAAACGGACGAGAGACATTTTGCCAAATCATGCGTTTGCCCTTATCTTGAAATTGCAAAGGATTGGGAAATTGCGGTCACAGTCATTATTTTAGAAAGAAACAGAAAGTGGCAGCAACAATACTACCGTATGAGCATGTGTATAGTGCACAATATACAGAGGGGAATCACAGCGGCTCTCTGTGACAGCGGCTTTGTTGATATTTTGTGTCACAAAAAAACCCACACCCCGTGTATTATTTTGATCTCACCCCAAATACAGGTAAATACTGGTATTTTGATCTTCTGATTAATCAAAGATTATTTTTGTGATTAACGCAAAATGGTCTGTGGTTTGTTCGTTACTACATTGCCTAAGCTCCTGCCTCACCAGCTAAGTATACTGCTCACTGGTAAAATCCAGATTTTATTTTCCCTTGTTCTGCTTTTTCAGTATTAAAATGTGTGCTGTTCCTGAATATTTTTTTCTTTTTTTTCACCACCACGACTAACTTTCCGCTGCACTCTTCCTTCTGCCTTTTTCAGTGCTATCTGCAAAGCTAAAAGAGAACAAGAAAAACTGGTTCGGCCCCAGTCCTTATGTGGAAGTGACAGTCGACGGCCAGTCCAAGAAAACTGAGAAATGCAACAACACCCACAGCCCCAAATGGAAGCAGCCGCTCACTGTGTGAGTCCAAGCACCAGCACTCATGATAATATGAACTTTGGTATTCTGTTGCTAACTCGTATAAGACCAGACTCGTGTCAAACTGTATTTTAAAATGCAAATGCTTGCTCTGCTCTGCTGACTGCATGCTTGGTTTGGGATAGGGAATTATAATGTTCACAGAAACTAGTTAGATTGTTCACAGAAAACATCTTGCAGGGCAATTTCCTCAGCTTTGATAGACATCTTACTACTATTATTATTATTATTATTATTATTATTCTTCACCCTAACATGTTAAATGTTACCAGTCTGGGTGTTCCCGATAGCTAAAAACCCTAAATCAGTTTTTTACAAAAGGTTTTACTCCAGCAAATATTTGTGTGTGCACACATTGAAGTTAAAGAGACCCTATCCCTCTTTTTGGGGTTTTCCCTTTCCTGGAGTTTGTTATATTGGTTTGTGTGCATGTTAAGGGTCTGCAAAGGCTAAAATCATATAGTTCCTTCCAGAGGGAGTTTCTCTCCCACACCCCGCTGAAACAGAAGTAGTTGAAGTTTTATCAGTAATGGAGAATATATAGAAAGAGTATTTTTGCCTAATAAAGTTTAGAATCTTAATTGAAACAGAGGAAAGGTGAGGTAGAATTCAAAGCGAATCTAAAAGTCTGTTGATGTTGTTTGTGTCATAAACGGTGGTGTCTGTTCACAAGACTTGCATATTTTCATCAGAGTTTAAAGGAAGGGATTGTTTAAACGAAGGGATTGCGAAACCATTGTTTCCCGTTTAGCATTTCTGAAGAACTATAGCTTGATAAATGACTGCTGACTGAAGTATTTTGGCCTTGCTCATCATCACTTCCTCAGAAAATCTGCCCAGACCTTGAAGAGTTTCTCCAAAGCATACAAACGCAGACTCCCTTATTATTGTATGAAATTGCCGGTGTAACATATGATTTCGATCGAGATGCTGGGCCTGCAGCAGTTTTCTTTTCCAGTGAGTCACCAGGAATTCAGGAAGGATTTTTTTCTCTGTAGTTAAAATGTCGAGTTCAGGATAATAGTGTGTACAGTTTAAAAGATAGATATGCTATCTGCAAGTGGTTTGCACTTAAATGTAAAATGCCTCACAGTGGTGAGAGTGTGTATACAGTCCTACATATTCACACATCATGTCCTCTTAATTTTAGCCTTTCAAGGATCTTCTGACCTTCCCAATATAGAGTGCTCCAAGGTGGCCTACTTATTGTGTAACAAGTGTTTACTATGGGATGTAATCAGACCTGACCCGACCAGGCTATAAATGATACATTAACTAACTCCACTGTGATTACCTTTAGAATATAGTGGGAAGTTTGGCTAAGTTATGAGGAAAGAAATAAGTTATTTACATTAAAGGGGCCCTTTTATGCTTATTTCTGGTGAATATTTTTATTTTGTGCCTCTACAGTGACACGTTTGCATGCTTTAATGTTCAAAACGGTCTTTATTCTTCTCATACTGCCTGTGCTGTAGCACCTCTTCTCACCCTCTGTCTGAAACCAGAGCCCAGTCTGCTCTGATTGGTTAGCTGGCCGGCTCTGTTTTGATTGGGTTACCGCCTGAGATGTCCTGCCCCTTAGCCTATCATGCTGTTACATAGTGATTTTATTTTGTTACAGAAGTAAAAAAAAGTTCAATCAATGTGTTTCAGGCAGAGGAGGGAGTGTGTGGGAGAGAAACTCCCTCTGGACGGAACTGTGGGATTTTAGCCTCTGCAGACTATTTACTACACCAAATCTATACAACACACTACAGGAAAGGGAAAACCCTAAAAGCATAATAGGGCCCCTTTAAAGTAAATGCCTCTAAAATGGGATGGTGGTGAAAGCTGTGAGATTAATCTAATTTTGTAAGCTGTTTTTAACCTGCAATAAACAGCGTCCGAGGGCTTCTTAACATTTAACAAACTATTAATGTGTCATACCCACTTAATGGGAAGAAACTCAGATATCAGACAATGTTAACAATTTTTAGCTAAATGAAACGCAAGGGTAATACCAAGCCTCTGAGTTAAGCGAAAAAATGCCAACGCACTTAGCACAGAACTCACGGTCGAAATATTGTATACTTCATCGTTTCTGCACAAATGAAAGCTGAGATTCCACCGATTCCAATGGTATAAGCATCATCACTCCACGACCAAAACTCAGGGCAGCGGAGGCGAAATCAGACAACACACAACTTAGCTTTATGGGGCCAAAACGGCAAATACGTCTTACCTTTGCTGTTTTCTGATCAAAAGTTGTGTTCAATGGCATTAAATCGATAAAAACTCTGCTGAAGGTCAAACCAATGTCTCTGTGTCACATTGAAATGATTACTGGTAATCCATCATGACATTTTTGTCAAAAACTGAGATTTCATATAGTGCATGAGAGCTACAACCCAGCTTCCGGTTTTGGGCATGCTGCGCTCATTCATCAATGGTAATGTTTAGATGGATTTTAGGAACTTCCCCTCGATTCTATTGGCTCTAACGGTTAAAAAGTGGTGTCAATCACCAACATCGACCAATGGGTTCCAGAGATATGGCAAATCCACCCATGTGACCTCAGAAGCGTTTTTTCTTTCTAAATCTCTCTAAAAAGGTCAAATGTCACTTGTTTTGCATCAATCTTAATACAGGGTACTTATTATGTTATAGTTTGGATTCCTAAAAATTTTAGTCTCCAATCCCATCATTCAAGGGTGGTTTTCACTATAAGTAATGTTTTTTTTTTTTTGGACGGACACTATAATTTACATTTTTTTTACTATGTTCAATCTGAATTGACTTTAAAATAAAAAAGTTCTATATTGATTCTGACTTTTCTACATCCAACTCACAGGTGTATCATTGCTTTGAGAAAAAAGATGATTAATTTACCCCTTTTTAGAAGTGGACATCTGTCCTCCGTTAGTATCGATGCATTGCTCAAATAAAGTGAACCGTTTATTCCTACAGGATTGTGACTCCGTTCAGCAAACTGGTGTTCCGTGTGTGGAGCCACCAGACTCTGAAGTCCGACGTGTTGCTGGGCATGGCCACACTGAACGTCAGTGACACGCTCAAGTCTAACGAAATGAAAAGTGAGTGGGAATCATGTCTTTACAACAGGTGTATTTATTCTGGTTTCTCAGCTAAATTTAATTCCATAAGGCTACAGTTAACAGATCATGGAAGTGTTATAATTTACCCTTTTGCACCTATCGGTTCCCATGACATCCCTAATGTTGTGTTATCTTTAGAAATGTGTAATCAGACACACATTGATCAAAACATCCCATAGGCATTCATTCAACAACTTCTATGCTAAACAGTGCGTGTTCTGGTTTATCTCAGAGTGTAGGGGTGTTTCCTTTGTTTTTCTGAGAATGAGGCTACAACCAGCTACCCGCTTCCTCTTTCCTTTATTTCACAAACTAAGAATCAACACGAGAGTTCTTGGCAAAGGCCTGTCTGGGATCTATCTGATGTGGTAGATGACAACATGTAGAAAGTACATTTCAATTTGAATTAAAACATTTGAGGCTGCTGAGGCTTCTTTTGTAACGAGTGAACCCTTAAATACAGAAAGTGTTTTAATGCCGACACTTGGTTTATCTGACTTTTTTAGAGCAAAACTTAACATTCCTGTAATACTAGGCAGCTGATTTTTGTCATCCCTTTTGCAATGGTAGATATTAGGTTATGTTTTATTCTTAGACCCTGTCCAGGTGTGTTTAAGACGGGGCTCTGGGTTCTTATTCACTTATTCACATAACTGTTATCATAAATAATTTGTCATTTGACATTTTTGGTATCATAATGTAGTACAAACATTTAGTAAGGACTAAAATCGCATCGCTGACCATGATTTTTCTAATTTATTTTTCTAATTTATTATAATTTCAAATTGAATTGCTCCCAACTGATGAGAATAACATATATAATACAGTTGGTATTTGTTGTGGTCCCCAAGTTGCTAGGATGTCAACCCATGGGTAATTTACCCTACACATTAATTCCTAATGTTAACAATCTATTTGTACACGGCATTACCTACTGTCCGAGAATGCACCTTTTCTCAAGTTATGCTTGCATCATTATAGCAGGCGTAATATTTCACTTGCCATCGTCTCACTCGGACCATCTTGTGTTTGTGTGGTCTCTGTGTAGTTTCTGAGGTGGTGCAGACCTTACAGCTGTGTGCAGACAGAGACCAGTCCGATGTGGTGGGAGACCTCTCCGTCTGCCTGGACGGAATGACTGTCGACCCCGAGATGTTCGCCACGGCAGAGGCCGACCATCACAGTGAGTCACAGACCCAAAGCCTGTTAGAATATTCTCAAATGTAGCTTTATTTGTTGTGAGAAAAAGTAATTAAAATCCACGCATTTAGTCAAACATGTCAGGAAAGTAAGAAATGAGCCCATTTCTAAATGTTTTTTAGAAATGCCAAATAATGTCTTTTAGAAATGCCAAATAATGTCTTAGTTGTGGTTAGAAGGAATATAATCCATGGGTTCTAAAAGGGACATTTTATTCCCTGAGGATGGGAGTGTTTTTATTATTTCTACATGCTTGCCAAAATCTATGCCATATGCATAGCAAAGCCAGAAATGATAAAAAATATATATATATATATATACAAGCTAAACACATTTTAGTTTTATTATCATGAACTTCTGCTTAAAGATCCCTTGGGCAAAATGTGTAATAATGGGCTTTATGAATAAAATGTGAATGTTGTGTGTTTTTACTCCAGGTACATCAAACGGGGATTCCCAACCCAATGGGGATCATGTCACAAGGTGCTGTCGTCAGTTGATCTTAACGTGTCACCATTTAGAGTTTCTGATATTTGTATTAATCTCCGTGTGCTCTTCCTGCTCCCAGGCGGAGTCGAGACAGCTCCCCTGCTGTGAGCGTGGACGGTGTCGAGCACAGGTCTTCTCCCAGCGGACGGAGGTCGGTGCACAGCGCGGGGTCTCCCTCTGTGTCCTCAGGGGGCTCGAGGCCTCTACGACCCCCCCGGCCCTCCAGACCTCCTCCTCCAACCCCGCGCAGACCCGCCTCTTCACCAGGTCAGACATTTATTGGGGAACTAGACACTTTTCAACTGAGAATGTGGGGAAAGCAAAGGTCGAGTGCTCTTCTTCCTGACTGTGTAGTGTGTCACATAATAATTAATGTCAAACATTTACCCGCTAGCTAAATTGGAGTTGGGCCAACACTCACAAACATGAGGAATAATTTGATGTAGCTGAGTCACACGAGGCAACACTGAGGAATAGCACAAACAATATGGTGGCAATGTGTCTGTGAAGGGAACAATAGATCCTCAGCCCGCTTTGCCTTTATGTTTTTGTTCTATCATTCCGGTTTATCTGAAAATAATGGTACATAAGTAAGTCTTAAACCCGGAAATGAGTTAGCATTTAAGCTCTTCCGGGTTTTATTATCTCAAAAACAATGTTTTTTTTAATGCGTTCCTGGTTAGCTGCCTTAAAAAGAGTCAATGACATTCAATGACTTAGTAAATTAGCTTTTTACTCCTCCCGATTGCATTTACACCTTAATAATTATAAAAATGTTATTTATGGTGTAAGACAGTGGTCGGCAACCCGCGGCTCTCGAGCCGCATGCGGCCCTTTAAACCCTCTGCTCTGGGTCCCTTGAGCTTAGGCAAAAATAAGAAGGAAATAAAATAAAGGGAGCCAAAGGGCTGGCTTTCTAAATGCCAGTTGAGTAGCACTTGAAATGTTTGGCTCTATGAAACCTGATGTACTTATATGATTCTGTTTTCTTAAAGGTTGTATCTTCCTGGTCGAATGCACTTATTGTAAGTCGCTTTGGATAAAAGCGTCAGCTAAATGCAATGTAAAAAATAAAAGTATTTCTAGGACTATTAATATTTTGTTGCATGGTTGAAAATGTTTCGTATTTTGAGGTGATACTGTGACACATAAATAAAAAACAAAACGGTTTTAATTAGGTCAACTAAATGCGTCACATCCTGCTACGGTCCCGCACCAGCGCCTTTTCTTGCAGGCGAGTAACCTGACCCCCGGCTTGATGAGCAAACTATGGATAAATCAAAGAAAAGAGAAGTACCGGAGGAACACAGGATTTAATTCTGCGTGAACAGAGTTATATGTTTTCACAGCAAACGATGCTGGTTTACCGGTATGTTTGATATGTAGAGAGAAGTTGTCAACGGTGATGCAGCCTTTATGTATCGAGGAGAAAAACGGAAGAGGAAGACAGCTGACGATCTACAGTCATAATTCAATGGGGTATGCAATTTATTTCAGAAAACACTTTTTGTTATATTCCATGGAATGCTCTTAACGTCCCGATAGCAATGAATATATGAAATGCTTTGACAATACATACATACAAAAAGTAATCTCTGGAAGCCGTAGTACTGTAAAAAGCACGACCAATCATTTTAGCCGGCCCGGCTAAAATAACTGGACGGCTTACCTGCCTGTCAGACTTCCATCTGTGCACAAACTTATCTCGTGCCCTCATTGGTCATGTGCGCGTTCGTGTGTGTTGGAGGAGGGGCTCTGAAAGGAAGTCTGAAGGACGGTTGTGTATTTTCAAATTCTAGCGCACTCGAGCTGGTTTCTCCATTCTTACCTAACCTACCTTTAACTCTTTTTAGGGCTCAGCTATATGTTTTATTTATTTCAAAGTGGGCCCATTTTAATTATATCAGTGCATGACATTAAGGATTTTGGGAGATGGCCCTGTGGGCCATCTAAGCTAATTTACAGTTGGCCCTGAGCCCAATAGAGATTGCCCTGAAAAATGCGTGCGGACGAAATGCCACGAAGGGTTTGGGGGTCCTCCCTCTAGAACATTTCGATTTTTGCAGGTCTTAGATCTATGCCGTCTGGTGCATTCTCTAGACTGAATTATAAGATGAACCAGCACAATATTATATTGTACAATTTTATTCTTCATTTCACTTGTTTGTTTGTTCTTGTTTGTGTTTGCTCGCTTGCATGCCCTGCATAGCTATAAGAAATACTTAAGTTGTTGGTCAAGACACTTTCCATCTGATGAAGGCATTTGCCTTCATCAGATGGAAAGTTTTCTAAAAAAGTAGAAAACATTACATTCAGTTGTAACTGCCAAAACAAACATTATTTACACTATTATGGCCCCTGTTAAAAATGCTTGTAATGTTATCTACTGCAAGTTGGTCGAACGAATACCTCCTCATCCGGAAGCTGACCGAGCAGACCCGAGCAGCAGTCGAGAGGAGCGAAGCATACAAAATGGCGACGTCAGAGTTCCCGGGTTATGGCTAGAAAGGATCCGTCTAGTGTAAATATGACGTCACGTTCTCGTTGTAACTCTCGTTGTAATCGGAGCGGCTCGGAAACACATCTACAGCAGTAACATGATGCAACATACACATTAATGCAGCAGCAATATTAATAGAGAAACATCAGACTTAATAGTAAAACACTGCAAGGGAACATTGTATTGCACCAGGAGCTATCTTGGGACTTTTACTGCGACAACGTTGACTTGCCTGTGAATAAAAAATAAACCATAGTGTTGGTGATCTACAGTGTTGTCATTTTTCTTTGAACACCAACAAGACCGCTAACACCCTATTTCAACAATCACACTCCCTGTCATTGACATAATTAATAGATAGTTTAGCTTCTCACCATAATTTGCTGTGGCCAACTGATGTTAACGATCGTAACTGAAAGGCGGCCTGCCAAACGTGAACATTCAGCCACGTGACATTCAGCCAAACTCTCGCGAGTGTTTTACACAAGGCGGATCCTTTCTAGTCATAACCGAGTTCCCGTTGGCCGACAAAATCTAAATCTCTTCAGTCACAATAATTTCCCTTTAGCAAAATACCACTTCAGTTGCGCCACTTATGTGACAGAAAAGAAGAGTATGTGACAGACAAGAATAGTCCATTCTAATGTCTAACACTTAATGTGGAGAAAGAGATGTCCTGTATGGGTTGATTGTGCGTTGATCTGTTGGTAATGCCTCGGGGTTCCGGTGGGCATGTAAACAAATGCATAATGCTGCGCTATACTTTGTGGCCTCACCCAGTTGCATAGCGACACTTATTGTTTAGGTGTCTTTTAATAAGCAGGTAGTCCCATCATTAGCTAGAACTAGCTAGATCTGATCAATATGGACATAAACGCGAGTGAAGTCTAATCTGACGGGAGAGAGAGATCAGCTGCTGCTGATGAGTCGACACGCAGTTCTGCATGATCACATGCAGCGGTGAGCGGACAAAACACACACCTCAGGTTAGAATATCACACGTAGCTATTTTAATTACCTCTCAAAACTACCGTAACTAGTTATAGATATGTTTAGTTTTACTGTCGGGTCACTCATTACTGGATCCGCGTGCTGCATGATACTGGCATAATAGATTGCCCGATCGGGCAACCAGCAGGTGAGGCTTCATTGCCCGAGTTAAATACTAGATGGCCCCGGGCCATCGGGCAGCCCTTAATGTCGAGCCCTGTATATATTCTTTCCTTCAAATGTGTAGAGGACTCCACAAGTGCTGTGTTTAATTTATTTTAAAGTAGGCCTGTGTATTATTTTGAATTCTCCTTATAGGAGTTATTTGTTTCTTATTAGAGGTTAACAGTTTTATATAATGTAATAAATAATAAATGCAAAAAAACTGTAGTTTTTATCTGATATAACAATAAATACAACTTTAAAAGCTATCGAGCTATGAAATATGTTTTGCAGCTCCAGACAAAAAATGTTTTTCGAAAAGGGAGCAAAATTGCTCTTTTGGTCAAAAAGGTTACAGACCCCTGGTATAAGACATTACATTAATGGTAATATGTGGAGATTATCCTGCTGAACAGAACGTGTAAGTATAATACACATGTGTTTGCCACAGGTCTTATTTTCCTATTAAATCCAATGGAAAGATCCCAATGGCTTTTGTTGAGGGAGAACTTGAAAAGCTAACTTCCGGGTCTGCAAACATATATATACGTCATCACTGCACCACTCTTATCAGCCATCATAGTCTTATGATTTAACTCTCTGCAATGTCTGAATCTTTCCTCAGCATCTTCTAGTAATGGCTCTGCAACAGCTGACGGCAGTGATGGTCAGTCGGGTTCTGACACACCGGTTCGAACCCCGGCTTCAGGACCTTCACCGCCCCCAGGACCCTCACCTGCCCCAGGACCCTCACCTGCCCCAGGACCCTCACCGGCCCCTGGATCGAGTCCATCGGCGGGCTCGGAGAGAAACTCCACAGCGGCCCCCAGCTCCGGGGCTGCGGCCCCCAGACAGCCGGCCAGCAGCGTCACCCCTGCTGTCACTCCGAGTGTCCCCGCTGTCAGCACCGGGCCCCTGCCCCCAGGGTGAGCCATCTTTAATAATCTTTGCAGAAGAACTTGGGAAGGTTTGGGTCAAAGTGAAGTTAAAACAATATCAATCAATGCAAGTTTATTGTGCAATAGTAGTATTATAGTGCTAGACAACTTTATACATAAATGTATACAAAAACACAAACTTAAGTAATACAAAGTTCAAAATGATAAAAAAAAGTTGATGAATCACTCAGGGGGGTGTTTTGCAAATTGGGTAAGCTTTGATACAAAGAGTTATTCAACTCAACTTTTTCACCACCTCAACAAAAAAACCCAGCACTGAGGCACAGTTTATTGAGCATTTCATATTTCCTGTGTGGATAAAGACAATCTCGGAGTGTGAGGATTGTCGGAATACCTGTTTGTTTGTTTAAGATCTTTTTCTTGTTGTCTCTATTGGGTTTCATTCAGCCTGTAATTCCGCAAATTCTCTTTAGAGCTCTTTTAGTACGTCATTGTGACAACATCATAACCTTCACCGGCTAGCTGCTGCTTTTGTATTAGGTTGACTCATGTTGTGAATGTGTTTACATCCATCCATCACCTTAACGGCCACGGTTGTGCACCATCACCTAATATCCTCCATCTTATTGCCATGTTTAATCTAGGTGGGAGCAGAGGGTGGATCAGAACGGCAGGGTGTATTTTGTCGATCACGTGGAAAAGAGAACGGCGTGGGAACGCCCTGAACCACTGCCCCCTGGGTAAAAAGTCCTTCCCTTTACATTTTCTTTTCATGACAGATTGTTCTTTTGTCTGAGGTTTATTGGATTATTTTCATAGGAAAGTAACTTTTAAATGAAGGAGTCTCTCAATCGTAACATTGGCTCATGCCTAGTTTTAAGATCTTCATCCCAAATGTTTCCAACATTTGTAAGAAATACTCGTTTTAAGCCTCACTTTATTCAACACTTTTGAGATCTTGGGCGTTTTTATCTATATACTCTAACAGGATGATGAATTTTAGCTATCGCACACCTGGATCATAAATGATCAGAGAAAAAAGCAGAGCTAAAAAATGGCAATTATTAATGTGCAACTGCTTGAAGTATTTAACCCGTTTTTAATTTGTTTGATTTGGAGAGGAGGGGGCGTGCGAATAATTCAGCTGCAATTAAAAACCTGGAGAAGCTGACTTTTCATTATCTCTTGCTACATCAAAACGCCACCAAACTCCATCTTTCGTTATTGTTTTGAATGAGGGACCCTTCGATTATTACATATAGCGCAATTCATTACAGCTTGGACGATTTCTCACAGAAATCATCGAACAATGTTTTTTTTTTGCCACATCTCATCATCACAATTCAGACTTAATTGATACTGGCAGACAGAAAGCATTTCATCAGGACCGATTGTTTGAGGAAGACAGAAGAGATGGAATAAATGTATATATAATAATAATAATATATAATAATTTAAGTGTTTTCAGAGTTTAGGGACTTTGTCAGAAATCGCTACAGGGTAACTTTAACTGCCATACAGTTTTTTATTTCACACGCAGTTTGTCAATGCTGTTTGTCCTGATAAGTCATCAAATCCTACATATTAGTGCAGTGTAAGACTATATTGACTCTGATCTCTATCTGGGCTGTCTTAAGTGTAATTTGCTGAGAGCAGCATGTGGCTACCTGCGTCCTGTGCCATGTTCATGTACCACATTGATTATTTACTTTAATCTGAAGCCTTGACTCATTTATTTATCCACGCTTTTTCCATACACCCCATTATACTGGTAGGGTGTCTGCAATACCACCATATTGTCTTTCTTAACACGTTTGCTCTTTTTCTCTTCCTCTTCAATGGGTGAAATGGTTTCAATAGGGCAGAATGACTTTGAGAGTCTTCTGTTTTTTACCCATGCTCACTTTTCTCCTGCTGTGTTCCCTCGATGTATCCGTCCTCAGCTGGGAGCGTCGTGTCGACCAGATGGGGCGGGTCTACTTTGTCGATCACATGACCCGGACCACCACGTGGCAGCGGCCCACCATGGAGACAGTGCGTAACTATGAGCAGTGGCAGCACCAGCGCAGCCAGCTGCAGGGGGCCATGCAGCAGTTCAACCAGAGGTTCATATTCGGGGTGAGGACTTCCTCTTTGTCTTGTGATACAATGTGGTAATATAGGTTTTTATTAGCTAGATTAGTGCCGGCTCAGCCTGTAGAATCTTGGCTTTGGAACTGTAGGGTTGACGGTTCAACTCCCAATCTGACCAGTTACAAAGCGCCTGAACACTGCAGCCTCTAGCAACCTCCAATAATAACAAATTTGTACATGTCTTTATGCACATATGTCCTTCTACTTCTCCTTATTCTTCTTCTTCTTTGAGCAGCATACTTGTTGTCACCTCCAGTTGTTTGCAAAATTGAGATGTTTTTACTGGAAATTCGGCTAATGCTGATGTTAGGTTTATGTTTGTGACGTGAGGTTAATGTCAAACACTACCGCTTGTTAAACAACCAACTGGCTTTAAAATTGTACTGATATTTAACCCTTTGTTATTTTTCTTTATGTGAAGTCACTTTATTTTCCGCATCAAAACGCAAAATATTGTAGATGTCTTTTTAAGATGCTTTGAGATGTATACAAAATATTCTTTCTCTCTGCTGTGCAGCTACAAGAGCAGGTCTCAGCCACTCAAAATAAGGAGTTTGATCCTCTCGGGCCTTTGCCACACGGATGGGGTAAGATCTTTTAAAGCTTTTTCAATTTAAATACACCGGCTTAGGACAGTCAATATGCACCATCTAGCTGAGCCTCTCATCTATCAAAATGTACTAATGTGTTTCAAAAGAACTTACATTTTTTATTATTTTACAGCTTGTTGTTTAAGAAAAGAAGCTTCCCATAATGCATCCTAACACTCACCAAGCAAAAAACAATAAGACATCTGCTAAATCTGAAGTCCACTCTGATTTATTTCAATATGTAATTATCCTCTTCTGGCACCTGTTGGATGGGGGCCTTATCCTTTGTTATTGACACGTTCACTTGATACAATATTTATAACAACACAACGCAGGAGGGTGTATCTTGTTGTACCAGAAGAGTAGTCACATCTCACTTCAAATGATGATATACCAATTAAACCATTAAATATTAAATGAAATACCATTCAGAGCAGTGATGATTTTGAGTGGTGGCTATAGAACATAGGTTATGGTTAAATACAGACAAGGTGAAAAAAAAAAATCGCTCCATACTTAAACATCTCGCTAATTATTTAGTTGAAGGACTTTTAAATGTATAATTTATAACACTTTTGCCAAAAACGTCTTAAAACAATTGGAATCATGTATGTTTTGTTGAGTTGTGTATTGACATTACACCAGATATGTTTCAAACCAAAAGGAATCTCTCCTTTGCTCATGCTTCAGTTTTGTAGTCTGCCAGAAGCTGTAATAATTAGACTTTTTATTACGTTTTCAGCCACATTTTTACGCTACAATGTTTTGATAGTGGTTGTTTTTAACTATATATCGTATGGTGGGCGGTGGTGGCGAAGTCCATAGGGACTTGGCTTGGCAACTGGAAGGTCACCAGTTCAAGTCCCGGCAAGACCAGGCTACCGAGGTGTCCCTGAGCAAGGCACCGTTCCCTACACTGCTCCCCGGGCGCCGTTCCAAATGGCAGCACACTGCTCCTAACACTAGGATGGGTCAAATGCAGAGAAACAATTTCCCCATGGGGATTAATAAAAGTACATCATATGTAACTGTGATGGATTTGAATCATTGGACGTTTTGATTTTAAGTTAGCCCAAAAGAGACCAGAGTATATTGGAATCAAGAATGATTTTGAACATGAAACTTATTAAGTGTTTTTACCAGTTTTACTCACCGTGTTAATTTGAACGTCTGGAACCTACATTATCAGAGACACTACCTGACAACATAAGTTGCAACTGCATCGACGAAACACAGATTTCTAATCTAAAACTATTTTATTGAAACCATTAGTGGCACAACATTACATATTTTGAATTTAAAGATTGTTTTAAAATTGAGAAGGAACCCTAAATTGCCGTCAGTGATTTGATGGTATACACATTGATAATAATAGTAACTAATTCTTCCAATGTTTTTCTTTTTGTTAATGTGTCCTTTCAGAGAAGAGAACAGACTCCACTGGCAGAGTTTATTTTGTACATCACCCTACGCGAGCAACACAGTGGGAGGACCCACGAACACAGGGGTTAGCATTCATATTTGAAAACCATGTTAGATGAAAATGATAATATAGTGCATGTAGCACATTGCATGCATTATTTTAGTTTTTTCTGAAAGGGTCCATCACTAAAGGTTGATCTTGTTTTGTTTTTTCAGTTTGCTGAATGACAAGCCTCTCCCTGAGGGCTGGGAGATGAGGTTCACTGTAGACGGTATTCCCTACTTCGTGGACCACAACAGGAGAGCGACCACGTACATCGACCCTCGCACTGGAAAGTCCTCACTGTAAGTCCTCTACCATGTTGTTTCTCCTACCTTTAAGATATTCAGACTTAAACATTAACCAAACAGTTGTGCAGTGATGGCACATTTTTGTTGTCCAGCTTGGAAGTAAGCGTCTTCTACAACAATGAGATTTTGGAATATTACAGAAAATAATATCTGTGGCTAGCAGTGTTGGGCAAGTTACTTTTAAAAAGTAACTAGTAATAGTTATAGTTTCTACTCTCAAAAAAACTAATTACTTTATTAGTTACTAAATTATAAAAGTAACTAGTAACAAGTTAGTTTACTTTACTTTAAAAATAATAACAATAAAAATACAAGTTGTTGTGTTGTTCTGTGGCACAGTAAGAGAAAAGACAACTCCCCATCATTGTAGCAATTATCATTATGAAATGTAGTGGAACCATAAAACACAAAAGATATGTTTAGACATTTTGACAGGCATCTTTATTGTAGCCTCAACAATCAAGTTCTAAGTAGTGTACTTGTAGTGCAATATGAAATAAAAACAACTACACTCTTTTGGCAGTAACAATTAAATAAATAATAAACTGTCAGACTGACACTGAAGACAAACAAACTATTTTCAGCCTCACAAAAACAAACTAACAGTGAAATAATTTACCTCACATCTGGCCATTTAGCATAAACAAAATCAATAATGGTGGATAAACTTAAGAAGAGGTGCTTTCTGCCTTATGAGTAATCTCCAAGTTGTAAATGCGCTACTGTTCTCGCTGATATTTGCATCTGCCATTGTGTGTGTGTGTGCTGGTGGTGGGCGTTGCCGTGTATGTGTGTGTTAGCAAGTGTTTGTGTCTGTGTATTTTCCCCATAAGGCAAGACCCGCCCAACTCTGTCTCTGATTGGCTTACCCTGAAATGTCACCCCGCGTTAACCAATCATCACTCCTCTCTGGTCACTTTTCCATGGTACTGTGAGAGGACATCACTGTATTCACCTGTAAGTTACATCCGAAGGGAGATTCGGTTCAGTTCCATCACATAATGTAACGCAGTAACGCACCCATTTAAATCACAGTAACTATAACGGCGTTACTGAATGGGAATAGGTAACTAGTAACGTTATTAGTTACCGCAAAAGGTAGTTGCGTTACAGTAACGCGTTAGTTTGTAATGCGTTATAAATCATTTATACTAGTAGGGCCTTCTTGGATACATTTTTCCGATAACATTCTGGCTTTGGTCTTTCCAGCTCATCTGCATACCATAAATGAATGAGTTAAAAATAAGACAAAATATGTACCTAATGCTTTTTTTTCCAACCCAAAGTATTTTGCCTATATATGCTTTTCACATTATTGAAAATACATCACCATGCAGCTCTATTCTACCAGATAGTACTGTTTACACAGATCTTTGACTAAATGATTCACTGTCTCTGAAATCCTCCTTCTATTTTTACCACTTGTTATGCATTATCTGTGACGTGTTGTCCTTTCAGATGTAACCCCTCAGTTGAGTCATGATTATAAGTCCTGAGCATAACAGGACTTGAGAGTGAATGCTTTGGTTACACTTGTGGAAAAAACAGTTGGGTCAATGTGACAATATGAACTGACAGGATATCAACACACTGGCCAATTAAGCTTTAATATAGTCACACTTAGGTTTTGTGTGTTATTATAATTTGTTTAACAAGAAGGTCACTATGACAGCTCAGACGTACACCTAGGCCAAATGACAAATCTCGCGATGGTAACAAAAGTGAGATAAAAGCCATGCGTTTTCAATGTGTGATTGCGTTCGTCCTTGCCGCACATTGTGATGGAAAGCTCTGGATCAAGGACTCGAAACACAAAAGGAACTCAGGAGAGCTCGACTTGATGGCAGACACTAATACCAAATCCCAAGTATTTATCTAGTTCTAGACACAACTATTCTCAAGGGAAGAGAGAAAGTGGCAACAGAGGTCGCATGCCTGAACGGTGACTATAGGAGTAGAGTGATAAACTGGGTGAAAGGCAGAGGCCTAGGAAAATGTTTTCCTCAACACACGTTACATCCTTCCACCAAGTTTCATTACAAATGTCTAAAGTTTTTCTTTCTGCTGAAAATCTGATGAGCAAACTAGACCAAAAAGAAACCTCCTTGGAGGACATAACAATTGAACAACAGGGGGAAATGACAAGAAATATATACGCTTCAGCTTTAAGGTAAAAGGATACTTAGAATCTTCGGTCTTCTTTGCTTTCACAGTGAAAACGGACCTCAGATCACCTACGTTCGGGACTTTAAAGCCAAAGTACAGTACTTCAGATTCTGGTGCCAGGTAAGAGTCGTAACCGTGCACGCTCTTATAGGATCAATGTTTACTTAAACTTAAAGTGAAGTTCTTCTTTGGGCCCATATTTTCTTTTCCAGCTGTAAAATAAGCATTGGTGAATGTATGCCTTATTTAGAATATGATAATGTACTGTAATTATTATTTTGTAGTGCATTTTGGACATTTTTAGGATAACGTCTTGTTTATTTAAACATTTCTATTGGAATATTTTGAACATTTTGGGACATTTTACCTTAATTTTATTATGTTAATGTTGAGATTTGTATTTAGTTTGATCTTTATATTGCACATTTGAACTTTTAGCTTCTTTAATTAATGTGAATAATCCTATTTTATCTTTTTTTTTACATTTTGCCTTAACTTCTTGTGTTTAAATAAATATAATTATTTAATTATGTTTATCTTGTTTTAGGCATGTCACAAAACCCAATTTGATTCCCCATAATGAAAAAAGTATTCTGATTGTTGGTCCTTTGAGTCTTGTCATACATTCTATTGCTCAATGCAAGTCCTATTATGCTCCTTATACACTATATATACACATGTGTTGCCATGTCACAAAGAAATCATGTTTGATGAATGCTTCTGATATTTCCCCTTTTCCCCAGCAACTGTCAATGCCTCAACACATCAAGATCAGCGTAACCAGGAAAACCCTTTTTGAGGACTCCTTCCAGCAGGTAAAGTGTCCCAAACATGACACACAAAGTTTACGTTACTACAAGAAGTTTTGCTTTTACACTTAGGATCATTTTTATGATCAATAATCTGCTCTCTATCAATTGTTGTTGAGATTGCTCTTGGCTTTTGAAGGCTACTGTTTTGTAATAGTCACTACATCACCAATCTCTAAATTCATTCTCTCTATTTTAGATTATGAGCTTCAACGCTCAAGATCTGCGAAGGAGACTTTGGATCATCTTCCCTGGAGAAGAAGGCCTTGACTACGGAGGCGTTGCCAGGTAAATTACACTGAACAAAAATATAAACGCAACACTTTTGTTTTTGCTCCCATTTTTCATGAGAGGAACTCCAAGGTCTAAAACATTTTCTATAAACACAAAATAACCATTTCTCTCAAATATTGTTCACAAATCTGAAAAAATCTGTGATAGTGAGCACTTCTTCTTTGCCGAGATAATCCATCCCACCTCACAGGTGTGGCATATCACGATGCTGATTAGACATCATGATTATTGCACAGGTGTGCCTTAGGCTGGCCACAATAAAAGGCCACTCTGAAACGTGCATTTTTGCTTTATTGGGGGGGTCTGGGGGGTCCGAAAACCAGTCAGTATCTGGTATGAGGGTTAGGGTTAGGGTAATGTTGTGAATCGAGTGGCCTGTGTTCGTCGTCCATAACATACGCCTGCCCATACCATAACCCCACAACCACCATGGGCCGCTCGATTCACAACATTACCCTAACCCTAACCCTAATCCTAACCCTCACACAGATACTGACTGGTTTTCGGACCCCCCCAGACCCCCCCAATAAAGAAAAAATGCACATTTCAAAGTGGCCTTTTATTGTGGCCAGCCTAAGGCACACCTGTGCAATAATCATGCTGTTTAATCAGCATCTTGATATGCCACACCTGTGAGGTGGGATGGATTATCTCGGCAAAGGAGAAGTGCTCACTATCACAGATTTTTTCAGATTTGTGAACAATATTTGAGAGAAATGGTGATTTTGTGTATGTAGAAAATGTTTTAGATCTTTGAGTTCATCTCATGAAAAATGGGAGCAAAAACAAAAGTGTTGCATTTATATTTTTGTTCAGTGTAGATAGTTGTGAATATGTAATCCTGAGTAGTGAAGAAAATGTGTTATGGTGCTGTAAGAAAGTTATTTTGATTGCAGTTGACTTGGTCCTCCTCTCAATAATCATTTTTATATTTTGATATATGATGGTGTTGCCTGTCGGGTTTGAGTCTGTCCCTTTCTTATGACTCTGCTCTCTTCTCTTGCAGGGAGTGGTTCTTCCTGTTGTCCCATGAAGTTTTGAACCCCATGTACTGCCTGTTTGAATATGCCGGCAAAGATAACTACTGTCTCCAGATTAACCCCGCCTCCTACATCAACCCTGACCACCTCAAGTATTTCAAGTTCATCGGACGCTTCATTGCCATGGTGAGTCGCGCTTTATGCTTTGTGCCGGTCATTGTGTCCAGGAAGATTTGTCACGGACAAATGGGGGAAAGTCCTGTCAATAGACTCCAGAAAAAAAACAAAAAAAAACACCAGAATTGTTAACTATCTACCTCAGCTTTAAACCTTACAAAAAATAAGAACATATACTTCAAATTGTGCTTGGGGGGGGGGGGTTTTCCACTGGACAATATGACACTTTTTAACGTGTTGGACTTCAACAGATTTTTTGGTCAAAGTCTGATAAAAACCAGCTAACGGCTAATGCATTAGTTTATAGTTTTAGGGTTTTCTACTGTTCAGATTACAAAAAGAAAGCAAAGTGTGTTTCTGTCCGTCAGGCTCTTTTCCACGGCAAATTCATCGACACTGGTTTCTCACTGCCATTCTACAAGCGCATGCTCAACAAGCCCCTGGCCCTCAAAGACCTGGAGTCGATCGACCCAGAGTTTTACAACTCGCTCATGTGGATCAAGTGAGTTTGAGTCGACTTTTTAGATTAACACTCTGAATGTATCAGACACCCTTGACTAGTTTTCAGCATCTTGTTGAATGTACTCTTTGTGTTTGTGGATGATTTTATTTTGTGATGTCAGACTATGGCTCAGAAGGTCCATTGGTCACACAATCCACGGTTAATCCAGGTTGAATCATAAGCCTTTGAGAGTGTCTGAGGCAAGTCTGCTAAATGAGTCAGACTATACAATAATACAGCTATTTGTAGAAATGTAAGAGCATAAAACACACCTGAAATGACAATGATTAAGCAATCTCATAGAATATTTGTGTTTAATTAATCAGAGCAGCTATATCTCAATGTTAGTTAAACTTCATGGACAATAAACACACACAATCCGGTCGGATTGTTGAAGGAAAAACTCTCAACAAAAAAATGACAAGTTTGATTTCACAACAAGAACACGTATTTTACCCAGAAAAGTCAGTTTTAACTTCCATATTGACCGGTGGGATTTTAATATTAGTATGTTATTATTGATGGAACTTCAAGAAGAGCTCAAGTTATTTTAATTCTATGAAACCAATACAAAATGCACCATTTTCTACCAAATCAAAGAGTCTGCAGTGATGCTGATGGCACACATATTAGACCAATGAAATCTAATCAATTTGATGAATAAATCATGTTCAGTGAGATTAATTAAAAAAAAAAAAAAAGTACCAAGCGTGGTTAAAGAATTAGCTTTCATACAAAGTCTTTAAGGTTTTAAAAATTCTTAATATTAATAGTTTTTCAAGGTTATGGATATCCCTGTATCTGGATACAAAATGAACAGATTTTTAAACATAATCTGGTGTTTAATCTCCAAAATCATATGAATGATCATAGTGTGTTAACTTTTTAGGGATAACAACATCGAGGAGTGCGGGCTGGAGATGTTCTTCTCCGTGGACAAAGAGATCCTGGGGGAAGTCTCCACCCATGAGCTGAAGCCAGACGGAGGAGAGCTCCAGGTGACGGAGGAGAACAAGGAGGAGTACATCAGGTGGATAACTGATCATTTCACTCAAGTCACACAGATATAATGTCCAGAGGGTTTTACTGTAGACCACTTTGCAGTGTTTCTGACTGAAGTGGAGTGTAACATGTGTGTGTGCCTCCGCCCCCCCCCCCCCCCAGGCTGGTAGCAGAGTGGAGGCTGTCCCGAGGGGTGGAGGAGCAGACTCAGGCTTTCTTTGAAGGCTTCAATGAGGTCCTCCCTCAGCAGTACCTGCAGTACTTCGATGCTAAAGAGCTCGAGGTAGAGAACAACCTGACACTCTTATTCTTTACCTGAAAGTGCTGCAAGAAATGCAAGCTGGTTTCAAAGTAATTATTTAGATTAATAAACACATATTTTAATTTAAATAACATGTTTTCTGTTTTAGGTGATGCTGTGTGGTATGCAGGAGATCGACCTTGCAGACTGGCAGAGAAACACCATCTACAGACACTACGCTCGCAGCAGCAAACAGATCGTCTGGTTCTGGCAGGTCAGCATTCACCTAGTAAACTTTATTATTAACGTAATGTACGGAGAAAGATCCATAGGGGCCGTTTTCAGACAAAATAACTACAGAGAAATGTGCATGCTACACAAATGCATTGTTTTTACCTCATTTAAAATGGTACATTTGTATATTTGTACATACTAGGGTCACTTCACATTCTTGGCATTGCATATCTTTGGTATGACAGGAATGCTGCCTTTATTCACGATGCAACTTATCCAATTTTTTGTAAACTGACCTCACTTAATAAAATGACCTGTTGTGACCTTTAGGATAATGACAGCCTTATGAAACTTTACAACTGCAAACCATAGACTGAGGGCTTTCCTAGATATATTGATAAGATGGTAATATGGGGGTTTCTCCCAAAAAATGCGATTCTCACTGTAATCTCGTATTGTCAAATGTCAATGGATTTTTGCATGGTTTTAGCAAGGTCTTACATTCTTAATATGGTCATCTTGAGGGATTTATGACCATTTATATACATTTTTGAAGAAGAAAGAAATCTTGCACCTTACCTCTGTAAGAAATTGTATCAGTCCAAAAACATGTTGTGGTATTGTGTTTTTAAATCATTGCATTGAAGCAAATCAATCAGCAGTGAGGTGGTTTATCTTTTTTGGTTTATGTTTAATCTCTCTATTCATTATTGGTAAAAAACAAGAAAGAATACTGAAACCCGTCCTTTCTGTTTACACAATGAATAATTGATGTATGTCTAATGTGTGATTGTATACGTTTTCCTGGACCTTTCAGTGTTTTAACCAGCCTGCCTCTTGTCCCACAGTTCATAAAGGAGGCGGACAACGAGAAGAGGATGAGGCTGCTGCAGTTTGTCACAGGAACCTGTCGCCTGCCTGTAGGAGGCTTTGCCGACCTTATGGGTAAAACATGACTTTCTTTAGTTTTAGCTTTTTACATAAGTTTCTAACTAAGATTGTAAAGCTAGGTATCGGTGAGATCTCACTGTGTTAGTCCCAGTTTCTTGTGTATATATTTAACTAAATAAATGTTTATTTTGACTTTACAGGAAGCAATGGTCCCCAGAAGTTCTGTATCGAGAAGGTGGGAAAAGAAAACTGGCTTCCCAGAAGTCACACGTGGTGAGTTCATGCAAACTTCAAGAACCTGCAGCAGATTGACTCGGGGTGAATCAAACCTAGAGGCCTTATTGTTAGTTAGCAAAACAAACTGATGAATAGCTCAGACTTTCGCATCAGGCGACTTTATGTCATAGACCTTTTCAATACATTTTACACAAAGCTACAAAATACTATCAACAATGTATTTAAAGCAGTGAACCTAGTGATGCAACCCATTTCTTTATCCTCTTCAAACTGTAACAAGTACAAATGTTCATACCTGATAGGAAAAGGGGTCCAAACTAAAGAGAAAAAAGGTGGTGACATTTTTATTTTGCATCTCTCAAGATGATAAGCACAAGCATACCCAATAACAGAGTGTAGAAAGTATATTTATTTTCAGTTAAAGTGCATCTGACAGGCAGCGATAGAGATCACATGACATTATTCCAAACACGTTGTCGGTGGATGTAAATGAACCACTCTTATGGACTTAAGGAATATAAAGAACCCAGGCATGGAGACATGTTTGGACTTTATGACCACTTCAGAGGTAGGGAGTCGTTATTTTTCCTTAATTCAAATGATCAACACCTCAATGCTCCTGTTTTAGGTCAAACTGAACTGTAGAGAACCAATCTGATGATGTTTAGCCTAATTGCGTGGTCAACTAAGTCTGTTCGTAGCAGTTCATTGTAAGAATTTGTATTTTTACCCCCTTTAGTTTGGTCTCTTAGCTTGGTAAGTTGTTTTACTGGCGATCTGCTACAAACATTGACCTCATAGCCCAAGGATTAATGAGTATTCTTTCAGAGTCTTGTACGATGCTCATTCCGCTCTTACTTTGATTAATCACCGTCTGGGGCAGAGCTCCCGTTAGCCGGTAATTACCGGACTACGACCGGTAAAATATGCTGAAGACCGGCAAATCTAAATCTCTCCGGTCAAAGTGTCCGGTCAAAATATATTTACCCTTAGCGCAATACCGCATCAGTTGCGCAACTTGCGCCACTTATGTGACAGACAAGAAGAGTATGTGACAGACAAGAATAGTCAATTCTAATGTCTAACACGTAATGTGGAGAAAGAGATGTCCTGTATAGGTTGATTGTGCGTTGATCTGTTGGTAATGCCTCGGGGTTCCGGTGGGCATGTAAACAAATGCATAATGCTGCGCTATACTTTGCGGCCTCACCCGGTTGCATAGCGACGCTTATTGTTTAGGTGTCTTTTAATGAGCAGGTAGTCCTTTCATTAGCTAGAACTAGCTGGATCTGATCAATATAGACATAAACGCGAGTGAAGTCTAATCTGACGGGAGAGAGACATCAGCTTCTGCTAACGAGTCGACACGCAGCTCTGCATGATCACATGCAGCGGTGAGCGGACAAAACACACACTTCAGGTTAGAATATCACACGTAGCTATTTTAATTACCTCTCAAACTACCGTAACTAGTTATAGATATGTTTAGTTTTACTGTCGGGTCACTCATTACTGATTACTGAGCTGCATGATACTGACGGGCTGTCAGGAGAGGAAGAGAGCTCTCCGTTTATTATTCCCATGTTATTGTAAATTACTGTTCACTTTTGAATAGTTAATCTACCATTATTAGTTTGTTTAATATCGAATCATATCAATTTGTTTTAAAGCTCAATAAATAACAAAGAAGACCTTTGACCTGCACTTTTCAAATTGTGTACGGAAGATTTAAACTTTAACGGACATGTTGACCGGCGAAAGAATATTCTAACGGGAACTCTGGTCTGGGGATCAGGCCAATGCCAAGCTGATATAAAGTTAATATATATTATTTGTTTACTTTATTTTCTCAGCTTCAACAGACTGGACTTGCCGCCATACAAGAGCTACGAGCAAATGAAGGAGAAGCTGCTGTTTGCCATCGAGGAGACGGAAGGCTTCGGACAGGAGTGAAAGGAATCAGGAGGCGTTTGATAGAGGGTGCAGGACTCTGAAGGAAAACAGTGTTCAAATCAGGGAGCCCCTTCAGAAAAAGCGGGTGTTTTCATTCTACTCAAGCATGCACGCACACACTCGTTTGCTACTCCTTCGGGTGCGTGTGTGAGACCGTCGCCTGCATGCTGTTGCTACGGAGCTGGGATTATGGTCTTCTCTGCTCGCGGCAGGCCTCTCGATAAGTACCTGAAAAATGTTGTATTCTTCTGAACCTGAAGCTGCTCCCATCTCTCAGGATGTGCGGCAAATTATGCATGGGATCCTGAAAACGCACCCTCCATGAAACCTGCAGGATTTCCCCCGCCTCACATCATGAAATGGCGAGCAACGGGGGGGCATCGTAGAAATCTTAAAACCAGAAAGGGCACAGGTTCTTAAAGTAGAGTCTCGCAACGGTGACTTTGATCGTGATTTAATTCCTAAAGTGTTTATTTTAAGATAAGATTGAGAGGGTGTGCTTTTTCTTTAACAGTTGAAGGCACAATGAGTAGGATTTGTTCAATTACAATTTTTTTTAACACATTTAGAGTCAGCTAAACAAGGGTGACGGTGCTCGCTAGCAGATAAGAGCTATCCCCAGATTCAATTTCGTTTTGGAAGGAAGTTTATTCTGCACGTCGTTGACATTTTCCTGGCACTATGTCTGCGTTTTTTTACTAAATCAATGCCTACAATCTGGCACCTTGGTCGCTACATTTGTATGGTAGAATTTGCCGACAAACGGACAAATAACGGCAAAAATAAGAGAAAATCCACGTCTCTGTTCCAGATCCACACACTTCTGAAGTGAGGATTGAGAGGATTAATTGTTCTACAATCTGTACATTTTGGAAAAATCGTACTCATTGTGCCCTTTCACCAAAAAGCAGACGTTGTTGCCCTAAGATTGTTTATCGTGTCCACATTTAAAATGACGACAAACGGTGACTTTGATCACATCCTGAAATCTCTCTCACTTTCACTCATGACTTAAGTGATTTTTTTTGTGACCATATAAAATGATTGCTATGTCGTTGTTTATTTTTAAAGTGCCCCAAATTAATGCTTAAATAACAGACAATCTTGGTGCTGCAAAGAGATTTTTGCAACATGTCTAACACGCGTAACTAGATCACTTTTTTTTGTGTTCTATAGTATTTGATCTGTGAATCGCTTAATGATTGTGAAAAGTGTTGGAGCCTCCATTATTTTAAAGTAGTGGGAAATGTGGACAACAGAACTTAAACTGACCCTAGTTTTATAGGGAAAGAGTTTGAACGCTGTGACGGGAATGGGGAGTCTTGGATTATAGAGAATTCTGGGAGTATTTTATAAGTTATTCGTGTTAAAATCAGCTTCAGAGGGTTATTTTAATTCACGGGGTGGGTTTGTTAAAGACAAGGTCCTGAAAAATCTAGTGGGAATGAAGTATTTTAAAATATGTATGAAGTACTTCAATTAATGTGTCAGAACTTTAAATTATTATTTTTAGAAAGCAAGTGAAAACACCAAATGCAAGTCAAACCAAATCTTGTTTTTTCTTTTAGTTTAGATCAAATCTGAAGTGATATTTTGAATGCTTTCTTTGCAAAACTCCACAAGAAATTGCAAGAAAACACATATGTAGCATTTGAAGGAGATTGATGAACGTATTGCCCAACAGCCTACCACAAAATGAACAGGAACAATTTAATGACATTCTTACAAATTTTAAATAAAACTCTGTCAAAAAGATGCATGAGGTATTTTTAAAACTTCAGTTTTTCTTCCACACTTAACATATAATTTACCTCTTATTTACAGTAAAAATCCATCTGATGTCAGTTTGCTTTTTCCGACCGAGATACTGATTTATAAATGTATGTCTGAAACAATTTTTAAAATGGTGTGTTCAGGTATTAATTCTTACTGTGCTCTTTATGGATCTCAATAACTATCCAGTAATAACAGAAGTGTGTGACGGAAAGACACCTCCAGATGTGGAACGAAACTGCAAACATCTGTTTGGTTAGGTTGACGTCACACATTTAATCAGTCACAGAGATCCAGGGAGTGCTGTGGCTCATTTAGAGTGAGTTAAATACACTCTAAATAGAAAAGTTAGGGTGGCACAATTCATCACATTTTTATTAAAATCACAATATGGACTAGTGCAATATCCAAATTGCAGTAAGCTTAATAATATACATTTCTGTTAAGGCAACATATTTGAAAATATTCTGAATGAAGTGAAGCTGAAAATATATCCCGGCCTTAACAGTATTCTACAGACCTATTAATAAAAATGATTGTTCAGTATGATCCTCTTAAAGAAACCACACCATCCTTGTATCACGAGCTGTTGACCAATCACAACCGAGCCAGCCAGCTAACCAGAGCAGAAAGGGCTCTGGTTTCAAACAGAGGGTGAAAAGAGGTGCTGCAGCACAGGCAGTATGAGAAAACCTTTTTGAACATTAAAGAATTGAAACTTGTCCAGTAGAGTCACACTATACACATATGGACCTGAAATTAGCATAATAGGAGCCTTTTAGTGATAATCGTAATACCATTTTTATAGTTCTTGCAAATCATATCAAAAATATAATTGCCAGTGAGTATTTTTCCAAATTGTGCAGCCCTAGCTTAGGTGGTGTTGGTGTGACATAGCAGAGCACTTTAAAACTAAATATCCCTCCCTTTTCTTCTCAGTATGTGAATAATCTAGTCCTGGGCTCTTTGTTTCAACTTGGTGGTGAGATGGTGTTTGTCATGAGCCTTCAGGTAGCCTTATTTCCATTCTCAGGCATCAGAAATCCTTTGTTAGCAAAATGGTCATGGCAGAGATGAACCGAGAGTTCTGAGATAGTGCACCAGTTTGGAAAAGCTATATGCTGATGACACTTCAGCATGGATAACAACTACTGAGACACAGTCAGTGTAATATAACGAATGTATCATAATGAAACGTTGCCTCAGATTGTTACCCCTGATGCAGAGTGAGGTTTTGATCTGGGTCGAACACAAATAAAAAATCCCAGGGAGTTGGCAGATAAATGTGAATATCATAATTCACCGCCTTTTTTCCCCTCCATGTACAACTGAAACCACTGTCACTCCTGTATATGAAAACAAGTTGTAAATGGTGTCAATAACAAATGTTCTTTTTTAAAAAGAAAGGTTTTAATAAGAGGTTTATGGTAACACTATATTTTCTTTTCCCTGTTCAATTGCCGATGTACATGAAAGATGTGTAATATAGAAATTGTCACCTTAATAAATTAAATTTAAAAAAAGCATTGTGCCTTCAATGAGTTAATCTGTTTAATATGAATTAGTATTATGTATTCCTTTTTCTTATTTCTTATCATTTGTATTTCTTTTTAACGTCATTACCCTGCTAGACGTCCCGAAAAGGGGTAGAAGAAGAAGTTTTAGTTTCAGGGGCCAGTCGAGCTGAGGAGCCAGGTGAGATGACAACTGCTGTCCACCAGTCCATCTGAAGGTAAATGTCATGCAATGAATGTATACATACTGTAAGCAAAAGAATAGCAAGTCCCAAATGTATGCTTTTTTACAGTGTACATATTGCCTTGCATTTGACGGCATTTTGCTGTTGCAAGGCATAAAAAATTAATCGTGAAAGATAAATGGATATTGAAAAAAATATTGTGTTGTAGCCAAGCTTACATTGATCCGTATAGCTATTAATTTTTAACTAAACTATTTTCCGACTTTTTTATAGATCAAACTCTTAATCAGTAAATATTTGGCACACCCGATTATAATAGAGGCGAAGTCCCTCCCTTTCCGGGGGACCTCCATGGGACCATATTTCGGAAAAAGTATGTCTTGAAGTCAATGGCGAGAGAAAGATTATATTTCGATCCCACGAATTACACATATGATGTTTGTCAATTTAAAAGATAATTTTGCAAGTCAAAAAAATAAAAATGTGTCGTAAAACTATGAAGTAACACTGTTTTGTGTGAAACCGCTCAAATAACTACATCTCCCGTTTCGCACCACACACCCAGCGCCGTATAGAGAGGCGAAGTCACGCCCATCTACTTCCGGTCCATGGGACCCCGGAAGCGAAAAATTATACATTGAATTCAATGGAGAGAGAAAACGTATCTTTTGATCCCGTTTGAATTGTGCCACGAACTACACATATGATGTTTGTCAATCTTAAACAATCATTTCCATGTCAAAAAAGTCACATTTTGTCGTAAAACTGTTGAAATATAATATTATGAAAAATACGCGACTACAAAGACTACAAATCCCAAATCCCATTCTGGGTCGCGTATGTGATGTCACAGGCGATAATGCTCCAAGTGGTTGAGACTCGTAATTAAAGCGAAGAAGAACATTTCATAACTGATTTATTCCCTCCAATAAATATAAGAGATTGCTCCAATAAATTCACTTTTACAAGAAGCCTGTGTGCTTTGTACCATGTTGTAATCACAAAAGTGATCATACCACTTGCTCGTTCTATCACTTCCCGTCTTATGAAAGGACCAGGAGTCGCTGGATCAGACATATCAGGTAATATCATAGGTAATATACATGTTGTGCATGGAACATAGTCAAGTTAGCTACCTAGCTAGTAGCGACGAGTAGCGAGCACGTTAGTTAGCATTACATTACTTAGCCTTGTCATTTTTAGTAGCCTTACCATGAAGTTATTATTTTATTACATGAAGTACACCAAAATGTTAAACAGTAAGAGTAGTCATCATGGTAAGTATTTCGTGAAACATTTGAAGAGTAGCCTACTGCGCCTTCCACCGGGTGCTAAGGAAGCAGTTCAGGGAGAGTCGAAGGAAGGCAGGCAGGCAGGCAGGCAGCTTTGCATGACATTCTTCTGGACATGTGTCATTGTGATGACAGTGAGGGTGAGTCAATCTGTTTGTTGGAAAGACAGTAGTTGAGTGATTACTGAGAGAAAATTATTAAAAGAGATAATTATTCAGTGTTGTTACTTTAAAGTGTTGTTACTGACCTTTTTCTCTTTTATTTTCTTTACCTCACCTGTAACTGCTGAGACCCTGAGGAACATGCACACTGACCTGCTCTGGCAACCTGATTTCCACTGTACGTAATAGTATTTGGTTATGGTATATTATTTATATACATCAAAGGCACAATGCACCCCCCAGAGACACACATGTATTGAGTGTGATATTTTGCATAGGTCATGTGAAATCATCTTTACATACTAGAAAACTGTAGGAGCGGCAACTTGTTTTGAAATTGAATTTTTAATATCCGATAATAAAGTTGATCTGTTTTCTTTATTCTTCTCTCTTCCCAGCTCCATCCATCACCGTTCTCTGTTCCTGCAGGTCCTGCTTGCTAATCAATGCTTTATCTTTTTACACAATTACAAATAAAGTCAATGTATTGTATGACATGAAGTTGTGCTTCATTCTGAGTCAATAATAAATTCATTCTGCCTTCAACTGCAAAATGATTGTGGACTGCACCAACATCCATGTAGCTGCCCCCAGTAAGATGAACCAAGCAAAGCTGACACTCAACATACAGCTGTGCTCTTAAGTTGACATGAAGAATTTGTGAAATATTGGTAATTATTTGGAAAAAATGACTTACGATGCAGAAAACTTTTTTTATTTAGGAACAGTGGTCAAGTGAAGCATTTATCACTACATATGTGTCACACTTAAAAGGCCAAACACACTGGCCAAACACACCTCGTTTACAACTCCCCAGTTGACAGCCATGACTCCGTCTAAATTGTACCCCCCAAGCACCCTCTTCATGAGGGACGCGCATGGAGTGGATGAAAGTCCCGACCTCAGCACAGCACCAAAATTGCTGGCTGTCAACCTGCCCTGCCTGTGTAACTGCCACGGAGGATTTGTCCGCTGTCCTACGTTGGCTGTCTGGATGGCAGCTTGCTGGTCTCTGCTCAGTTGCATTGAGGCAAGAATTGCCTCAAGCCCCCGACCCCCATGCTCCTTCACTAGCTCCGGCACGTTGAAAATGGCCTGATGTTGAGGCTGCAGCTCTGGCTCAGGTGACAAAAGCCATGCCATGCCACGCTGCGCCCCTCAGTGCAGACCTGAACCAGTCTACTTCCTCAGTGGCGATGTCTCTGGCCAGTGGGTTGTATGTCTCCTCTTGCTGTTGGTAGAGTTGAGACACCGGCTGGACTACTTTTGAAGTGCCAGGCTTCCTCCACTGGCACTCAACTTCTGTGGAGCTGATCTGCCACATGGCAAATATTGCCAATGCTGCAGCGTGGCTGCATTTGTACATCCCCCGTGCACAACCACAGACAGCGCTCTGCATCGCGCCATCCTCTCCCATGTAGATCTGTACAAATAAAGTAAGTACCATGTTTGTTAACATGCTATAATAGATTGAATGAGCAATACAAGGATGGTCCAGATCTGGGGGTGGGAGGGTTTATTTTTCCATAGTTTTTTCCTCTTGTCTGATTGTTGTTATTTTTAGTTTTTTCTGTATTTTTTGTCATTTGTGTTGTATTGGTTGTGATTGTACATTGTATTTTTTTAAATGTGTATTACATTTTTGAAAAACATTTGATCAAAAAAAAAGGATTTGGTCAGGATCTAGACTCAGTGTGTAGTTTATGAATTAATCAATGCTCTCTACATTAGGAAAACACATACCAGTGTACCAGACGGAGTCACACACAGCTGTGCCTAGATAACCAAACAAATTGACAAGATAACCAAAATCCTTGAATCTACACACAGCAAATAAACTCAAATGACACAACGAGATGTAAAAAGGAGATCACACATATAGTCGATATAAAACTGGCCGCTTCAATCTGAAGAGCAACTAAAACAAAACACGGGAGTGTACCTTGTTCTTGTGAACACTAATGTTATCCATAGCATACACACCCGTATACAGTACACCCGTTCTAGGTTCTGATTGGCTCTCTAGGTTGGCATTCTAGCTTCTGACTGACTGTCCAGGTTGTCAATCACAGCCGTGGGCATATTATACTAGTCGACTCGTAACATCGCTAAACTTTTTTTCTTGACGGTTTTCTCAGTCAACTAATGCTATTGATAACAGTAACATAAATTAAGCACACTGCATTCATTATATGCCGGGTCTGTGGTTCATCATCTTCTTTTTCATTCTCCTCCTTATTGACTGACATTAACGTTAAACATTGCACTTATGTTACTCACCGAAACCTTGTAAAGCCGGTCCCGCATGCTGGCTCTTACAGAACCGACTAACTCCCCTTTCGTGTATGTACAGCTCTCAACATGCCCAGACTTGTAGTGATTTTCACCTCGTTTTATACTTTTATTCTCATTCTGAAAGAATGAGGTGAAATGTGCCAACGTGACGGCCATCTTTGTGTTGGTGACGCGTATTGTGCGGGACCAGAGACATGTAGTTCACTGAGCGGCTTAACACAAAAAAATGTGTTTACGACACATTTTTATTTTTTTGACTTGCAAAATGTTCTTTTAAATTGACAAACATCATATGTGTAGTTCGTGGCACAATTCAAACGGGATCAAAAGATACGTTTTCTCTCTCCATTGAATTCAATGTATAATTTTCCGCTTCCGGGGTCCCATGAGCTCCCCCGGAAAGGGAGGGACTTCGCCTGTCATCTCCGTTCACTCCAATGGACCACTTTTTTACAGCAATGGCGGATCGTGGAGCCTCTCAATCGTTCCCCGGAAGTTAGCGCCAAGGCTAGCAGAGCTGTAGAGCTGCATAATAGACCGTTCGTGACGGACTTTTAAAGGTAAGAAGAAGTTTAAAGATTTATATTGCGGATATTATCAGTACATCTGATTCAAATTAACATGTGTATTAAAGGATGTCAGTGGATTATCCCTAAATTAGTAGATTTAGGGAACGTTTACAGATAACAGATAAAGCTAGGATACCGGATCAAGTTAGCAACACACGTTCAAAAGCCTTTTAATTGTAAATTCCGTTCTCTTAATGTCATTTCGTCCAACGTTGTTGAATTAGAGAAGAGGGGCTTCTAAACGGGATTGTGTGCGGGGGTGGAGGGAGTTAAATATTAGATAAATATAACTTTGGTGCGTGTAAGAGTGAGTGTTTATGGCAGAGCCATATTGTGTCCTTGTGATTATGTTGATTATTACCTGTCTGTATAATGTTGCAGCTCAGCTGATTTTGGATTGATGGCAAAGGGAGAGGGACTTAAGTGAGAGTGAAAACACAAGGTAAGTTTAATACTACTGTTTTATATAAGTAAGCATACTAAACATGTATTCTATCACTGTATTATATAAGTAATCTTGTTAGTAACCTACTGTATGGCAGGTGGAGGGGCAGTGATGTTACAGGTGGAGGAGCAAAACTGCAAGACTGCAAACTCACAAGACAGAGAAATCAAAGTTTGTTCTCCAGAGAAGAGGTTGATTTCACTTCATTTATTTCATATTTTCTAAAGATGTGGAAATGGCAAAAAAAAAAAAACTTGAGGGCTGTAACCAAGACAACTGTAACAACATGAGTAGAGAGCCACCAAGGTTTTTCAAGTCCCTCTCTTACTCCATTTTGCCAACCCAAACTTCCAGGTACATGACGGGACACCTTGCTTGTTTTTGTTGTTTGTGCTCCTCTGGCTGGGTGCTGGCAAGTGGAGGGCAGGGAGGTTGGCAGGTGGAGGGGCAGTGATGTTAGCTGTTACACACCAGGCTCAAACTTAACACATTGCATCCTTCTTTGCAGTGTCCTTATTCCTGGAAGGGGAATCTGTGGGTTTTGTAACCCGTTGGTCCGCACGCAAAGCAAATTTTTAAAGCCTTCTTAATTGTCTCATTGCTCCATTTCATCCTCTTTGTGGTGAGTCTGCCTAATGCCTTAAGTTGGTCTTTTGAAAACGTTTTCTTATATTTCTTGTCCCTAATTTTCATTGTTTTCTTGAGAGCTTCATTTTCCTTCCTGATTTTTCTTAGTGCAGACTTTGCTTTTTTGGTGATTCCTTCTTGGCTCTTTAATTTTCTCTTTAATTTTTTTAATAGATCTGTTTGACTGGCTGCTGGTTCCCTTGTATGCTGACTGGCTGCTGGTTCCCTCGTATGCTGACTGGCTGCTGGTTCCCTCGTATGCTGACTGGCTGCTGGTTCCCTCGTATGCTGACTGGCTGCTGGTTCCCTCGTATGCTGACTGGCTGCTGGCTGAGTGGATGGTGTCCGCCCTCCCTGTCTCTCCTCACTAGCCATGTCCTCTCTTTCTTCACCCTCACTTTCCTTTCTCTCAGTCTCCTCATCCCTTCTTCCCTCAATCTTTGAGACTAATGTAAGTAGAAGACATGGCACTGTAGATTTTCGAACATTTAAAATAAGAAATATGACTTTTGTTACTAAGAGTTCATACTTATTATACCTGTGTCACCTTTCACACTATAGCTGTGATCATGAGCAATGGGTTTTGTAGATACAGGTCCCAGGGTGAATCGTGGTGCAGGGGCCCTTCTCTTTTTGACCACAGGGCGATGCACGAAGATGGTGGGTATAGCCTCTGCTCTCAGCCTAGTCTTGCCCTTTTTTGTCTTGAAAAACTGGTCTGCATCAAAATGTGCCTGCGGAGTGACGTGAGGTTACTTCACACACAGAACAACTCAGTTTTGTCTGCCCACATACATATTCAATAGTGGTTGAATACACAGTATTAGGAAACACTTTATACTTACTGGACATGTTATACTCATTACATACTGTATATAAAATATGACCAAAAATGTGAGACAACTTTATAGAAATTCATATCACATCTGTTACTGATGCCATTTGTCATACTCACAAATAATAAAGTTCCATAACTTCAGTTGGGAACAAAGACCACACCTTATCTCCCCAAGGCAATTTCCCATCCAATAGGTGTGCTATATAGGTGTGTATAACCCTTTCTCCTGTCTGTTACTCCCTCTTTCAGCACAAGAACCAGAGGGGGATTCAATGGAGCCTGAATACCTGCATTGAGACCCTCACCCTGCACCCTGAGTCTCAACTCTGTGTTTTTCAAGCCTTTCCCTATTTTTGTATATTAAACAAAACATTAAGCTTTCCCAATGGTGTGGTTTTCGTTTTGTGAAAAAGTGCAAATGCAGTGTTTGTATATAATAACCTCACATATTTGTTTGCTGTTGGTCATGAAATTGCTCCTGTTGACTTGAGCCAGCCATTTTTTCCTGCGCTCTGTGTCAGTGGGGAAGCCGTACATTCGTACTCCTTTCTCTGAGCGATTTGAGCATCCCCAGGCAGCACAGCAAACCATGGTGGCGACTAGGAGGCAGCACAGCAAACCAGGACAACACGGAGGAAAAGGCACAGACAAACTGCATGATATGCTATTCAATGTTTATTGAATTCCATGTATTTGCAATGGATGTTCCTAAAACAACACATTTAACATCATCATCATGCTGCTGCTGTTAGTCCTTTGATAGTCACCTGTCGGTCTCCTGTCCTTTCTGAAAGCCATAACGATGACATTAGTCATTTAGATAACTTGTGTCCTCAATTACCATGGGATTACTGAAACTACCATGAATTTAAGAAAATGGTAGAAATTAATCTAATCTGGATTTTGAAGCATTCCTTTAGATCCCCTCCCTCTAAATATATCAATAAACATTAGAAAGTGATGCTCCTGACTACCATACAAGTTTAAGAAGATAATATTGATTTTAAAGAATTCAAAGCTATAAACAGCAACAGTCTCTTTAACCAAGGCACTGTTAGCCTAACATGTAAACTAGTTGTTCACACTAATCCTAATATTATCACTTAATATTAGCAAATTCTATTTTATTTTTTAAAACATATTGATGTAAATACATACACATATCGATTTGTTGTATAAATATTGCAAATCAAAACCTTTATTCACTAATAATTACCAAAAATCGTAGTTCTATCTCCTGTTATCAATGCATTCACATTGCCCGCAATGAGGAACAATCCTCGTCTGCATGAACCACGTGATGATAACCGTTTTTGGACTTCCGCTGTCGTAACTCTTCTATCTATATGGCGCCGCACACACCAAGACGGCTGTCACGCAGTGTTGGAGCTGGGGGGTGGCTGCCACCAGCCACCCCCAGCTGAATCCTGGCCACCCTATTGGCCACCCCAAACACCCTCACCACGGGGGCCCAAACCTTTTAGAACATTAAGGAAAAAAAATATATAAGTAACCTTTCATCATTCATCAATAATTAAAATAACGTTATATTGATAATGTACTCACTAAACTTACAATTCATTTAACTTATTTTCTTCCAAAGGTTAATTAACCAAACCCTCTACACCCCCTACTATTTACATGTAATGGTTTGGTCCCGCCTCTACCTCCAAACGGCACTTTCTAGCAGAGAGTGAGAGCATGTGAGCAGGGATGCTAGTACTTACGTGTGTGCCATGTCTCAACGACTAACAAAGTCAGGCTTTCAAAAAGAAAAGAAAGGAGAGAAAGAAAAGAGAGGGACTAAAGGGCGACAGTATATCACCCAGTATTTCAAAAGAAAAGGTGAGTGTGGTCCATGAGTGGTGGAAATTAGTCTGTTAGCTAAGCGTGGTCCATTTTAAATAATAATTTGTATGTTTTTTTTTTTACTAAGCTGACATTAAGTACTTTTAATGTATAGAAAATGCAGAGGTTTTTAATTTCCCTGCTCTTTTAGCTGGCATTTAACAAATGCAGTTGCATTTTTAGCAGCAATTCATACTAATTCAGTTGTCCCTCCCCCTGGTGCCAGGACCAACAGATCCATCTTTAGGCTCAGCAGTCCTGTCCCCCCATAATGCTGAACCAGCTTTTCTCCCAACTGAAGGAGGTGAGCAGCATTGTGTTGAATTGCATGCCACTTAACATATCTGAAGGGAGACTGGAATACAATATATATATATATATATATATATATATCAATATCAATACAAAAAGCTAACATCTCATTTCAATTATACATTTGAAACACAGTATTTTCCCACATATTTAAGTTATATTTATTTGGATTGATGCATTTGTGTTGAGAATGTTCCATTCAAAAATTGTATTATTAAAAAGCCATTTGCACCATAAAAGATGACTATTGAGATATATTGTCAGGAATGTTAGTCTTATAAGAATGCTCCAGAGGGCAGGACCTATAAAAACATTTACTACCCAATAGCATTGTGAGGCTGAACAAAAGGACCTTTTGACTATGTAAATGTAGACTTTTCAAAAAACTAAAACATTTACTGACTTTTTTGGATAGCTTAAAGTAATGTTGTAAAATTACAACAAGGGGCCTTACAGGGTTAAGGGCTATTGTTTATTGTTATTTACTTTAAGATGTTTATTCTTAACCAATAATTGAATTAAAAAACTCTTTAAATTATGTGTGTGTCTCTGTATTCCTGATGATACACTGAGAGAATGAGCTCGTGGGCTGCTGATCACCATAAGCTAAACAATCTGTATATTGCACTACATTTGTATAATGTAAGCTTCGTTGATACTTTGCCTGTGGGAATAAGAAAAAAGATATACTGAATATTATTTGATCTATTCCACCCTTATTTTATAATGACATGTATTTTTATGTTCATATAATAGTTATTTCAATGCCACCCCAAAATTATCACTTGTTCCATCCTGGCCATCCCACTGAAAATGTCCTGGCTCCGCCACTGCTGACACGTTGGCACATTTAAGTTCTTTCTTTCAGAATGAGGTGAAAAGTATTAAAAGAGGTGAAAATCACTACAAGTCTGGGCATGTTGAGAGCTGTACATACACTAAAGGGGAGTTAGACGGTTCCGTAAGAGCCAGCATGCGGGACCGGGATTATGGGATTTGTAGTTTTTCTAGTTGCTTATTTTTCATAGTCTTATATTTCAACAGTTTTAAGAAAAACTGTGACTTTTTTGACATGGAAATTGTTTTTTAAGATTGACAAACATCATATGTGTAATTCAGGGCACAATTAAAACGGGATCGAAAGATAATGTTTCTCTCCTCATTGACTTCAATACATAATTTTTCCGAAATAAGGTCCCATGGGTCGGAAGTAGATGGGCGGGACTTCGCCTCACTATGGTCAGTCGCAGCCAGCGCCGTATAGATAGGAACATAGGGCTCTGGTCCAACCCGGTATCACGGCAAGACGTGAACATGTGACGATTTACCATGCTGGGAAACGTGACAGTTACACGTTATTGTTAACATGGCCCAACCAGTGGAGATATACCCGGAAATGCCAAGCAAATGCTACCCAGACGGTCGGCTGTTATTGTCAATATTAATATAATAATGATTTCTTTTTTAATAGTCACACTCGATTTCGCCGATTTTCTTGTTGCCCCAGCTACACCTCTTTTAGCAGAAACAAAGGCTACATTAATGTATTAAATCAATGTTAATCCATGTGTGTGGATGCGGAATTAACGGACGTGACGTTGTGTGATTGCGTTGCCAGGCAACAGCTTCAGTTCATTTTAATTTACAAACTTTTCAACTAGAACCGTGGTTATATTTAAAAACATTTTAGAAGACCTCACAAAATACTTTAATGCTACTTTCTACGTTGGGGGCGGCGCGATTACATGTAAAGTCAATGCAGAAACACGATCAGACGCGAATTCGCTCCGACGGCGGGGATGAAGCGGTGGACGCGGCGCAAATCACGCAATTGAGGCGATTGAAGGGGGCCGGGTCAAACGCGAGAGTTCAATTTTTTCAACTCGAGCGTCAAATTCACGTGACGCGTTCTCGCGGAAGCCAATCAGAGGTGAGGATCTCAACCTGCCGTCACTGACGTTCAACCAGAAAACATCAGCCATTAGCTGTTAGCAGTTAGCACACAGAGATCACAGCTCCTCATATCTGTTCAGAAACTGTACAGAAGTTAAACAAGTACAAACCACAGACTGTCTGTGTCATGGCAAATACAGTCGCTGGTTTATTTATGTCTGTAGGCCGTTGTTATGAGTGTGGAGTGAGCATATACAACGTTAGCTTAGCCTGGTCGACCCAATCTCCATTCAGAAAACAAGCATTTAAAAAGGTTTTTCGCCTGCCGTCTTGTCTGCAGACTTATCAAGCATTAATTCATGGTTTTTACTAACCGATATCAGTATGTTGTTACGTCGGCATCATTTAGAAACGTGTATTACAATTTAATCACGGTAAAATATGTTCATTTTGTTGTAGTTGTAGCTCCCGAGCCAGCGCGTCTTGTTTGAATGATGCGAGTAAACACAGCTGGCAGCCGTAGTGAAACTCGAGCGACGAGAGCAGGGGTTTTCAAAGTGTGGGTAGGCGAGCCTCCCCTCAGAGAACATAAGAACAGCCGCGCCCCCCCTCCCAATTATTATTGCTGTTATTATTATTATTATTATTATTATTATTGTTGTTGTTGCTATAATGCAGGGGTATTCAATTGCATTTCAAAGAGGTCCAGTAAGAGAAAATGTAATTAAATGCTCTGTTTTCGCTGTCTACCTTCCGCCATTTGAAATTACTCCGACTGCTTCTCTCCTCTTGTCTCGTCTCTGTGTTTGAATCTATCGTGCTGACTGCACCGATTTGATTGGCTGAGTAGCGTCACCTCCTTAAAACATTAAACAATAACTTTTTAAAACCTTTTTATTTTTATGTTTTAAAAATATTGTATAAAACTCCCCCACTACTTGGACTATTCCTTGCACCCCTCTAGAATAAGCCCGAATGGTCTCAACCATATTGCATCAGTAACGTGCACTTGTTATTATAACAAGATCGCAAGGACGCTGGTAGCGATCGGAAAATTAAATGTTGTTCAGTTTGTGTGTTGTGGAACATGCGTGTCCGTGCATGAAAATATACCACACACCCAATTACAATTGCATGTTCAATTCACTACCCTGGAAGTTAATACAGTTGTTAAAGTTGGAACAACCTGTGGACAGCCGTTCTTCCTTGCATGTCAGTCGCCGACACCTTCTTACAGAGGACAGGCACATCTAGCTGCTGCACGACCCGTATATGTCCGCACGCCGTGTTCTCAAGACATATTTTTTTTAACATTTTCAACACGGTGGATAAATCCTTATATGCTCCCGGTAACACACTGAACGTTAACTTTGCCTCCTTATTACACTCACCCCTACTTTAGTGGGAACAATGAGTCTGCGTCTTTGATGCACACAGGAATAAACGCAGATCATCCTCTGGCTGCAGCCTTTACCGGTACTTGCTTTTGATCAAAGTCAATGCGGAAAACCTGCACTCACAGAGGTAGGTGGAGGTGAAGGGAATGAGCACTTTTACAGCCTTTTTGGCGAGGTGGGGGAACTCGGTCTCCACAGACAGCCACAAGTGGGCAAGTGTCACTTTACTCGTCTTTTTCTCGTTCTTTTGTGTCTCACGCTGCGCCTCCCCTGAAGCTCTAGGCGAGCCTCACACTTTGAAAACCGTTGGACTAGAGCGATGCGATAGGAGCGTTTAGAACACCAACAGGCTGATCAGGAGCCCGACGCGAAGCGGAGGGATCTAGATCGGCATGAAGGTGTTCTTTTCCTCATAATAACCGCGTCGCAGCACATTATCCCGCTTATTACATGGCCACATTCTCAACAAAGTAACGTTATGACTCCCAATATTAATTGAAATGCTTTAATGGATTTAGAAAAATATTTTATTGATTTAAAAAATAGTTGTATGTATTGATTTAAATTGACATGCATCCGCTAAGAAAAATAGTCTGTTGTTACCGTTTGAACTAACGTAGCAACGGCAGGAACTGCTTCGATAGCGTTTTTGAGGAGCTTTTTGATTACAGATTTGAAAACATCGCTGCTTGCTTTAAAAGTAGCACAATTCATTATGTCAAACCTTGGAAAGTATCTAGATGTCCTTGCCCTAATGCCAAAGTAACTGGCAACTGCATATGTGTCGCCGTATGATGTCTATGTCTGGACCGTTGCGTAAAAAGGAGGATTTCTGCCCGTTACTTCTCCGCTGTTTTCTTGTCGCTCTTGTCTTGTCAGTTAGAAAGCCAAACTGTATACAGTTAAATCGAATGGACTTGTTTGTGCAGAACGGTCAATAAGTCCTTGACAGCGGTTCGTCTGTTCGGTATTAACAACGTGTCACGTGTTCTGAATTGACCAATCAGAATCTAGTATTCAACTAAGTCATGTAATCATTCAAATTAAAATGTAAATGTGAAGGAATGTGTGTATAACAAAAAACATCCGTCATTAACAATACCGGAAACAGACGTCAAGATCCTCAGCAATGCACGTTGGGAAATGGTGTTTATGCGATGTGAAATCCGAAAACATTTTTTAAAAATAAAATAATACTTTGTTCCGAGTGTGCTTGCTTTTCTCTTTGAAAGTCATCACATAATGGCATTGTAATACACGGTTCGGCTGCATTAAATATTACAAATCTGCCATGGTTCTCTATTTATAGAGCCCTGATGAGAAGACTTCGAGACAAACAGGAAGAACTGCCGCCAAAACTGAAAACGTGACGTGGATCATAAATGTATCAGCAATTAAACAACAACTTCAATTTCTCTTCACACAATACGTCTCCTTGCAGTATCAATACTAATTCGGCTGACTTTCATTTTTGATCCAATTGGTAGATAGGTTATATTTAAACCATAACGGTGCACAGCTGATATAAAAGGACTTGTAGTTTTTAAAGATATTACTGATTTTCTTTGAATATAAGAATGTAAATACTGAGTTGAGAGAATAGTCAGGGGTTTTGGGTGATGGGAGGCACATCTATGGATTCAGAGTTTCAATATCTTACTGTTAAGATACGGATCTTAATACGGATATACCTATCTGTCTGTGATGTTTTACAAATCAGATATTAGAAGTAAAACATGTGAAATAATATAGCAATATCCTGTACAATTATGTGAAAACATGAATACAACTTCACATCTTCAGATGTTATACACAAGTGTCCTACACTAATAATACAAAGTTATTATGGCTGTGTGTACCTTGTGTGCATCGCCTAGTGGTTAAAGTACGTTATTGAATTAGTTGTGTATATAATATGTCAATAAACCTTAGAAATTCTTGAAATCTTGAAAGGGATATGCAAAATAGCCATTACATACAGTCTTTAATTAACTATTAGTACAGAATAACGAGTAATGAATATACTTTAAAGGAATCTGCAGATAAATGTTTAGTCTTCTCAAGCCCCAACTATCAAATATCTCGCCTGATTGTTGGCATTTGACAATCACCTTCCCTGAATTTTACTAAGGTGTAACCAGTGGTTAATTTGAGCCGGATCCTGCCGGAACAGGATCCGGCACCTCTTCATTTTGGCCACCCTGTGTTCCAGCACCCATTTGGGCAGATCCGGTACCTCTCACAAAAAATAAAAATTAAAAATGGTTAAAATGAAATAAAATATGCATATATTAATTTACAGAAAAAATCCCAAGAATTTTATGTCGTTTATTAAGATTAAGATTTGAAAGAGTCGGAGATCTGTGTTGACGCACTGAAAAGCTGGACCAACGGACAAACGTCTTTCACTTTTGAAATTCGCCACATGAGGAGCACGTCGCAGAGAGGAAGAAACGGTGATTCAATGCAAGCATGTCAAAAAGACAGTTACATTTACTGTCTTTCTTCAAAAAGAAGGAAGAGGTAATAGACACTTCAAAACGAGTCAGAAAATCCTCCACAAGCAGCGACGAGGGCAGCTGCAGCGGTCATGTTGATGGTCAAAACCAGGAGGTTAGCGCCGCAACAGCTAGCCAGCTAGCTAACCGACAGCTAGCCAAGCCCGGGCAGCGGGTCAGGTTCACCGCCAGCCGGAACAGGAGCCAGCTACCGTCAGCCAGGTGGACCACCAACAGCAACGGGTGGGTACCCTGGCATCAACTAGCCCGGTACAACAGCCGGAGCAAGAGGCGAGCGGAACCGCGACATCAGCTGGCTTACAGCAGGAAGATTCAGTAGGAGAGGAGAGCGCATTGAGCGTAGAAGAGTGTGGGACGTCCAGCGACAGGTCAGTTTTTTCTAACTGTGGCCAAGAACTTGGAGGACCGTATGTTATCTCAAGGAGGCCGGATGCCAGATAAAACTGGATATAACAAGTTCATTGAGGAGTTGAAGGTGCTTTACGCACAATACTGGCCCGAGGACGCAGGTGCGCTGTATGGAGAGACTGAGGTCGAGTCACTGTGTCAGCGCTTCAACATTGCCAACCCGCGCGCAGTCATACGGGCCTACAGAACGTACAGAGACTCAGATGGTAAAGACACCCCCGATGAGCTGATGGAGTTACTTGTTGCTGTCAACAGCATTCCCATTGCAAGTGCTGAATGTGAGCGCGGATTTTCTCAAATGAACTTGATTTGCACTCCCAACCGTAGCTCTTTGCTCACATCCACCATGTCATCTTTACTCTTCCTAAATCTTGTTGGACCCCCCCTGGCTAAATTCAATCCAGTCCCGTACGTGAGGTCCTGGGTGGCCAAAGGACACAGAACTGCCACAGACACACGCAGTAAAAGCAGAAAAAAAGAGATAGAGGACAATCCGGACATGCTCGTGATGTGGGGTGTTTTAAACAACTAAATATGGTGAGCAGACATACTGTCTATTAATAGGCCGCCGTGCCAATCTTTGAATAGGCCTAATAAATATTTTTTTTACACGTTAAACCTGTTGAGAAATTAATTGCTGGCTGTATACTGAAGTCCCACCTGTGGTGATGTGGGCATTTGCCTATGTTGTGCGTACTAGCCTAAACAATTATAAATTATCGTCATAACATTTATACCATAGATACTATTTGAAATTGAGGCTTATAAGTCCCACAGCGTTGCAAGTGGACATTTTCATGTTGTTTTCAGCACCTTTTCTGTATACGTTCCGGGACCTGTACGCGTCTCGTCATCCCTGAGCTGTCATATGTACTTTGCGTTCCGGCACCTTATGGTTTACAAATTAAGCACTGGGTGTAACTAAAGTCTGATTTAAGGGTTGTTTATATTTCACATCATTAATTAGAATCTCCAAAGTAACTAAAATAAATGTAGTGGAGTAAAAAATACCAGGTTAACCTCTGAATTGCTGTTTTATTTAGTAATGGATATTGAATATGGAATAAAGGTTTTGACAAGACCTGGTGTAACAATAATTAAAAAGGACATCTATACCTCATTCACACCAACGCAACTCCGGTTCAAGCTCCGTGCTAGAGCTTTTCAGGTTCAGAACCGGTTCTTCGGTTTAGCTCCGGCTCTTTTCACACAGCCCAGAGTCCGACTGGTGCTGCGTCATCGTTTGCGTCATGACGTTTGCGTGCCTGCTTCATAAACCCAAACCGCGCGGAAACCCCTTACAGCTGACACCGACAACAACAACAATGGCCGATTGTGCTCCAGCTTCCTCTGTAGCTCTTCGGAAGACCAGATTCCCGGTAGGTAGCTGGTCTCTTCAGTGGACCACTGCTGCTTGTTAAGTTTCTCCATCGTTGTGTACAAACTGGATAAAACGCGGGCTTTTTGTTGTTGTTCAGGAGTTGATCTGCCCCTACCACCGCCTCGACGTAAGCGTGACGTATGCGGTGCTTTTGCTCTGGCCGGACAATTTTTTGGTGCTCGAAATGAACCGGATTCCGGAGCTAAGAGGCTGCTCCGCTGCTGTGTGAACAGGAAAACCAGGTGCTTTTCAAGCTCCAGCTCCGAACTGGCCCTGAAGCACCGTTGGTGTGAATGAGGTATAAAAGAGCTCCAGATGTTAATTATCTAACAAAACAGCAAACCTGAAATGTATATTTAAATACTTTATTACGGGCAGTGAATTAATTTGTTCTGTATGTTTTTCAAATCAGTGTTATAAGTGTCAGACAGTGTTACATTGCTATTATTATCCTTAAAATATGTAAAACAAAACCACTTATAATTTTTTTATTTGACTGGTTTACTAATGACAGTTAATTCTGTTTTTGCTATTGATGGTTTCATTTTTGTGAAAAATAATAAAATAATAAGATTCAATAATGTGTTTTAACCACTAGGTGTCCCTTTCTATCAGCTGTGCACCGTTATGGTGTAAATACAGCCTATCTACCAATTGGATCAAATATAAAAGTCAGCCGAATTACTATTGATACTGCAAGGAGACGTATTGTGTGAAAAGAAATGTAAGATGTTGTTTAATTGCTGATATATTTATGATTCACGTCACGTTTTCAGTTTTGGCGGCAGTTCTTCCTGTTTGTCTGGAAAAAGGGGTCGGCAACCCCTGGCACGCGTGCCAGCATTGGCACGCGGCACGGTAACCAGTGGCACATTCGGAATAAGTGGAATAAGTGTGCAAAATATTTAAATTGTATCTTTGGATCCTGACCGAGACCGCCGCCAGAGCGCGTCTCCCCGTTACCTGCAGAAGGAAGCCATGCACGCAACGCAGCCCCGCTCTCTTTATAGGTGACTTTCTGCCACTTTCCTCCGTGGTGCAGTGCTGATCGTTTCCCCACGGAGGAAAGCACTTCACTAATTGCAGTACCCATAAGGAGCTGTACAAATGCTGCAGTTTTTGCGTGGCTGTGTATTTAGTTGAAAGCCCTCCGTCGATCTGTTATCGAAATAATATGCTACAAAGGGGCGGACTGGCCATCTTGTGTGTTGAACTTTCCTGTCGGCTCCCAGACCGTAGTCGAGGAGGGCAGAAGCAACAAGCTTCAGGTTCAATAACCCACTTTAGCTTCAATGACTGGAGAGAGGCGAGCTCTTCTTGGGAGGCCGTTGCATTTATTTAGCTGTTCTTCTGTTTCACTAAATACATCACAGACCTCTGTTTTTCTGCTGCCTCGTTTCACTTCCAGAAACATACACACGTTCCCTCACTGTCACACACACACACACACACACACACACACACACACACACACACACACACACACACACACACACACACACACACACACACACACACACACACACACACACACACACACACACACACACACACACACACACACACACACACACACACACACACACACACACACACACACACACACACACAAGCCACATCCCTCTCTCTCTTAAAGGGACAGCGATCTCATCTCACTCTGCATGACCCTAATATCATAACATGTGTGCTCTGGAGAATCACAGAACGGACGATCGTCCTTATTATTATGCCGTTTAAACCAATTATTTAAATGTGTTTGTTAAATTCGGCATCATGTAAGTTGCGCTGACAGGTCCACACACTTCTTCCCGCAGCGAGGCTCCCGCGGCCCGCGCCCTCCTGCTGATAGTTGACGAGCGTCAAGCTCCTCAATCCCCCCCCGTTGATAATTCTCGATCGTCGGCACGCTGATAACAATTTTTTTTTTTAAATGGCACTTCATATCAAAAAGGTTGCCGACCCCTGGTCTAGAAGTCTTCTCATCAGGGCTCTATAAATAGAGAACTACGGCAGATATGTAATATTTTATTCAGCCGAACTGTGTATTACAATGCCATTATGTGATGACTTTCAAAGAGAAAAGCAAGCACACTCGGAATAAAGTATTTTATTTTTAAAAAACGTTTTCGGATTTCACATCGCATAAACACCATTTCCCAACGTGCATTGCGGCTAAACCATCGAATCCCCGAGCTGAGGATCTTGCCTACGTCTGTTTCCGGTATTGTTAATGAAGAATGTATTTTGTTATACACACATTCATTCACATTAAAGTGTTTCGTGAGGCCTTCTAAAATGTTTTTAAATATAACTACGGTTCTAGTTGAAAAGTTTGTAAATGAACATGAACCGAAGCTGTTGCCTGGCAACGCAATCGCACAACGTCACATTTACTTAATTTAAATAAAAAGCAATGTTAATTTTGTTCACAATATGTTTAGTTCATTTACCTTATTTTTTTCAAAATAACCAATAAGATTACTGTTAAAGGAGCGGTATCGATAAAAGTAGTAGTACCGTACATTTTTAGACAATATTTGATACTCTGATCTTTTAATTTATTTTCAGTTTGCTTCAAGTAGTGGCTGTACGAGAAAGACGTGGAGGACCAAGAAAGGCTGGCCAGATTGGCAAAGACCGGAAGATACATAACAGAGAAGATAATGGCTATTAACAAGAAAAAGAAAAAAAATACTTTACTTTTTTTTTTTACAATTTCTTTGTTGCTATTTACATTTTGAATTATATTTGTTATTTTTTAAATCAAATGCATCTATTTTAGATTATATATGTATTTAGATTTAGGTTTTTTTCGTAATATTATTGTATTGTTAATGTATCATTTATTGAATAAAAATACTGTTATGAACACTATACAATGTCTTTATTTTGATAGTCACCAAAATACATTGTATATTTAATACTAACATAAGATGGTGATAGATAGATCCATACGGTGTCAGAAAATAAAACCCTCTCTTTTCCTCCGTGCGCAAATAAAAAAAAAACGGGGGTACAACGGAGCTGATCCAGATTTGCCATGCGATATGACGTGGTCCCACGAAACGTCGCTGTATCAGAAACAATTCCCGACGTGTTTTGGACGTAATGGTCTTTGTTTACATTAGCTAGCATCGCTAACACTCAGAGCTAAGCTGTACTGAAGAGAGCATGTGTAAGAAGCAGGATATAAAAAGGAGCTCACCTTGTGGTAAACCGGCAAGAGAGAAAGCCTTTGAGCTCCATACTGTTTCAGAAATAATCCTTGATCTAATAATCCTTGTTTCTCATCACCGCAGCATTTTAGACGTAGGCATAAGCTCCACCCCCTCTTATTTTTTTCAGTAAAAAAAACAAAGAAGCTTTATACCCAGAATCAGCACTTTTGTAACAGGATATGAGGCATGGCTAGAATGGGTGATCTGTTTGGTTTTCTGACCAAAACACTTCATAGACATGTTTTTTATATTTTTTTATATATCTGAGACCTATGCTACTGCCTAAAAATAGCATTATAGGTGACACTTAAGCAATGGCAGTTCTAGACTGGGGGAATGGGGGGGGGGGGGGGGGGGGCGATCATTTAATGCTGGAAGGAGATTTTAAATGTTTAGTTTAGTATAAAGTAAAATATAAAATACATTTATTGGTGTTTGATTTAGTAACAGAGTTTGTCTCTTTTTATTATTATTACTTTGGCCCAAGATACAGAACATACAAATACATTTGGGGTAACAATACATTATTTAAGCAGCCAAACCTCTGTTTTTATCTTATTTATTTAAATTAGTTTTAGTCACAACATTTGTTTCAGTAACTTACTTTCAACTTTTATTATTAAATAAAATTCATGAATTGTAATGTTATTTTAACTTTAGCCCACGTTACAGCACAGTTACTTAGTACTTTACACGAATTGCATTGTCATAGATTTATTCTTTTGGAGGGGGGGCACAGGGGGGACCAAGCTCTGTGTTACAGGGGCACTGGCCCCTGTTGGCCCCACCTAGAACCGCCCATGACCTCAAGTGTTGTATTTTGTGTCTATTTTTTCTTTGTCAGATTAATAACAGTTTTTCACCATGTTTTCATTTTTCTCACATCATGTGGGGAATTCCAGCAGCAGCACAGCCTGATAGTGTCTACATTACTAATTTAACCTTTCAATACTGCCCCTGATGGTCTCCCATCAGCTTTTTTCAGAAATCTAAAATATCCCCAACTAAAGTAGAAAATCAAGAAAGACTGAAGGAAAGTGGATACACCCATAAGTTAAACAAACTGAACGTCAAACAGATCATGTTTAACGGTACGAGTACCAGGGAGTATTTTTACTCAAAGTGCAAGAACATTGATACTGAGACAAATTCAAATAAGTTACTATTTGATGGATTAAAAAAAAATATATCTGTGGCTTAACTTGCACAAACTGCTATACACAGGTACAAAACAATGGTCCTCTGGTTATTTTTGGCAAATAAAGATCTACCAGGTTACATACTGTCCTTTCTTTACAGTTCAGTAAAAGCAGTTTGTATAGTGTAAATAACGTTTTAATTTAAAACAAATAATGAAACAAATTCTCAGACTTATTTAAAATCATGAATATCTTGGTTTGGTCCATGTTAAAAAAATAATGTTTAAAACTACAAACATGGCTGCCGCAGACAGTTTTGGTCATTGCTCTGAATCTGCTCCAGTGCCCCGTGTTCCATCCCATCATCCTCCTCTTCTCTGTCCTCCTGCCCTTCCATGGTGGAGATAGTCATTGCAGCCTGACACCCCTCGTCAGTCCCCCCCTCCTCCTCTTCCTCTTCCTCCTCCCCATGTGTTTCCACCTGCTCCTCCTCCGAGCTGTCATCCTTCTCCCCATCGTCTCCCCCGTTTGTGCTTCCTCCCCCGTCATCCTCTCCGTCGTTCTCCTCCGACATCTCCATCCCTATGCCCTCCTCCCCCTCTCCCGTCCCTCCCTCACTTCCTGGCACGTAACCCGCCACGGGACACTTGTGGGCTCTGTAGTAGCTGTGCCGGGTGAAGCCCTTGCTGCAGGTGGAGCATCTGAAGCGGTAGTTGTCAGTGTGGGACTGCTGGTGCTCCAGCATGTGGGCCCTGCGGCTGAACGCCTTCTGACAGAACAGACACTTGTAGGGTTTGATGCCTGGAGGAAGAGAGGATTATGGGTATCAATGTGACAATGTATTTTGAGTTAACCTACTGTATGTAACTGCAAATGTGGGGTCCACATTCCTACAGGAGTAATTTGAAACCTTTATTTACACTAGAGAAATAAAGCTGGGAGAATTCTGCATAATACACATCCTTGAGAACACACTGTTTATTGAGTCAAGGCTGTTAAAATTTAAAGATTCATTTAATTAAAGACTTCTTCAGTTATGCAAAAAGCTAAATACTACCAAAAAATATACAAAAATATTTTTGTTTTAAAGTCAGAGCATGAGCAACAAAGAAGGAAATGTAACTTTAAGCCTTGGTTTGCACAGACTACTTTAACGCAAATGTGCATCTATGTAGTTGGTGTTAAACTGTGGAAATCTTTATGAACATATTTAGGTTTAAGAAAATGTATACAGAAATAAGATGTCAGGTAACATGTTCCGCTGATGGTAGATCAGCGGAACAGCAGCACTGCAGTGATGTGCTTAAGTTTGTGTATAGTAAATGGATTTTTTTTTTTAACTAATGCATGCCTGGAAGTCCGTTTGTGTCCAAGTGTGCAACACAAACTGAGTAATGCAGACAATTATTTTCGAGCTTCTCTTGTAGAAAACTTGCTTCCATGTCTAAAGATAATATTCTATCACTCAATTTAATTTCTTGGCTTTTCAAATATGGACTAAGGATTTGTAGTCAACCTGGTTACTGTAAAAATTGAAACAAATAACATCGGAAAGGAAACGTTGTGTCTGCCGCTGGCTATCCAAACATCACTAGTATTATTCACTCACCAGAATGGGACAGGATGTGGGCTTTGAGTTTGTCCGGTCTGTTGAATTCTTTGGTGCAGCCCACATGTGTTCTGATTTTAAAAACAAAGCATTACATTTAATAACTTCAATAAGATTATTAGAAAGAAAATAATCTAATGACATGAAATGCCTGGGCAAGGATTCATAAGGCTTGAATGATAAAGGAATGAACTAAGGAGAGGAAAAAGGAGTTACCTGAAGGGGCACCTGTATTTCTTGAAGGGTTCGTGGATGAGCATGTGCCGCTTCACCTTGTCCTTCCTGTTGAATGTCGCCTCACAGAGGGAGCATTTGTAAGGCTTCTCCCCTGAAATATGGAATCAACATTTAAGCCTTTACTTTCATCAATGACTTGTACAGTTATCACTTTAATGAGGTGGCCTACAACTGGGGGGAAATGCATAGACTCTGTATAAAGGGTGAATGTAAGGGTTTGCTCTGGTAAAATTGAAATGCTAACATTTTAGCCAAAGCTACAAGAGATGAGAGTAAAAAAAAAAGCCTCTCGCGCAATCCTTCTTGATAGACTTTGAGTATGATCATATCAGAATTGGCATATTTAAATATGTTTGTTCTGATGAATAGCCTAGTTGTATAGTTTCAAATATAACTGTAACTACATCCTCTCTTTACAGCTTAGATGGCTTGTTGTGTTTTTGGAAATCATGTGATTATGAGCAGATGTGTTTCAAGTGCATTTTATATGCTGCAAATAGCTTTTTACATTTGTTTATATTTAATTTAGACAACCAGATATAGTGCAGTTAGTCTGATTTAGTTGATCTAGAGCAGAAGTCGGCAACCTTTTTGATATGAAGTGCCATTTAAAAAAAAAAAAAATTATCAGCGTGCCAACGATCGAGAATTATCAACGTGGGGGGGGGGGGGGGGGGTTGAGGAGCTTGACGCTCGTCAACTATCAGCAGGAGGGCGGGGGAGCCTCGCTGCGTCCCTTTAAGAGAGAGAGAGAGGGGTGTGGCTTGTGCATGTGTGTGTGTGGATGGTACAACGACAGTGAGGGAACGTGTGTATGTTTCTGGAAGTGAAACGAGGAAGCAGAAAAACAGAGGTCTGTGATGTATTTTGTGAAACAGAAGAACAGCTAAATAAATGCAACGGCCTCCCAAGAAGAGCTCGCCTCTCTCCAGGCATTTAAGCTAAAGTGGGTTATTGAACCTGAAGCTTGTTGCTGCTACCCTCCTCGACTACGGTCTGGGAGCCGACCGGAAAGTTCAACACACAGATGGCCAGTCCGCCCCTTTGTAGCATATTATTTCGATGAGAAATGAGCTGATCGCCACTGGGCTTTCATCTAAATACACAGCCACGCAAAAACTGCGGCATTTGTACAGCTCCTTATGGGTACTGCAATTAGAGAAGTGCTTTCCTCCGTGGTGAAACGATCAGCACTGCACCACGGAGGAAAGCGGCAGAAAGTCACCTGGAGATAAAGAGAGCGGGGCTGCGTTGCGTGCATGGCTTCCTTCTGCAGGTAACGGGGAGACGCGCTCTGGCGGCGGTCTCGTTCAGGATCCGAAAATACAATTTAAATATTTTGCACACTTATTCCACTTATTCCTAGTGTGCCACTGGTTACGGTGCCGTGTGCCAATGCTGGCACGCGTGCCAGGGGTTGCCGACCCCTGATCTAGAGCTTACGTGCTCATCATTTGGGAAAATGGTAGTTAGAATGTATGTCCTTTGGTTGACTTAAGTCTTAAATATCAGCGAACTAGACCTGACTTTGCTACAACTCGTCACAGTTCCAGACCTGAGTGAATGCGTGTGTGCAGTTTGAAGTAGTGCTCTGTCTTGAAGGCTTTCTTGCAGATCTGACACTTGAACCTCCCCCCGACGCCGTGAGTGGAGAGGTGGCGTCTGAAGTACCTTTCACACGGGAAAACCTGGAGGCCAATGAGAAAACAGATCAGACACAGCACGTATATCTTAAAAAGCGAAATACTACATCCTTACAGAGTGTGTATTGTACCTTTTGACAGTTCGGGCAGGGAAAGTTGTGTGTGGCCGTGAGTAGATGTTGTTCCAGTGCATCCTGGGTAGAGTATCTGCTCTGACACTTCCCACACCTGAGGGGAAATGAAAACATAATTTTTACTTCTGGGTTTTGTCTTATTTTCCTGAGGAGCTTAACTAACGAGAGAAACTTTTCACACCGAGTTGAGGGACGAGGCTGACCTGTAGATGGTGGGCTCCTTGCGGGTGCTCTGCTGGGGGCAGAAGCAGTGGGAGTACTGGTGGACCCCCAGCTCGAACAGGGAGGGGAACACCTTGCTGCAGAGGTGGCAGCGGTAGGTCAGCTGCTCCTGGTGCGTCCTGATGTGCTCCAGGAACTGATCCAGCTTCTGGAAGGTCTGGGAGCAGGACTTCATAACACACTTATAAACCTGCAGGGAAGGGTAGCTGGTCATTCATGTTGTAAAAATACAAACGTAGGATATTTTCTAAATATCCTATCCCATTTTGTCCGAATGAAGGATACTTTACTCATATCCTCTTCCTAATGCATACCCTCAGCTTCATATTACAAGCATGACTGAATAAAAAACATGCAAAGACAGACATTATGCTTGATAAATGCATGACAGTAGAGTGGTGCAGTGATGACTAGTTGTGTATGTGGACCAGGAAGTTTGCATTGCAAGGGCTCCCTTGACCAAAAGCGTAATTTTTCCATAACATTTTTAGAATATTGCAGGAAATAAAATCTGTGGCAAACACATGTTTAGGATCCTTACAAGTTTTGTCCAGGAAAATCTCCACATGTCAACACCACTTTTAACATTTTTCAATGTAAATAGCTAAAGTTACGCTATAAAGGAACCACTTGACGTCACTACTGCTAAGCTTAAGGCGGCCAATTATTGTTGCGTTGACATTTAGCAGTCCTATTTAGTCACTTTTTTCAAGACGTTAAAGACACAAATATGGTATTTTATGTGGTAGTACAACAAGGTCCAATGTCATGGCCTTTCTACTGAACATAATTCCATTGTTGAGGTCCAAATGTTCCAAACTCACATTGGTTTCTCATACAGCATCTCTGTATAGTATGTGTGTTCACTCTCTGTCCTAAACGGCTTGTTGGAGCTCCTGCCCCCCCTGTGAGCCCACTGTGCTCTGATTGGTCAGCTCGCCCACTCTGTTCTGATGAGTCAACCACCGTTATAGCGGAACATCAGTGATTATGTGTTACAATGGCGTTTGTTAGCAACCAGAAAACGACACCAGTAATGACAAACTGATGAGAATGCTGCGTGGTGTCTGGGTGCCGTGTTGGTGGGACGTTGCGGGGCTCACTGCTGGAGCAGACAGTGTGAGCTGGCTTGCTGCGGGGGATCTGCGAGACAGCGAGAACCCAGCCTGAATTCAGCCCGAGCACACACACACACCTGCAGCCTGGCTGTGAGTCTGCGTGTGTGCTCAGAACGAGCCCAGGCAGAGCCCGGACCGAGCCCGGGCCGAGCCCAGGCCGAGCCCCACCGCGTCTCTTCGTCTCAGGCTGAGTTTAGGCTGATAAATCTGCGGAGCTGCAGCTGAGAAAAGATTGAGTGTGTGTATGTGAGGAGACGTTACGTCACTGTACCCAATATGTCACTGTACTTACTAAATTATAAGAGGAAAACAATGGAAAAAGAAAAATCTCCAACGAGGCGTTCTGGGGCAGCATAGACAGGTCTTTTCTGTGTTAGAGTTTTACTCGCTACAGGGTGTACTTTGAGGGTTTGTGACTCTGCAGACCGTTTACATGCATAAAAAGCTACATAACACACAAGGGGACGGGTAATAACCAGAAAAGCATGACATGGGATCTTTGAGCTTATCTTAACCACATACCTTATTTCAGGCATCTAAAGAAATCATTAAAAACACAATGACTTGGAGGCGTGCTATATAAGTGCTAAATGCTAACTCATTCCTGCACAACTCTATGTACCTCATTGTTCATATTTCTTGTCAAAACCAATTGTGTGGTAATGTATTGATGCAAGACACTGTGCACTCTACTGTCAGATAATCCCATGAGATAAAAAGGGAGCAATCGCAGACTCACCTGCTCGCCTTTGTGCTGGGTCATGTGTGACTTCAGCTGGAAGTAGGTCTGGAACTTGTTGGCGCAGAACTGGCACTGGTAGGAGCTGTCTATCACCAGGACGGTCTGGGCTTGGCACTGTGGGTCCTGGTTGGTGGTCTGCATCTGGACCTGAAGGTGGCCGTTCTGCGCGGCCTGCCCTCGGCTGACCTCCGGATCAGCATGAGCCTCAGTAGCACTCTCCTCCATCTCCCCTGATGGTTCTGTAATCAAGAGTGTGTTTATAGTGAGAGCTGGAGCTGCTAATCTGATGCTGGATCAGAAACTCTTTTATGATAAAGAGTGCAGCAGGGATGATGTATTTCTGTAGTCCAGTTTGGAAGTTAGCATCACGCTGGTTTCCTTGACAGAAAGCCAATGGAATTTCTACACAAATGTTTGGTTTTTTGCAACACATATTTTCTGAAAAGGTACTTATTTTTGATACTTTCATCATATTTCAGGAAGAGAATCGCTTTTATTAATTTTGAAGCAAAAATACAATCGTCAGAAGGTAAAAGCTAACATTAAAGAATGCTAACAGCTAGCAAATGGCTCTAAATGTCCCGACAACTATGGAGTCAAACCTCTCTGAATATATTTATAAATCCACACAGAAGTATTCACCAATTTTCATGGTGAATATTATGCAAATGACACAAATATTTTTCAATGCACACAAAAATAGTTGCTGTACCAGTATTAACGTTATGTTTCTGTTATGCATTTAAGTGACGTTTTATTGAAATTCATATAATAAAAAATTAGATTTTCTTTAACAACTCTTTCGCTCTCTGAAGAACCAGCACCTTACCGTGGTAAAGTGTGCCCTGATGAACCTGGGGGCTGTGTTGTCTGGAACCTTGTGTTCCTGGTAGGGTCTCCCATGGCAAATTGGTCTCAGGCAAAGGGCCAGACTAAGATTGGTTCACAAGACCTCATGAAAGACGACACACGAAGTGAGGATACCCGGCCCGGAGGAAGCCCGGGGTCCCCTTCTGGAGCCAGGCCCAGAAGGAGGACTCATCGGCGAGCGTCTGGTGGCCGGGCTTGCCACGGAGCCCGGCCGGGCACAGCCCGAAAAGGCGACGTGGGCAACACCTCCGCTTCTCCGTCCCGCGGGCCCACCACCTACGGGAAACAGCGATGGGGTCGGGTGCGCTGCCAGAAGGGTGGCAGTGAAGGCAGAGGGTCTCGACGGACCAGACCCGGGCGACAGAAGCTGGCTTTGGGGACGTGGAACGTCACCTCTCTGGGGGGGAAGGAGTCGGAGCTTGTGCGGGAGGTGGAGCGTTACCAGTTGGATCTGGTTGGGCTCACCTCTACGCACAGCGTTGGCTCTGGAACCTTACTTCTGGAAAGGGGTTGGGATCCCCCAGTCAGAGCTGGTTGATGTGGCCGGGGAAAAGAAAGTTTGGGGCTCTGGGAACTGCTACCTCCGCGACCCGACCACGGATAAGCGGGAGAAGATGGATGGATGGATGGAACTCTGTAGCTAATAGGATGTATAGTCACTTTCCAGCCAATCACATTACTGCGCCCCATGGTACTTAACAACCAGGCAACTGGGTCTAATTTCCATACCGTCATTGAATATTGGCAATTACCTGTTTGAACTTCCTCCTCTTCTGTTTGTGTTGGACAGTGCTGCTGCTGTGGCTCCTCCTCCTCTTCTTCACCTTGCTGCTGCTGCTCCCCGCCCACTTCCTCCTCATTGGCTGACACTGGTACCACCTTCAGTGTGATTGGTAATCTGGACACTGTGCTGGCCACACCCCCAGGCCACACCTTTAACATAGAGACAGATGTTGATTTTCTGGCACTATGCTGCATTCAGTACTCATGGGAAATACTTTCTGATCTCTTTTATCAGTGTAGGATATCAAAATGTTCTGGTTTCAGTGGGGGACTGTGTTTAAGCTAACGTTATAAGCAATCTGAATACACCTCAAGTCTGGCGGTGACTGTCGTTAACAGCTAGAAGTGAGAGGCCTGCTTTTTGCCCATCTGAAATGCAAGACTCAATTCAAAAATGGCTATGAATCCTGCATCTATCACTATTTGAAACTGTGATGTGGCAAGAACAAAAAGGAAATTAGCATATCTTTGAGCTAGCGTTACCTCAAATCTAAGACAAACCGTAGATTTTTATAAGAATTAATTTTCTTAACTTTATCCATCATTTTATAATTTCATCCAAATTGTGGCAAGAGTGGACACTTTAGTAAAAAAAAACTAAAATGTGTGTTATCAAAAACTTTTCCCACCTTGTGTGTCTGCATGTGTTTCTTCACGTTGGACTTCTGGGCGAAAGCTCGACCACAGACGATGCACTGAAACGGTTTCTCTCCTGTGTGACTGTGGACAGAAAAGGGTCATTACTGTGAGGGAATTGAGTGGCTTTCTTCTGGGTACAATGTTTATTTTTAGATGGATAGAGTCGACCATTACAAATTCTAACTCACCTTCTGATGTGCTGCTGAAGGTCAAAGTTTTTCGAAAATATTTTGTCACAGAAATTGCACTTCAGCTTTGGAAGTTTTCCCTTCAGCTGCTCTGCTGAGGAAGGAAATCAAGTGGGTGAGTATTTATCCTATCATCATTTTTACAATTAAAACTGCGTGCTAAAAGTGTCATGTCCAAGAAACTTATAGTGAAAGTTTATTCTTTATGTTAGAGTTGTCATGTCCCTTTGTCTTGTGCTTTATGTCTATGCCCTTAATTATTTCTTCCTCTCATTTCAGGCCTCCACGCTCCCCGCCCCTTTCTGTCTCCTGCGTCCTTGATTATTTCCCCCGCCCTGATTGTTTCCAACTGTGTCCCCTTTACCTGTGTATATATTGTGTTAGTTCCCTCCTGTTAATTGTCAGTTCGTTGTCTCTCGAAGACCTACGTATCGGCTTACCTCACGGACCTTTCACGGACCTATGCTATAGATCACCATTCTAGTTTTCCTCGAAAGAGTGTTTTGTTTTCCTTATTTTATTACTGTGCAAAATTCCAGTAAAGTCTTTATTTTGAAACGCTATCTGAGTCTGAGTTTTGAGTCGTGCAATTGAGTTCATGCCTCAGTGTTCACCCCTTGACAGTACGAACTGACCATCAAAATGAACTCAGCCGACTCAGATCAGATTAAGAACGCTATCCGCTCTCAGGGCCAACGTCTTGGGCAACAAGAGGAGCATATGGCCACCATGCAGCAGGGAGTGCAGAATCTAACCAGCAGCCAGAGGGAACTACAAACATCGGTGACGACCCAAGTGAATCTACTGGCAGCAGAGGTTCAGCGTGTGCTCACTCACCTGCAGGCTGTTTCTCCTCCTACGACTCCTCCGGTTCCAGCGGTGACCGGATTCGATCCCAACCGGGTTACTGAGCCGCACAGTGCTTCCATGCGTCTGGCTCCACCCGAAAAGTACTCAGAAGGCTGCCGGCCGTTCATCGTGCAGTGTGAGTTACACTATCACCACCAACCGGCTGCTTTTCCCACGGACAATTCCAAAGTGGCTTTTATGATCTCTCATCTCTCCGGTCGAGCAGCAGCGTGGGCCACGGCAGAATGGTCCAGAGGCTCGCCTATCTGCGGGTCTCTGGAAAACTTCATAGACACTATGAGGAAGACCTTCGATCAAACCACGCCGGGCAGGGAAGCAGCTCGGGCTCTGATCAAGCTGCGACAACATCAGCGGAGTGTGGCTGACTACGCCATCGAGTTCCGGACTAAGGCAGCCGTCAGCGGCTGGAACTCCGCTGCATTGTTTGACGCTTTCTTCAGCGGTCTCTCGGATTCTTTACAAGACCAGCTGGCGCCTCTCGATCTGCCCGCTGACTTGGACTCTGTCATATCCATGGCTATAAGGATAGACAATCGTTTTTGACGGAGAGGAGAAGGAATAAATCCAAGGATGGGGTTGATCCGCCTCTCCAGAGGAGACGCTCGCCGCTTGATATTACTTCTTCTTGGAGGCTCCGTCACCCCTCACCACCTGCGTTCCGGACAACAGCGCCCCCTGGCTCCGTGGAGCCGCGCCAAGCTGTCGCTGGCAGAACGTCAGCGTCGATTCAAGGAGGGTCTCTGTTTCTACTGCGGGCAGCGCGGACACCCACAAGTGGCTTGTCCGGTAAAAGAGGAGGCTCACCAATAAAGAGGAGTACGTTGGTGAGCCGGATCTCTTCCTCTGACTTTCCTCCTCGCACCCTGACCCGGATCCAGGTAAAAATCAGAGACAATGTAGTTACTCATGGTGTTCTCATTGACTCAGGGGCGGACGAAAGTCTTATGGATTGGGGTTTAGTTAAAAAATGGGACATAAAAACTAAACCTCTACCCCAGCCTCTTGAAGCGAGTGCTCTCGATGGGCGGCTGTTGTTTAAAGTGACTCACCAAACAGAGCCTTTGGAAGTAAGATGTAATGATAACCACCACGAGACAATGTCTTTTCACTTATTTAACTCAGCCCAACATCCACTCATTTTGGGTTTTCCCTGGTTGAAACTTCATAACCCTCACATAGATTGGCAATCTGGGAGGGTGGAGGGGTGGGGAAAGAATTGCATTGATCACTGTTTTAAGCAGGTAGCAGAGATTGACAGGAGATGTAACACTGGGAGTGTTAGGCAGGATACAGTCCCAAAAATATATCTTCCGGATGTACTTTCAGTTCCTTCCTGCTACCACGACCTGAGTGAAGTCTTTAGTAAGTCCAAAGCTCTGGCTCTTCCTCCTCACCGCTCCTATGACTGTGCTATTGACTTGATTGCCGGGTCTCCCATTCCTAAGGGTCGACTTTATGCAATTTCAGGACCTGAGAAAGAGGCCATGAAGGACTATATTGATGCCTACCTCAAAACAGGGCTTATTCGTCATTCCTCATTCCCAGCAGGTGCAGGGTTTTTTTTCGTGGGCAAAAAGGATGGGTCTCTTAGGCCCTGTATCGACTACTCACCTCTCAATGACATTACGGTTAAAAACCGGTACCCCCTCCCTCTCATCTCGTCCGCTTTCGAGCAGCTTCAGGAAGCCAAGGTTTTCACCAAGTTAGACCTGCGTAACGCCTATTATTTGGTCAGGATCAGGGAGGGCGATGAATGGAAGACGGGTTTTAACACCCCTTCAGGACATTATGAATACCTGGTCATGCCGTTTGGCTTGTCAAACGCTCCTGCAGTCTTCCAGGCTATGATCAACGACGTGTTGAGTGAGTTTCTGAACCGTTTCGTTTTTGTTTATCTGGACGACATTCTGATCTACTCCCCTGACCTTCACACCCACAAACAACATGTCCGTCTGGTTCTACAGAAACTGCTCCAAAATAAGTTGTTTGTCAAAGCTGAAAAGTGTGAATTTCATGTAGAAACAGTCACTTTTTTGGGCTTCATCATTTCCCCAGGTCAGGTTAGGATGGACCCAGAAAAAGTTAGCGCAGTAGCCTGTTGGCCTACCCCTGACTCTCGCAAGAAAGTGCAGCAGTTTTTAGGCTTTGCTAATTTTTACAGACGTTTTGTGCAGAGCTTCAGCGCTATTGCAGCCCCTCTTCATGTCCTCACGTCCCCTCAGGTGCCTTTTGTGTGGTCTCCTCAGGCTGAGGAGGCTTTTTCTCGGCTGAAAAAGATGTTCACCACTGCCCCAATACTTACCATGCCGGATCCCAATCGCCAGTTCGTGGTGGAAGTGGATGCCTCCAACGAGGGGGGGGAGCGGTCCTCTCCCAGCAACAACAGAAGGACAACAAACTTCACCCCTGCGCTTTCCTGTCCAGGAAGCTCTCTCCGGCAGAGAGAAATTATGACGTGGGAAACCGTGAGTTGCTGGCCGTGAAGTTAGCGTTGGAAGAGTGGAGGCATTGGTTGGAGGGAGCCGAGCATCCTTTTGTGGTCTGGACCGATCACAAGAACCTGGAGTACATAAGAAAGGCAAAAAGACTGAACTCCCGCCAGGCTAGGTGGACCTTGTTTTTCAACCGTTTTGACTTTGTTCTTTCCTACAGGCCGGGGTCTCAGAATGTCAAGCCTGACGCTCTGTCCCGTCTGTTTGACCCTGTGCCTGCAGCCAAGGAGCCAGAACCCATCATCCCATTGAACCGGGTGGTAGGAGCGCTGACTTGGCCAGTAGAGAAGGAGGTAATACGTGCCAATGCTGGAGCTCCTGCACCAAGGGGTTGCCCGCCTAACCTGATTTTTGTTCAGGAGGCCGAGCGACCACAGGTGATCCACTGGGCTCACACTTCGCTGCTCACCTGTCACCCCGGAGTCAAGAGAACTATGTTCATTATTAAACAACGTTTCTGGTGGACATCCATGGAGAAGGAGGTGAAGGAGTATGTGGAGGCGTGCCCTATCTGCGCTTGAAACAAGACCTCTTCCAGGTCGCGAATAGGACTATTACAACCACTCCCTATTCCCAACAGGCCCTGGTCAGAGATCTCCATGGACTTCGTCACTGGCCTGCCCCTCTCTGGAGGTAAAACCACAGTTCTCACGGTAGTGGACAGATTTTCCAAGATGACACATTTCATTGCTCTGCCCTAGATGCCCTCAGCTAAGGAAACGGCGGAGGTCATGATGCAGAATGTGTTTCGGCTTCATGGTTTCCCTAAGGATATTGTCTCCGACCGGGGCCCCCAGTTTGTGTCACGCTTCTGGAAGGAGTTCTGCAGCCTCATCGGTGCCACGGTCAGTCTCTCGTCTGGATATCATCCGGAGTCTAACAGCCAGACAGAGCGCCTAAATCAAGAACTGGAGACCTGCCTGCGCTGCCTGGTGTCCCAGAATCCATCCTCCTGGAGCAAGCACCTCACCTGGGTTGAGTATGCACACAACATCCTCCCTACTTCTGCCACGGGCCTGTCCCCGTTTCACTGTGTTTATGGCTACCAGCCGCCACTGTTCCCAGCCACGGAGAGGGAGGTCACGGTCCCGTCTGCCCACGCTCTGGTCCGGCGTTGTCGGCGCGTGTGGGCTGCGGCTAGGAAGATACTCTGCAGGAATGCGCAACTGGTTAAAAGAGCAGCAGACCGAAAACGCCGACCAGCCCCTGTATACCAGCCAGGCCAAAAAGTCTGGCTCTCTACACGAGACCTTCCCCTCCACGTACTCTCCCGAAAACTGGCTCCCCGGTTTGTGGGTCCTTTTCCCATCACCAAGGTCATAAACCCAGTCTCAGTGAGACTACGGCTTCCCAGGGCCATGAAGGTACATCCCACCTTCCATGTAGGGAAATTAAAACCGTTGAAGGAGAGCGCTATGGTTCCCACCGTCAAACCCCCCCCGCCCCCCCGGATGATCGATGGAGGTCCGGTTTACACGGTCAAGTCACTATTGGCTAGTCGGAAAAGGGGTAGAGGGCGACAGTTACTGGTTGACTGGAAGGGTTATGGTCCTGAGGAGCGGCAATGGATTCCTTCCCGCTTCATCGTAGACAAAAACCTCATTGAGGATTTTGACCGCCTCAACTCAGAGGAGCCTGGGCCGTCAGGAGCCGTCCCTAGAAGGGGGGGTACTGTAATGTCCAAGAAACTCATAGTGAAAGTTTATTCTTTATGTTAGAGTTGTCATGTCCCTTTGTCTTGTGCTTTATGTCTATGCCCTTAATTATTTCTTCCTCTCATTTCAGGCCTCCACGCTCCCCGCCCCTTTCTGTCTCCTGCGTCCTTGATTATTTCCCCCGCCCTGATTGTTTCCAACTGTGTCCCCTTTACCTGTGTATATATTGTGTTAGCTCCCTCCTGTTAATTGTCAGTTCGTTGTCTCTCGAAGACCTACGTATCGGCTTACCTCACGGACCTTTCACGGACCTTTCACGGACCTATGCTATAGATCACCATTCTAGTTTTCCTCAAAGAGTGTTTTGTTTTCCTTATTTTATTACTGTGCAAAATTCCAGTAAAGTCTTTATTTTGAAACGCTATCTGAGTCTGAGTTTTGAGTCGTGCAATTGAGTTCATGCCTCAGTGTTCACCCCTTGACAAAAAGTTTAACAAATCAATACTTGTTTTTTATGCAATGAATACAATGTACAGTAGAGAGCTTGTGACACATCTCAAATATCATCTATGAAAGACTTCCGTTGGAATACTAAAAAAAAGCTGGTGTTGCAATGAGTGTTGATGTATTCCCTCTCCTACCTGTGGCTCCATCAGGGATCTTCTTGCTGCTCCTCGTCCTTTTGGGGATGATGACCTTTTCGAAGTGGCCCAGCTCTGTGAGGGTGGTGCTGATGCTGCAGGTCTTTGTTTTGGTGCACTGCTTCCCGGGGCTGTAGACCGGGGGGCTGTTGAAGGACTGGCTCTCCACACACTGACTGGGCACCTGAGGGAGAAACACACAGGCTCAGCTTTATGATTTCAGTCTTCCTCATACTCTGGACTTTGACACTTTACACTTTCCTCTGTCTGATAATCCTACGCATTTCCGTACAATACTACCACTTTTAAAACTGAAGAAGAATAAGATTAACCTTTATTGATCTCCCTAGGAGGAAATTTAGTTGCTGATGAACTGCGCAGTTCATCCAGTTTCACAGTACTTTTTCTTATTGTATTTCCTTTAATGTATAACTCAATTTTTTTTACACTTTTTGACATTTAATAATAGTTATTTTCATTATATCTTTTAATCTTAAATAAAAATAATATCTGCTTCTTTTTAATCATTCCACTGACTGGGTTTATATACACCATCATTTGGAGTTTTCTTAAAGGGGCAGTTCATGTTTCTACGTACGCTCCAACCACCTAAAACTCCCATCAAAACAATATGGATAAAAAGCACTAAAACGATTAGCTATACAAGAGAAAACACATAATTTCTCACCCACAAATATGTAGATTTGATTTAGGGTGAACTGTCCCTTTAATGTACTTCCTTCCGTCACCACGAACAGAAATAGCTTACATTTTGTTCTTGTGCAACACCTAAAAGTCTGGAAATATGTGGTGCATAACATATGTAATACTAAGCTGTTGAGCTGCACTCACTTGTACAGGATGGAAAGGCTGCAGACCCAAGGTATGGATCTCTGCCCCCCCACCCCCCACCATATGGGGCAGCGTGCTGTACACCTGCACCACCGAGTTGCTGTGGCTCGCCGGGACTTGTGAGGAGAGCGGCTGCTGGGGGGGCTGCCCGGACGGCAGGGGGTGGGCCGGGGTCTGTGTGTGGGGGTGTGAGGACTGCTGCTGCTGCTGCTGCTGCTGTTGCTGTTGTTGTTGTTGCTGTTGTTGTTGCTGCTGGGCGTGATGATGATGATGGTGATGATGGTGCTGCAGGTACGATACACCAGCTGCGTGCATGCTCAGGTTACTCTGCAACAGCAAAGAAAGCAGATTTGATTACAGAACAGCAACATTGATGAAGCATATAATGTAAACGAGAATGATTCCTAATGCACGTTTTTGTCCGAATATCATTGCTCTGAATATCACGTCACACTTTACAAACTAGAAATTATCATTTAAAGTTTATTTTTGAAGAATTTGTGAAAAAAGGAAGCTCCGGGGCCTCATTTATAAAGCCGTGCGTAGGATTCACGTGGGAAGGTTGCTTACGTAGTAGAAATCCCAAAAATAGGTACAGAAATGTTCCGACATTTTCCGATTCACCAAACATTGCGTACCGGTGAGGAAAGTGTGTACAGCACTTCCTACGCCAGTGTCGGTACCATATGTGTTCGCCCTACCATATGGATTCGTGGCGGGGTCCGTCGCTTACCAATGACGTCACGCATTGTGATTGGCTGTACGGTAATTGCACGCTGATTGGTGTAACTAGGCGTAGGCCGAACACATATGGTACCTACACCGGTTTCCCTTTATAAATCACAATCGACTCGAAATGCGGTGCAGCTTTTGCGGGCTTCACGTAACGCCCATATTTGCCTATAAATAGTCAAAGAAACGCCCTTTCATTCATTCATTTTGACTAGGCTTGTTTGAGAAAAGCGAGACCTGCGCAGACCTGCGCAATTTCGATCAACGTCTTGCTCGTGCGGTTAGTCATTTTGTCCGACTTGCTCTGGAGGCTCGCTCACATGAGACGTTGAAATCTCGCGGGACAAAGACGCCCGCAGCCTTGAGAGGCGCGGCGAGGCGGCGCAGTTCCTCTCCACGGGCTGCGGAGGCGAAATGCTTGATGGGAAACGACTCGCTGGTATCTCGAGCTGAGCGCTCATTGGTGGTTTTTACCCCGTGTTGCTGATGAAACTCTCCAATTGGCTCGGCAAATGTTTGTTGTTGTTTGGTGTCAGTTTTACGTCGCCACTTCCATTCACTTTTTTCATCATTGTTCCACAATGTTTATCATCATGAAATTAATATCTATATATGTTATACTATACTTGCACTGCTTACCGTTTTTATGCTTTATATATCTTAGCATATTCATACACACTGTTCATACTGCTTACAGGCTGCTGTGTATATTCATACCCCTCACTGTTTATTCATCATTCACTTCATTCTATATTTTATTCTGTAGATTGTGTACATTACTTTTCACTTTACTGCTTGTTGCACTCCTGGTTGGAAGCTAAACTGTATTTCGTTGTCTCAGTACCTGTAATCTGTGCAATAACAATAGAGTTGAATCTAATCTTGAGCAGGAACAAATGTATTTACTTAGTACATATCTGACATTAACAATTAAACACATGTGTGCATTCTTTATAAATGCAAACCGAGTCAAGCCGACTCCGGAGGTGGCGGTATGCACCTTAAAGTTGTTTGCAATCCGCCAAAAACCGAGAGAAGAAGAAGGCTAAGCAGCAGCAGAAGAAGAAGAAGAAGAAGCCGACTCGGAGCTGTCTGACTTCAGGCGAGCTTTTTGAGACCTCCCCCGGCTGCGATCGGCTATTCTCGTCTACTTTCGAGGCGAGCCGCAACGCGTCTCAAACAAGCCTAATGACTTTATGAAGAAGATAGCAGGAAATGACGACAGAACAGCTAAAAAAAGACATCTCACACCGTGTCAGATTTTGGTTATTTTGGGGAGGTCGAGATAAATCATATTGTTTGGTGGATGCAGTTTGAACCAGAGTAGCAGCATGGAGGTCGGATCGTCACCAAAATAAATAAATAAGTAGTCCGAAAAAGGTTCATGACAAAAAAAATACACATAGCCTTCCTCAGGCAGTGTGTTTGTACCGGGGACAGGAGACACCCCCTTGATGAGAAACTGTAAGAAATGATCGGGGAATCCCTCCGGAGTGGAGTCATGACGACTGGATCTGAATTATGTTTTTGTAATTGGCGGTTTGTGTCCCAGCTGTCGATCAGCTGTGCGCAGCGTCTCCACTGCAGCAACTCTATATCCACCAGTTAAAGGAAATACAACTAATGTGTTGTTATATTAGCTGTACAATTTACCACATATGGTGTTCTTAGTTTCCATATCTCCTGTGTTTTATGAGCGACTTATCAAGTCTTAGCAAACGGCATTAAACATGATAGTATATACAGTGGGGCAAAAAAGTATTTAGTCAGCCACCAATTGTGCAAGTTTTCCCACTTAAAAAGATGAGAGAGGCCTGTAATTTTCATCCTAGGTATACCTCAACTATGAGAGACAAAATGAGAAAAGAAAATCCAGAAAATCACATTGTCTGATTTTTAAAGACTTTATTTGCACATTATGGTGGAAAATAAGTATTTGGTCAATAACAAAAATTCATCTCAATACTTTGTTATATACCCTTTGTTGGCAATGACAGAGGTCAAACGTTTTCTGTAAGTCTTCACAAGGTTTTCACACACTGTTGCTGGTATTTTGGCCCATTCCTCCATGCAGATCTCCTCTAGAGCAGTGATGTTTTGGGGCTGTCGCTGGGCAACATGGACTTTCAACTCCCTCCAAAGATTTTCTATGGGGTTGAGATCTGGAGACTGGCCAGGCCACTCCAGGACCTTGAAATGCTTCTTACGAAGCCACTCCTTCATTGTCATGAAGACCCAGCCACGTTTCATCTTCAATGCCCTTGCTGATGGAAGGAGGTTGTCACTCAAAATCTCACGATACATGGCCCCATTCATTTTTTCCTTTACATCAGGGGTTCTCAACCTTTTTTGGGCCAGCGCCCCCCTGTCCATTATCCAGGTCTCTTACAGCCCCCCATCAAAAAAAGTAGACTTATTTTCTTCCCTGAATATTAATGTTGACTAATATTCTGTGTTATATCATTTAAAAAGCATGTCACTGAATGCCAAATAATATATTTGATTTAACTGGGCAGTTGGAATATCATTATCATTAGTTTACCAGAGAGCAGAAAAGCCATGTGAATATGAATACAAATGATATTTATGAGTGTTAAACAAACTCAGACAAGAGCAGAGACTACAAACAGACTGCTACGGAACAGCAGCAATTTCACACATGTCCAGTGCAGAACAAACAGTAGGCTACAAAACTGTACATTAGGCCTACAGAACTAACAGGTCGGAAAGGTGTTGCATTTCGCCAAATTGCGGGGGGGGGGAAGGTTAGTGTGAGCCCTGCGCTTGGTGGTTCTCCGCCAGTTTCTTCACTGCGGGTTGCAGAGAACTTAGTTTCAGTCGCAGTGCACCTGAGGCCGTCAAGTTCAAGCGATTGCGGTACTTGGACTGCATGTGGAGGACCTGGCTGAATCCCTGCTCCACGAGGTATGTGGTTGGGAAAGCCAGAAGAAGCAGCCTCGCTTTCTCCCAGAGAGCCGGGTAACGCTGAGAGTATTTGACCCACATGTTGCCCCAGCCAGAGGTGCGGAAAATAGCCTGGGCCTCATCATCACTCTGGATGTCGATGAGATGCTCCTGTATTGCTGGCTCGCATTCCGCCACGTCCGCCTGAAAGGGCTGCACCACCCAGGTGGGAACATCGAGGTCCAAAAGATCTCTGAAGCGGATCTTCAAGTCGGCATTCACCATCCACAGGTGGTCTGTGTAAATGAGGAGGCGCTCATCGGTAAGAGCCTCAGACACCTGCAATGAGTATAACCAGGAAATTGTTATCGGTGCAGAATATTTCCATCCGATTTTAAACTGGTTATTTTATTGCTAATTAGTTTACTAATTGATGTTTCTTTATTCTCATAATACATTCAGAACATAAGTTATTTATACTAACCAGGAACACAAATATAGTGTTGCATAGAGTAGCCTACATTTATTACATGTATTATTTATTATTATCATTATTTAGTAGCCTAGGCTAGATCACCTTGGTCAACAGCGGGAAATGAGCAAACTGCCTCCTGCCTATGCTCTGCCGGTATAGATCCAGCCTGGAGGTGAGACTGTGGATGAACGCCTTGCTCTGGATCAGAGTAACTCCTTTTCCTTGGAGCTTCAGCGTGACTTCATTCATTTTGCCAAAGAAGTCTGCGAGGTACATGATGTCGCAGCGGCTGGATGACACCTGTTCCCCGAGAGCTGCATCCACCTCCTCCAGGAACTCCACGATGCTGTCAAACAGCTCACAAAAACGAGCAAGGCAGTTTCCTTTTGAGAGCCAGCGGACATCAGTGTGGATAAGAAGACGCTCAAAGGTCTCATCATTTTCCTGGCACAGCTGTCGGAACAATCTGTTATTCAGGGCGTGGGCTTTTATTTTGTTTATTGCCTTTACTGCAACATTGAGAGACTCGTGGAGAGGTGGACTTTTAGATTTGGCCACAAGGTTTTGGCGGTGCAAGACACAGTGGACTGTGAGGACATGCGGGACCTGCTCCTTCAGCAGAGTGGTGAAGCCACGGTACCTGCCAACCGCACCGAAAGTAGCACATGCAAGGATGTTGTTGATCGGGATTGACTTCTCCTGTAGATAAGCATCCAGTGCATTAAAAATGGTATGGCCCTTGGTGTCTGTGACCAGATATTTGGAAAATAAAAATTCCTCAGCCATCTCCTGACTGTTGGAGGTGCTATAGCGGACATAGGCCATCAACAGAACATTGTTGTCAGAAGTGGTTGTCTCATCCAGCTGAAGGCTGAATGGAGTTTCCCGCAGGATGGCACACAGCTGCTCCTCTGTATCAGCGCCCATTTCATCAATCCTGCGTGCTACGGTGTCATTACTGAGTGGGATGGATTTCAGCACCTGTGTGGGATCACGCTCCATCACAGTAGATATGACCTCTTTGATGGCAGGGAGTACTAACTTCTCTCCGATTGTGAACGGCTGCCCACATTTGGCTATCAGCAAGGAGATGTTATATGACGCTATTAGCCCGCTGTCAGTCTGGGTGGTCTTCCTAACGAAGAGACTGCTGATGGTGCTCCTACCATGTTTCTCTTTGAGGGCCTGGAAGAACCGTCGCTCCTTATCTGCCTTATCCGGGTGGATCTTGGTAAGGTGCTCCTTTAAACGTGAGGGTTTCATTCCCTCATTGGAAAATACATGTTCGCAAAGTAAACACATTGGAAGTTGTGCATTGGTAGGAGACGGTATGAAGCCATAGCTAAGATATTCAATAGAGTACTGTCTGCATTTTATCTTTTTCGCGGCCATTTTGCTGATGTGATATGATTTTTGTTGTTTTATGATGCTAATATTTAGGGGGGGGGGGGGGGTAGTGTCACGATATGGCGGCACACGCTAGAGGGCTAGTTGGTGCCATGACAAGACATCGTGCCGGGAGCGGACCGGAAGTCGTTGTAATTTTGAACAAACAGAGCTCTGTGTGGAGCAGCCTGGCTAGCCAGCTCTTCCATGTCGTAGCAGACATAGAAACGGGTATTATTTTCATAAACTGACCACTTAGTTCGAATCTGTTAGTGGAATTTGTCATATCAAAACATATCAAAATTTAACAAAGTGACACAGATTATTAACAGTCGCGATCTCAAAATTACAACGACTTCCGGTCCACTCCCGGCTGCTTTTTGTAGGGTACATTCGTAAATGCGCTCAGAGCGCTCCGAGCGTCCCCGTTCCACAGTCCAGAGCGCTGCGCTCTGAGCGCTCACAGCTGGGTGCTCCGGCAGAACAGACGGGTTGTCCGAGCGGACTGACCGTTCGTGCATTTACGAACGTACCCGTAATAACACTGCTGACAGCTGACCAATCGCAAGCAGAGTTGTGGTTTCCTATAGCAACAAAAGATGCTGACAGCTGCTTTTTGTACAGGAAAAGACGCTGTGGCCAGCGTTTTTCATGACAAAAAGACATTATGCGTGAACGCCCCCCAAGAACACCTCAACGCCCCCCTTTCAAAAATATTGCTTCCAGCGCCCCCCGATGTTCTCTGAACGCCCCCTGGGGGGCGGTACCGCCCCCGTTGAGAACCAGTGCTTTACATGGATCAGTCGTCATGGTCCCTTTGCAGAAAAACAGCCCCAAAGCATGATGTTTCCACCCCCATGTTTCACAGTAGGTATGGTGTTCTTTGGATGCAACTCAGCATTCTTTCTCCTCCAAACACGTCTAGTTGAGTTTTTACCAAAAAGTTATATTTTGGTTTCACCTGACCATATGACATTCTCCCAATCCTCTTCTGGATCATCTAAATGCTCTCTAGCAAGCTTCAGACGGGCCTGGACATGTACTGGCTTAAGCAGGGGGACACGTCTGGCACTGCAGGATTTGAGTCCCTGGCGGCGTAGTGTGTTACTGATGGTAGCCTTTGTTACTTTGGTCCCAGCTCTCTGCAGGTCATTGACTAGGTCCCCCGTGTGGTTCTGGGATTTTTGCTCACCGTTCTTGTGATCATTTTGTCCCCACGGGGTGAGATTTTGCGGGGAGCCCCAGATCGAGGGAGATTATCAGTGGTCTTGTATGTCTTCCATTTTCTAATAATTGCTCCCACAGTTGATTTCTTCACACCAAGCTGCTTACCTATTGCAGATTCAGTCTTCCCAGCCTGGTGCAGGTCTACCATTTTGTTTCTGGTGTCCTTTGACAGCTCTTTGGTCTTGGCCATAGTGGAGTTTGGAGTGTGACTGTTTGAGGTTGTGGACAGGTGTCTTTTATAGTGATAACGAGTTCAAACAGGTGCCATTAATACAGTTAACAAGTGGAGGACAGAGGAGGCTCTTAAAGAAGAAGTTACAGGTCTGTGAGAGCCAGAAATCTTGTTTGTTTGTAGGTGACCAAATACTTATTTTACCGAGGAATTTACCAATTAATTAATTAAAAATCCTACAATGTGATTTCCTGGATTCTTTCACCCCTTTCTGTCTCACATAGTTGAAGTGTACATAGGATGAAAATTACAGGCCTCTATCATCTTTTTAAGTGGGAGAACTTGCACAATTGGTGGCTGACTAAATATTTGTTTGCCCCACTGTAAAACCATGCTCGTATACAACCTATAGAAATGCAAAACGGCATCAGTTTAGACGTAATTCTGTCCTCCTGTTTACCGCATAATTTATGAGAAAACACTTCATAACATTAACACAACATATTCGAGGTGGTTTTAAATAACATATCCGTATTTATTTATTTCTCCAAGTTATGTTTTGGTGTGCACTGAGGAGTCGCAAACAGGCGTTTGTTTAATCATTTTAAGATTGGCTTTGATCAATGTTTGAAAAATGAATTCTTCATATATGATAAATGAGAGGTAACATTTTATTTATGGTATTATTTCCAAATATTTCTCTCCATTCTTCCTTCTGCCAACGGTGTCGCAGTTTCTTGTCTCTCCCGTTTTTGTGCTTAGTGCCTACGCATGGGTTAGAGTTTGCGTGGAGGACCGCACGTTTTCCCGTCAAGTTAGTATTTTATAAATCGCAAACATTGCGTAGAAACTGGCGTACGCCATTTTTTGAGCGTATATCCCTTTATAAATGACGCCCCTGGTCTCTCACAGGCGCACTGCTCATACTGTACATGCATGAACTGTTAATGGCAAACTGTTTTGACATTTCTGTGAATTAAAACACGAAATAACACTTTTGGATGTTTGTCACAGTTTTGCCATTGTTGTTCGCAGTCACCATATACTTTCAGTTATCAAGAATATCTTTATTTGTCATTGTGTCATGCTTAAAAAACAACGTTTTCTTTAAGAATTGCGTGTTAACAAATAACACGCAAGTCATAAATACATATATAACCCCATTTTTTCCTTAAATGGAAAGCTTACTTGATCTGCTGTGCTATGTGAGCTGTATCACCTGTATTGGCGCCTGCATGGAGGCCATAGGCTGGTCGATGGAGGTGAAGGCGGAGATCGCCGACATGAGAACGTCGTCACTGACCAGAACGTTGCCCTGCACCAGGGTGTGTGTAAGGGGGGAGGGAGGCACTGTGATGTAGGTGGACACCTGAAGCAGAAGTTGAAAGAAAAACACAAAAGATCAGAATTAACCAGTGAGAAAGGATGCACGATTGTAAAAATAATTCTAACCTACTTTGTTAAATACTTTTATAAAAGGAAAATACATATTTGTCTTAGTGTCATAAGACAAAATAAATGTTACTGCACAGTTTTATCTTTACACATCTCTATAAATTCTCCTTTTCTTATAGTCCTGCTCTCACTGGCAGGATCTTGTGTTACCTGCTTTATTTTGTAACATACTGGGTAGTTTATTTAGTTTAAAAAAAAGTATCCAACGATGTACAGACCACTCTTTCCCCATGTAAGTCAATGGGAAAAAGTGTTTCCAGGCCTGGCAACCAAACAGAAGTGTAGTACCGCCGTTTGGCCACCACGAATATTTTCATCTGAGTCCGGCACACTTCCTGGGGGCTTGGCCCCACCCTGATTATATCCATCTGTGTTAAACAGCCCTGCTGCCCTTAGGTCTCTACCTACCATTCCAGCTTTGTCTTGTCAATGGCATTAGTCCTGTGTGTGTATATATTCATGTCTTTCACAGTGTTGCAGTTTGTCATCAATGTTCCTGTTGATGGTTTCCTGCTGAGGTTCTGTTGTCCATATTTCTGTATCTGGATTATTCCTTGTGATGCTCTTGACACCCCCGGTTTGTTCCTTGTTTTATTTTGCTTTTTTTATTTTTCTATTACCTTGCCCAGTTCCTGTGTTTTTTTGTATACTAGTTTTTGTTATCAGCTTCTGTTCATTTAAAACTTAAAAAAGTAGATATTGATCAAATTCTTTATCTCATTAAAAACTCTATAACTATCCTCACCTGTCTGTTGGCAGGAGTCCGTGGCCCCGAGCTGATGGAGGGGACCGGTGTGTAGGCGTTGGTGGAGGCCAGGGACACTGTGGACAGCGAGGGGACGCTGGATTGACACTGCTCCCTCTTGTGTAACATGAAGGCCGGCAGGGAGTTAAATTGTTTCTTGCACTTCCCACACAGGAACACGTCCTCGTCGTCTGTACACATGCAGGTTTGAGGTGCTGAATATGCAGTCATAAAATGGTAATTTATAATAAAAGATAGTACATTTCAATCTATAGTCCCTACTTATCTTATCTTGTGTATTTATTGCAAAGTAGGTAAACAAATAAAAGGAATTTGATTTAGTGTATAACTGTGCATACATAGACAGTTAGACACATAAGGAAAATTAAGTTATAGATAGAACTATTCATAACTATTTAAAAATAAAGAGAAATCTTTAAAAGAAATATAAACATACAGAAAATGAATGGCAATTAAAATATAACTATTATTACTCTGAAAAATATAGTCAGAGGTGTAAAATGTGCAAGTAATAGAGAAATGAACATTTAATCTCATATAGGGCATAGAGTGAATGTAATGCATGTCACTGGCCAAATAAAGAAATTACCCGAACATAGAGTTTGTTCGGTTACCGCTCAGCTGTCATTCACTGTGATTTCTGTACATACCCATGGTCTGGATCGCCGACGTCCCAGAGACGTTCTGGTTGTTTGGGTCAGGAACTTCACCCTGGCCATCCAGCAGAGACTGGACCGCCAACACTGTCTGGTTATCCATGCCTGAGAAGGAAATGTGTAATAAGTCACGGAAGTGGCTCAGTCAGTCGGGGCTTGTACTGTGAGCCGTAGGTTCAAGTCCCCGACCAGACCTAAATATGGAGTGTGGACTTCTACTTGGAGAGGACCCAGTTCACCTCCTGCCCTGCCGTGGTGCCCTTGAGCAAGGCACCAAAAAATAAAACACTCCCATTGCTCCCCGGGCGCTGTACAATAGCTTCCCACTGCTCCTAGTACTAGACTCCTGGTACTAGGATGGGTTAAATGCAGAGAACAAATGTCACTGTGTGTGCTGTGTGCTCTGCATATGTGACCATCAAAGAGGGTTTCATCCCTCCCAATTATATTCTATTATGCCCAGCTATGTAGTTATTCCACCGTAAAGGGGTCTGGGTAATAAGCTAAGAGAAAGGAACAGCGTCTGGCACTGGTGATGGATTGTGTCTTGTTATAATTAATTTCACCAAGGACCCATCTTTGCGATCATAGTCAGGTAAACCTTCAGATATAATATAGAAAAACGATGCATGCTCTAAATCGAGTTCAGCATTATATTGTATATTCTCAAGCATCTCTTTTAAGCTATATTGATCTTATAACACATTTTGGAAATGTGACACGCATCTAATGATTGATACCTCAATAAACTAATATATACACAGCATCTGATCAACGCAAATTAGCTTTAACAGATACTCTATTTGCCCTTATACCATCAACACAGTGTTTTGTCATCAAAAGAGCCTGCTGCTAAAAATGTAAATGCAGTCTAGATAGCAAGAGAGGGATACATAATGACTGCATTGCATGCCTGCAATGTGATAAAAAAAGACTTCCAGATCCAAGATAAGATATGGACAATTAACAATCTATTTGTTTGTTTACAGTCTATCACTCTTCATTACATGGCATGTTATGATTGTTATTACGAAGATAGACACATTTACATGGTTTTATAGGGAGTGTTCTGCACACCGAAAGGGTCCTGGTTCATTGACAGTGTTTACAAAGTACATTCACGTTTAATTGTATTTGCATTTACGTAGTTATAAACAAATGTTCCTACCTTCAAGCACTTCAAATATTGCCTGCGCCATCTTGTATCTCCTCTGCTGCGCGATAGGCGCTCGATTAGCAGGGGCTGCCTGTTTGAGGCGCTAACTGAATCATGGGTAATTACAACACTAAACACTTAAAGGAAAACATATTCCTAGGAAGTCTTCATAATAGACTGGTGGGTGTTAAAAATATTAACAAAACGGATATACAGCCTTCTTTTTCCTGCAACCATCAGAAAATATGGTTGAGGTTCAACATTTCTCCAAATAACAGTTTTCCGAATGACACAACAGGAAAACATAGGTATAAACACACTTAAGTTTGTTTATCGCCATATTTTGAATGGGTAACCATTTTCTCGAAATGAAGTGATACAAATGTGAAGTTATTCAATGTAAGATGACAAAACGAACGTGATGCTAGAACGATCATTTTGAATGCTGGATACTGAATGCAACATCACATCACATCGATGAATCCATGAGGAATCCACGCTGAAATAACAGACAACTGTTTACACCAATCAGACGCAGCCGGTCCCTTCCTCCGGAAAGGGCTGCTTGTCGACCAATGGCAAGCGTCGGATTGAGGCACATGGCACTTTCGCGGCAAAAAAGATTTCGCGCGAAAACCGTCCGATCCCTGTTTAGATGTAGATCAGCTGGGACAATAACAACAATAACAGCCGATATCGGGGTCGGAGCGGCGCTTTTATAAATGGACCGCGCCCGGTGTGAACACCCCACGGAACCGCAGATGGTCTTTTAACCGATGAGGGTTTATTTCACCGGTTTATTTCCTTACATTTCCAGTTTAGTCAGACTGCTTCCTGCGTGCCCCAACAAAACGAGGGGGTTGGAGAATTGCAGCTAATAACCCAGCTAGCATGCTAATCTGCCCTATATTTTCATATTCAACAATACCGCTTTACACTCCTCTTAACTGGCTTTCGCGTCATTACATGTGCTTGCAAAATGCTTCTGGGTTACAGTGTCGGTTTGATATTTTTATTTCGATAGCCCACTGTGGTAATGCTGCTATAAAGTTTTACTATCATTTTTGAATAAGCCCTTACTTATGTGTAAGGAGAAATACTAATGTTTTAAATACTTAAATAGCTATTTTCTTGGCTTGACCGTGTAGTTTGTTAACTTGTTTGTTGTTAAGCTAGCTTGTTAGCAGAGGTTGTGTTAGGTGCGTGTGGCCAGGCCTCACGGCTGTACTGTACTGACAGGACAGATGACAACAAAAGATTAGCTTGCTCCCATGCTAGCTCGCTAACCCCCTGCGTTTATTTCTGCCACGGCTCATTTTCGACTCTTTATTTTTAATATATGAGCTATATCAGTTGTTATGCATTTAGCTCAGTTTTCTTTGCCAAATTTCCTGTTTGGCATAACATCCTGTGTTGCTGTGTCACCACCAGCCTTAAAGTGGTGGTGAGCAGTTAGCTTATTATCTAGGTAATATTGCTAGTTATAATGCATTTGTAATTGATTGTTTATAAGATGGACAATGCAGAGAGGGGAACTTTTTTTAAGCAATTTTAAAGCTACCCATAACCAAGCAAACATTTAAGGGGTTTTATTATTGTTTACTATCAAACCCAAGAGTGTGCTGAAACTCAAGTTGCAGCATTTGAATGTGCAACCCTTGACGTCCATTAAAGGGGTTTTAAGTGACACACTGCAATGTCAGAGACTCTGATCACGGGCCACACATCAGAGGATCTGTTGGCTGACTTTGAGACTCTGCTGAACTCTGGGAGCATTGACCTGGCTGAGGACCACCAGATAGTGATCATCACCAGCCCCAGCAATGAGGGACTCCACCCGATCGCAGCCCCCACCAGCACGGGGGAGATCCTGCTGTTTGCCACGCCACAGGGCCCTGCTGATGTCCAGGACAAGAGGCGACCGGCCCTCGGGAGACCTCCGGTGAGTAATACGGGGATATGTTGGAAGAATATAAGGGCATCTACCTGTTGCTTTAAGACGATTTGCTTTTAATTCAACAGGGAGTTTCATTTTCAGTAATTTCCTCATAACACATTGTTGTTATGATCTCATGATTATTTATTTTTTCTCGACCATATGTTTTCTGCAGGTAAAGAGGAAGTTGGACCTGGATAGTGACCATCAGTATTTCAGCACCACTCGCCCGTCCATAGGCCAAGCATCGCCCTCCACACCTGCCCCTCCGAGAGGTAGACACACACACACACTGACACACACTGACAGCTTACCACTGCTTTTTGTTCCTCTTTGTTACCCAAAATTCACAGCAGAAGCAGCTACACGTGAGCAGCTCGTCCATTCAAACCATACAAACTTTGACCTTTGTTTTAGACGTCATCGTCCAAAAAACAGCTGTTCTCAGCAGAGACAACAGCCATTCTGTGACGACGGCAGGCAAACTCATATCAGAAATTATTCAAATGATTGGAAAAAAAACAAATTGCATAGACTTTGCCACAGCACAAACACATGGAGTGTGGAAGACAGACAGGGTTTGGTAGTTTATGTGACAATTTTAGTGTACTTTCACAAATAAAAAAACTACAAATTCATGGGATAAGTAATAAGATTAATACATAATGTAACTTTTTGACAGGGAGTGCAAACATTAACACATTAAATAGCCAGTTGAAAAGTAAGGTTTACTTAAATCAACTTATAATTATAGTCCAATAATCCCAGTTGCATCCATCACATGAAACCAGAACAATCCAAAATAAGAATGATAGTTTTTACTCTTGAGTTGTAATTTCCCACTTGTAATTGCCATGTTATTTTGTCGGGAAGACAAGATAAGCCTATAATCCATTAGTTAGGAGAGATGCTGCTCCTCTGTACTGCTTCAGTCTGCTGAAGGGCATTAAGGGGGTGTTTTACAGTAAAAACAAACTACCCAGTTTGTTTAAAAGCAGAATGTCAGAACCCATATGTTTCCTCTCTTCAGTCCCTCGAACAACGACGGAGAAGTCCCGCTATGACACTTCGTTGAACCTGACCACCAAGCGCTTCCTGAACCTTCTGTCCCAGTCTGCTGACGGTGTGGTGGACCTGAACTGGGCCTCGCAGGTCCTCGATGTCCAGAAGAGACGCATCTACGACATCACCAACGTGCTGGAGGGAATCCAGCTCATCTCCAAGAAGTCCAAGAACAACATCCAGTGGCTGTGAGTTAACATGAGAACCAAACATGACTAAATAAACACCAACTATTGCAATAAAAAAAACTTAAGAAGTTGCTGGTATGTTGTATTTGGATTCTATAAAGCTCAACTATTGTTTACTTTTTTCTGTAATTTCTCTTGTGCAGTGGTAATCGAGTTGATGCGGCAGTGGTTTCCCGCCATAAGGAGCTGCAGAGGGAGGTGTGTGATCTCACAGAGGCTGAGGAACAGCTGGACGACCTCATTTCAAAATGCAACCTACAGCTGCGACTGCTCACAGAGGACCAGCAGAACAAGAAATATCCTTACACCAGTTTTAGTAACTTGTTTAATTTTTACAGCTAGCTAAGTGCCCTTCCAAGCCCTGTTTCTAGCAGAAATGCCCTGCTAGGGCCCTAGGAAGAGCCTCCTCCTAGCACTTATTTTAATTACATAAGTACCTTGATGTATCACGGCTTGATAAGAGAAACCAGCTCTATCTCCTTGGATGAACTGTTTGTGCCACTATATCTTTTTTTAAATGAACACCAAGAGAACGATTATTCTCAAACTTTTGGGAACTGAGCCTGTCCCCACTCAGACTCCCATAAAGCCAGTAGAACGATCAAAGTATGACCATAAGTCCTCACCGATGCGCTCCAACAAAATAAGCGTATTGGTATTTGTTATGGTAGTTTCCATCTAAAATACACAGAAAAAAACCAGCTTCGCCTGATTTCTACATCGATGTCACCAGCGCTTTTTCATGAAAAGGTACAAATATTTTCAACTTCAAGCCTCAAAGCGGTCGAACAAATACTATGGTGCACTAACAGAAAGGAAAAAACGTTTTCTTGAGGAGGCCGCATGGACTTGTGATTTCTCATTAGAAATATTTTTTTAATGTCACTGTCGCTCGGGAAAAAATGGTACTTAAAGATAACAAGCCCCAAGATAGCAGAGTTTCTTTAAGACAGTGTTGCAGATTGTTGTTGTGTTCCTTAACGGTTCTTCACGTTGGGCTATGTGCGCTGCCAGGACCTGAAGAAGTCGTTTGACTCCCCGGACCAGCTGGTCATGGTGATCCGAGCTCCACCAGAGACCCAGATGCAGGTTTCAGAACCCAGCCAGGTACGGGCCTTAATGTTATTCACTGTTTAAAACATGTTGATTCTGAGGTAGGCGAGGCAACAATTGTTCTACATTTCGAAAATATATATATCTGAAAGGAAGAAAAAAACAACAGACAATCAACTCTACTCTCAAGCTGAAAAAGGAATAGGTCAAGAACAACCGTAATGATGCCGACGAGAGTGAGTTGATGTCCCAACACTGTATACATTTAACATACATTCTGTTGCACTGTGAAAACAATAACATATCACATGTGTGCTTTATACCAGACTGGGGAGGTGACCAATTCAACATCACCATTTGCACTTTTCCATCACAAAACACACATTTTATGTTGTTATATTTACTGGAAATTACGTACAATATACCCAACAGCAAGAAGGACACTCTCAGGCGTTCTCCCTCCTGCAAGCTGCAACTTTATTTAGGTTTATAGTGAAATGAGTATTGAATAGATAATTCCTCAATCAAAGTATGCAATCAACACCTGCTCACGTTTTGTTAGGACTTAGTGGAGCAGTTCACTCAATTAAGTTCAGATAAATGTCTACAGTTTTTATTTGTTTTTTTGGAAAAGTATTGGTATGTAATTCTTGAAAAGATAGAAGACACTGCAAATAAAACAGCAACAAAAGGAATAAAATCCCATGAAAACATTATAATATCGAACCAGATTGCTTTGACTTTTTAACTAAATAAATATAACTACACAAGTATCATAGGTCATGTTTCCCACAGGTCCTCCAAATTCATGAAAGTGTATGAATTTCATGAAAAAATGTCAAGTCTTTGAAAACTTTTGTAAATATGTAGGGATGCTCCGATCAATCGGTCACCGATCGAGATCCGCCGATACTCACTCTCTACCGATCGATCGGTTCTCTCTAAACATGCCAATCGCGAGAGCCGATCGCATGACGTAAAATTATGACGTAAAATACGCTTTTCTCTGTGCGCGGCAAAACAAGCTCGCCAAAATGGCTTCACCGGTCTGGCATTATTTGAAGGTGTCCGAAAAAGAAAGTAAAACAGCGGTATGCAACGTGTGTGAAGCAGAAATCCTGCAGCTCCGCCCGCTGTGACGGACCGGTGAGCGGAGCAACACACACACTAAGTTAGACCTAACACACTTAGCTATTTTATCTACCTCTGAAACAAGCTAAACTAGTTATAAATATATTTATTCTTCACTGTCGGATCACTCATTACTGCATCAGTGAGCTGCATGAGATACTGACAGGCTGTCAGGAGAGGGAGAGAGAGAGAGGGGGAGAGAGGAAAGGAGAGCGCTTCCGCTCATTTCTCCCGCGTTATTATCCAAAGTGAATGTAAACTTGAATAATGTACTTCATTTGAATGTAATAATTAAGTTGGTTGTTGTTTGTGGAAGCTCCAGTAAATGAGCCCCATTAACTGAGTTTTAAAAATCACTTTAAATGGAAGATTTAAAGTGATGTTTAAATCTTCCATTTAGGCCCCGCCCACTCGATCGGATCGGCAATCGGTATCGACCGATACTGATTCCGGCGATCGGCCCCAAAATTGGCGATCGGAGCATCCCTATAAATATGTATTCTTTCTGTAAACGTCCTTAAAGCTTGCTAGTTTCATTATACATATTTTCAATGTTTTAATAGTTCTAAAGAAACATTAAACCGTATTTCAACTGTGCCGTGTACACATCTGTCTCTCAGGGTTACCAGGTGTCCCTGAAGAGCACACGGGGGCAAATCGACGTCTTCCTCTGTCCAGAAGAAAGTTCCGGCGTCTGCAGCCCCGTGACAGGAAGTAGTCCCTCCAAACCCGATTCCGACACCTCCCTGGTCCCGCCTCCCTCACAACCCATGGACCAATCGCAAGCCAGAACATCCGCAGCCGCTCTTGAGGTGGGTTTATCATCTCCAGCGTCTACGTCGTCCACGGTGACAGCCACCTCCCAGCAGGACCCCTCCTCCATGGCGTTAGGGGAGGAAACAGGTGAGCATTTACATTTGTCAGTAAATAAATGTAAAAACCATACTTAAATGATAAGGGAGGATTCCCTTCAAAATGTACAAATCTGTTATTTTAAGAGATCAGATTGATAAAGATATGTTCCCCTACATTGTCTATAGAGTGGAGTTGGAGTATTCCTTATTTTGTAACAGTGTGACCTGTACCTTCACTGCAAAACATTTACTTAAAATGAAATGCAGTCAAATACATTTTAGGTCACATTTAGTATTACCCATCATGCTGGTAAGCTTGTACTCCACATACAAATAAGTAGCTACTAAGGCTACCTATGATTCCCATTTTTTTCCAACTGTCATGTGCAACTCCGCCAGTATTGTGTTCACATTGTAAAAAGTAAGGACTAGCTAATATGGTATGGCTGATGCAGTCTTTCTTCAATGTGTTTAATCGAAAATGTGCCAACTGTGTCAAAATGCATTTCAGCAACCGGCTGTTCTGTGACCTCACCACTTCGTATTGTGTAACAGCTGATGAAACCACAGTTACCAGGAAAGGCAAAAGTGTTACCAATGTTGTTCGTTGCCAACTAGTCAGCAAGCACAACACAGTTCCTGGGAACTGACTCAGCACAAGGCGTGCAGCTATTGTTGACAAATTCCACCTGTGCTTATCCTGCTTTGACCTCTCCAAATGTGTATATACATGCACCTTCAGAAAATGGTTAATACACATGTTTGCCAAATAATGATAGATCTAAAATGATCTAGAACAATCTTACCATGGTTGTGTATGTTCTTTGACATTTCACTTTCTACACCAGAATCTCTCCTGGGAGGCGACCCGTTCTCCAGCCTCGGAGACATGCCCGACTTCAACCTGTCCCCCCTCTCCTCCTCGGACTTCCTGAATGGAGACGGTCTCCCTCTCCCATTGGACGGTTTTATCAACCTGTCCCCGCCTCACAGTCACGACTACCACTTTGGATTGGAGGACAATGAGGGCATCAGTGAACTGTTCGATTGTGACTTTGGCGACCTATCGCAAGTGTTGGGGGACAGTTAGATGAAGGAGACGAGGAGGAGGAGCAAGGAGACTTCTAGATGTCTTCCCTCCTTCCCTATAGGCTTCAAATTGAGGGCTGCAAATCTTTGTCAAAAACACAAAATTAATGATTTAAGTGTGCCGGGAAAATGTTTTGTGTAAAAATCTCAGTCCCTAAAATAACATTATTAGCACTTCTCTGGCCATTACAATTTTAGACCAAGAATTTAGCTTTAGTATAGCTATTTAAATTATTTATATGAATGTTATTTTGATATTTCTTTTCTTATTGATAATGTTTAATTCAAGTGGATGAGCAGGTGTTGGTGTGTGGAGTATGGACTCATAGGGCTGGTTTCCTTTACACCAACAAGATACAGATACAAATCACAAGGCTGGTCTTTAGACATTGTTTCTCCAAGGGGGAAAATGTAGCATCTCACAGCTGAAGGTCATCGATAAACTATCATTATGAGCGGTATAGATTCAGTGTGGGACTATCCTTAAGGCAGTTTCACACTTTCAATATTATTTTCCACAAAAGAGTGGTGCAGGAATAAGTCCTGAATCCAGAAACGAGTTAACATTTTAGCCGGGTTCCATCCTCTCAAAGTCGATGTTTGTTTTTTTCTGGTTAGATGCCTAAAATAAGGTCTGTTGTTAACATAAGCTTACAAGATTCTTACATTTTGTTCTACCACATAAAATATGTCAGTTAATACTTCACTGGTGAATGTCTGGTGCTAACAAGGGGCAAAATGAACTTATGGTCTTCACTACGAACACGGTGGATGTAGTTCCTTTATAGGAACGCTTTTTACCTGCGCTTCAGCTACTCTAAAAGTGATGTTATCATGCTGTATAATATGGTAAAATAAAAGGATACCATAACATTTTAAATATTAATCATTTGGAAATAAAAAAAAACAACAACTTAAAGGCCATTTTATCTTTATCTTAGTGTCTAAATGACAAAAGGAGAGACTTCAGTGTCGCCAATGATGTGGAAAAACAAGCAATTATCCGGGATGTGTTTGTTGGTGTGCGGGAAACCAGGTTATGATGGTGTGCTGCAGTTAGTGATTTTAAAACTAATACTGAATTTGTGTTTCTCTATTAGTTAGCTTGGCGTTTAGCCTTTATAGTCTCAGGTGTTCGGGGAGCGGAGCAAAGTCTTAAAATGATTTTGATGCAAACATGTATGGGGTGTAATGTAGGTCGATAGTAAGAAACAAGGAAACATTTTCAGTCAAGGGTTCAAGTGAGATCACCAGATGCCTGTAGACCGATGCTCCACAAAGCACATGACTGTTATTGTCATGCGGGGGAAGCTCCTCACAAACCATCGTTTCATATTATAATTCATATAAAAGCATCTCCTTCATTATGGGTGAATCAAAGAACAGCTGTTTTTGTGCTGTGCCCATTCTAACCAGTGTAGAGCAGCGAGGCCTTCAGGGAAAGTTCTGTGGAAGTGAAAGGAGGAAGTGAAACCAGGGATGTGTTGGGGTTGTTCAGTAACGCAGCGTCCACACAGCGGCATTCTTTGAAGCTTGGGCGTGTCTGAAACTCGACCAACAACCAATCACATGAATCTCCCGCCCCGGACACACAAGCACGCGGTTTGATTGGCTAGAGCTTATACTGGCATATGATTTGATTGGCTGACGCTTCCGTCGAAGCTTCAAAAGTTTAACATTGCTCAACTTTTGAAGCGAGCCACGCTAGCAAAGTGAAGCGACGGAACCATAATGCAGTTCGGCAAAGCGTGATGTCACCACGTTCAAAGTGAATGGGCAGAAGAGTTGAAAGCTTCACCATTCACTTTGAATGGGGTGACGTCACTTTTCGCCGAACTGCATTGTGGGAAGCGGAGCTTTGCTGGCGTGGCTCGCTGCAAAAGTTGAGCAATGTTCAACTTTTGAAGCCTCGGCAGAAGCGTCATCGAATCATATGCCAGTACAAGCTCTAGGCAATCAAACCGCTGCTTGTGTGTCAGGGGTGGGAGATTTAAGTGATTGGTTGTTGGTCGAGTTTCAGACACGCCCGCCGGCAAGCTTCAACGCACACAGCTGTGTGGACGGGCCGGAAGAGTTTGGAAAGTTAGCGTTCATGCCTTAAATCAAATATGTTAGCCTCAAAAGGATCAATTCCTTCTTGTTGTTCACATTTGGTCCCCACATGCTTCTTCATGAATTGGTTCTTAACCACATTGGTATTCAGTTGAAGAAAAGCAGCAAACATTCTCATCATGCACTCAGATGAAAATCTTGTTTTGTTTTAGTTAGAAATGTCTTCGTCAAACTATTTTTCCTGTTTTAAGTTATGTAAGCTAAGGTGTGTGTGTGTGTGTGTGTGTGTGTGTGTGTGTGTGTGTGTGTGTGTGTGTGTGTGTGTGTGTGTGTGTGTGTGTGTGTGTGTGTGTGTGTGTGTGTGTGTGTGTGTGTGTGTGTGTGTGTGTGTGTGTGTGTGTGTGTGTGTGTGTGTGTGTGTGTGTGTGTGTGTGTGTGTGTGTGTGTGTGTGTGTGTGTGTGTGTGTGTGTGTGTGTGTGTGTGTGTGTGTGTGTGTGTGTGTAAAATATAAAGATTGCTTGGTTGAATTTCATATTTATTTAAAGTGGTACAAATGTTTTCATTTATTTTCTGGCAGGACGCTTGGTTCAGCCAAGCAGATCATGCGATGATAAATGTGTCCTTTAGTTTAAAAAAAAAAAAAAAGAGTTTGTTTGTAAATTAGCTTCTGTAGCACATTTTATATTTTGCCTTTTTTTTTTCTTCCTGTCTTGCCTGTTGTAGTGCATGTGCAACCTTTGCATTTGCTCATGATGCAAAAATAATTTTGACTGATTAATGTGTGACTCAATAGTTATTTAGTCACATGAGTTTACAGAATGAGCCGTGTTGCAGGCAACATAGCTAATTTAAGGTTGTACATGTGCTGTAGGGAAGCCTACAGTCATCTTTTTTTTCCTTTGTAAAAAATCCAGAATATAATTTCAATTGACAGTGGTGTTACACGCCACTCAAATGAAAGTCTTCTTTTGTAACTTAGATTGTATCCTACTTTTGTCTTTTTTATTTAACTTCCTTCTGCATCTGAACTGATCGGTGTTTTTGAATTTCTGCAGTTCTTGTTTTCAACCTGTCATGTTTTGGTTCCCTGCAGGTCAAAATGGAGTGCCTTGTCGAGGTAAAATCTTTCTTTAATTATTAATGAATATTCAAATCAGGTTTTGTTTTGTGTGTGCGGCCGTGGTGAAAGAATGCAATGTTTTTGTCTGGAAAAAAAGGTTTAGGTTCGAATTTGTGTAAGGGTTGAAATCAAATCTACTTTGGTTAGAACTGAAAAAATATATATTATTGGCATTTGAAGGAATTAAACCATGTTTAAGTCATGGTTGTTTTAAATTCAACTTTACATATGTAATTTGATTAAAGTTTTATGCAAAGTTTTCATGTGTGAATTCACTTTTGGATGCTAAAAGGTTTACAAATTCTGACACTTTTTATGGAATGGAAAAAATAATAACGAAAGTGAATGGACTCCAACCCTGATTCAGTTGCTGTCCAAAGTGCTTTTAAGGGACTCTTCAGCTTATCCAGCAACTTAACAATCAATCGTTTTTTTACAAAATGTATTTTTGTGGCTACATACTGCATGGGTAAAAGAAAGAAAGCAGATTTGTACTTGTGAATTATTAATGGGCCCAAATATGTTCTTTTGTATCAAATGTTCTTTTACAAAAATAAAAAAATAACAATTTTGATTCGACCCATGTGCTCAACATCTTGTTTTTCTGTTATAGAACTTTGAATCTAACTCCAAACACAGCACCCCGTTTAAATAGTTGTACGTATTAACTATTTATTTTTGTGGGAGGTAATAGATTATAATTAACTACAATAAGAGTAATAAACAAATAAGAGTAGTCACTACTCTTCTACACCTCCATCATCGAGTCCATCCTCACCTCTTCCATCACCATCTGGTATGCCGCAGCCACAGCCAAGGATAAGGGCAGGCTGCAGTGTGTCATCCGCTCTGCAGAGAAGGTGATCAGCTGCAATCTGCCATCCCTCCACGACCTGCACGCCTCCAGGACCCTGAGGCGGGCAGGGAAGATAGTGGCCGACCCCTGCCACCCTGGACACAAACTGTTCACCCCCCTCCCCTCTGGCAGGAGGCTTTGCTCCATCAGGACCAAAACCTCTCGCCACCTGAACAGTTTCTTCTATCAATCATAAATCTATCGATTAGATTTATGATTAGAACATTATAAAAGTAGGGTAGACATGTGGAGATTATCCGACTGAACAAAACATGATCTGTCTCTTAAATGTGTGTCAACCACAGACCTTATTTCGAGCTATTTTCCAAAATCCTATGGAGAAATTGCATTGCTTTTTTTGTAGAAGGAACAGGAAAAAGCTTACTTCCGGGTTTTAGGACGCGTCACTGTGGCACTGAAGAATGTTGATTATTACACTCCGAACTAGTTAAAACCTCCTACCAGAGGAAGGTTTCTTCAGAATTGATTTGGCATCTCTACCTGTCTCAACTCGTGGCTCATGACATGTCTTGTAAATTCTCCAGCAGAAGCTCCAAATAAACCGTCAGTGTTTGCCATCAAAGCTCCAGCTGTCCTCGTGTCTCTCTGAGTCCTGTCTCCAATTGCTTCAGGAGTTTCCCCAAAAAATTGGCGTTGTCGGCAGGATACCAACAAATCTTCAGAACTGGTAAGTGTAATTTCAAATCCACATTTGGACATTGCCTTACCAGAATCAGTGATTGACCTAAAAAAAAAATTAGCTGTGAAACTTAGCCGCTATTTTTCGTTTTCGGTAAATGAACATCTGAAGCTTTGTAACGCCCAGGGAATCAGTTTCTGGGGACTCTGTCCTGGCTGATTTTCGCAGCTCATGTTCAGAGAAACCTTAAAGAAAGGCATCAGTTAAGTGAAACTTCTCTGTGAAAGCAATTTAAAGATTTGTATTGGGCAAATCTCCGAATTTTAGAGGTTTCAGCGGCCAACACAAGCAGTTAGAAAGAAGCAGTCAGAGATATCAACCCCAATCGCCTCTTTAGGCACAGCTCCAGCTGCTGAACACGGGAGCGTGGGTGCAGACACCTCTCCCGTTTCTGGCCGTTTCTCAATCGCGAGGATACTGGCTTGGTAGTCGCATACTTCCAAGTCACTTCCTTCAGAAACGAAGCAAGTATACTTCCAAGCCACGGCTTCGGAAAACTAAGAAGAATGGGACAGGCTAACAAGTCTGCCACTCTCTCTAACGGTTTCAACATAAACTGTACCGAAAATAAATACCTCACGATGTCTATCTAATTATGAACTTGCTTTACTTTCGGTGATTTTTGGTGATAACAAATGCAACAAAGTAACATATTTACCAATACATGTTCAACGCCACTACATACTTACATTTAAATGTGTGGTGCGCTGCGTAGGTTCAGCCATTCTCCGCAAGGGTTTTTGAAATTGGTCCGTGCGCAAAGCATTGTGGGGATTTGAAGGACGCGAAGTCTACCCATGAGCAGCCTCGAAATCACCCCCAAACCAAGGACGTGGCCTCGGTGGAATTCCAAGTATGCTGGAGATTGGAACAGTCCTCCGGCGGCACTCGATGACGTAGTATCCTTGAAATATTGGCTTGGAAGCCAGTTTCCTCGCGATTGAGAAACGGCCTCTGTTTAGCTGGTGAGGTGCTATCTGAGAGGGAGAAACTCACAGCCTGGGCTGCAGCCACACGGAGACGATACGGGTCGTATCTGCTACAGTTCTCTATCATATAGACCAGGGTTATTCAACTAAAATTCAACGAGGCCCAGTTAGAGAAAATGTCCCCATGCAAAGGTCCGGAACATCAAAATGTCTAAGGGTGCGTTCACACCTGCCTTGTATAGTCCGGTTGAATCGAACCCTGGTGCGTTTAGCCGCTTGGTGCGGTTCATTTGGGTCGGTGTGAACGCAGTCCGCACCAAAACATAGGAAGCGCAGTATTTACGTGTCACAAGAACGCAGATACCTTCAAAAATCTTTAGCGAAAGAGTCTTTCAAGAAATCCGCGGTTGTTTAGTTAAAGAGTAAAGCAGAATTAAGTGTTGAACAGTGTCGTGTAAAGTAAAAGAATTCCGTCAGCTACATAAAAGTAAGAACACCTGTCGTCGGTGAAACGCCCCTCCTTACTGCAGAACGTCTCTCATGAACAAGAACATGCCGATCTAGATCCCTCCTCTTCGCGTTGGGTTCCTGATCAGCCTGTCGGTGTTATTTTTTCCCATAATGACCACGCCGCTGCACATCATCCCGCTTATTACATGGCCACATTCTCAACAAAGTAACGACATGACTCCCAATATTAATTGAAATGCTTTTGTGGATTTAGAAAATGATTTTATTGATTTAAAAAATAGTTGTTTGTATGTATTGATTTAAATTGGCATGCATCCGCTAAGAAAAATAGTCCATTGTTACTGTTTGAACTAACGTAGCAACGGCAGGAACTGCTTCGATAGCGTTTTTGAGGAGCTTTTTGATTACAGATTTGAAAACATCGTTGCTTGCTTTAAAAGTAGCACAATTCATTATGTCAAACCTTGGAAAGTATCTAAATATCCCTGCCCTAATGCCAAAGTAACTGGCAACTGAATATGTGTCGCCGTCTGATGTCTATGTCTGGACCGTTGCGTGAAAAGGAGGATTTCTGCCCGTTACTTCTCCGCTGTTTTTTAACGGACGTTGTCTGATTATATAATCAAATGCTCGGGCCGCTAGTGTCTGTTGATCTCCAGATTAACAGCAGCATGAGAATAACCTGCCGAAAGTGCCGATGCTCCATGGCGGAGGCTTCGCTAGAAATTGCCGGGATTTGCGTTTTTACCCCCTTAATGTCTGACCAATGGTTGAACAGAATCGTCCCGTCAAAATTGAAATCCCCTATTAATGTATCGATTATAGGTCCGGGTCCATATAGGTTGGCGTCTGGGTCCGGATCCGGACCGTGGTCTGCCTGTTGCCACCCCTGATATAGACGGTTCGGCCACATGAGCCCGACAGGGAAACGCAGAAGCGATAACGATAACGGGTCCCAAGGTAGGTAGATCTGCGGGCGCAGCGCTCTGGGGGGCCAAACGGCTCTGTGATTACGCCCTATACAATCATTTTCTGATAACGAAAATACTGACGGGCTGTCAGGAGAGGGGGAGGAAAAGAGAGATTCTGTGTATTATTCTTATATTATTATATAGTCGTTATTCATTTGTTTTATAGCTCGATAAATAAATGAGCCCTGGCCCCTGCCTCTCCCCACCTCTGCTGCTAAATCCACTGCGGAGAATAAACAGCATGGCAGCCATGCATGCTTGTGAAGTCTTCTTCGCTGCTTTTGGTGTATTTTGTGGCGGCACTTACAGGCCCGGCATATGTACCACAGCGGGTAGAACGGTCTTGTGTAGACGGACACGTTTCTGGTGCCGATTGCATGTGGACGGAATACTTTTTTTATATCGAATTCGGTTCGTTTTCGTTACCGTCTCTGTGTGGCTAGGGTCTGGGCCTCTAGCTTTTACTCACACCACCGCCATCTCTGTTAAAAAGAGATGGTCGAAAAGTACATTCGCTGTCTGCATCCGTTTCCTACTTGCTGGAGAAGAAGGGCAGCGCGGGTTGCGTGTATTTCCTGATGCGCTACAGTTCACTACTTGCTGGCGGGACTGGTGTCGACAGTGGTGCACACATAAAATGATAGGCTAATTGATCACGGGTGGGCAGTGGCATGCGAGTGTAGAGCAAGCCTGTTTTTCATCGTTAATGAACTCGATAGTGAGTGGATATGCTGGTCCATGGGGACTACAACTAACTGTGTTGTCGAGGAGAGAAAGGGTAGAGGACCAAAGTCTATGCGCTCCTGATCGGGGGGGGGGGGCATAGCGCCACTAGGATAGAGTAGTGGTTGTCGCAAGGGGATAAGATAGTTATCGCTCTTGGACGGTCATCAGGCACCAATCTAAACTTGTATACAAGGATGTTAAGCACGAGTCAAGGTGCATCCACTGGAAGTGTTTCCCTACCCCCTCTGAAACCACTTAATTCAAACTCAATTGAGCTGGATGATTTTGCTGACGTGCTGGTGTTTATTATGAGTTCATGATTCTTTGTCTGATTGTTTGTATCGGGGGTCTATATTGGTTTGTCTAACCGCCGTCTTGTCTATTTTTTGTAAAAACTAATAATGAATCAGTCCACAACCAGGGTTAAATAAACTAAGCTTTGGTTAACTCACCAAAAGTAAACGACTTAAGACAAATAAATAATATAAAGATGTAAAGCAAAATTCTGGTAGTATAAATGTGCTGGAAAATGAAATAGCAAAAGAGTGTTTTTTTGTCCTGCATCTGAGTGTGCAGAGAAAAATGTGAACAAGAAGCACACTGTTCAGGGTGTGCGCTGTAGGTGTAAGAGGAAAAGAAGATTATATTGCTTTAAGAATCCATTTTAAAATTGTATTGCTGTTGTGTTTTCTTTCTTTCTTTCTTCTTTATTTCGAACAGATTAAAAAACAAATAAAAAAATAACAAAATGTGAAAAACAGAATACCGCATTGTTAAAATACAGTATCCATCCACATTCATGGTAATATCTGTATTCAACAAAAAACAAAAAAGGTCTTCATATTAATAATAATAATAAATCATATGTGTCCGAAAGGGAGTAGGAGGAAGCAAATGCTTATTAATTCCCACCCCTTACTTTATCAATGATTGTCCTTTAAAATCACAATGCAAGTTTTTCCTACATACATTTACATTTATGCATACATATACAATAATTTCTCATCTTCAATCACTTTTCTTCATTCTCATAGTTTTTCAAAAAGGTGTTTCTGTACATCCTTTTAAACTGAATGATGCTTGTGCTTTGTTTTAACTCCTGCTCCAAACCATTCCATAAAATCACCCCACAGATTTTTATACTCATACTTCTCAGAGTTGTTCTGACCTTGAGTTGTTTAAAAAGTAGATTTCCTCTCAAATGATACCCACCCTCTCTGTCTACGAACAATGTTTTTAATTTCCTAGGAAGTACATGTAGATTATGTCTTGCTCTGTACATGATTTGTGCTGTTTTAAATTTAACCAGATCACTGAACTTCAATATTTGTGACTTCAAAAATAATACATTAGTGTGTTCAAGATATCCAACATTATTGATTACTCTTATAGCCCTTTTTTGTAATGTGTTAAGATAGGATTGTGAACTTTTATAAACCCTATGCCCCGTCCTGCACCCTGAGACCCTCAGAGGCATCACTGCTGGTCGTAAAGACCTGCCTGAGGAGATCAGGGTTGCTGCTCTTTTAGGTAAATGTTGTATTATTTGTTTCATTTATTCTTAATCTATGTATTATATGGTAATAATACAATAAAAAAAACGTTATTTATTGAACACATTTCGAAACAAAGCTGATAAGACAGAACTAGACTCAGACATAATATTAATTATTGTAGAAACATTTTGCGCTGCTGCTGCAAAATGGAAACTTTGTTGATTATCTGGCCACAGGATTCAGATAATTAATAAGTTGAAGTTCAATTAGAGTTTAAATATAGTTTAACATTCTTTATTAAAATGCATCAAATTGTTGCTCTGCAAAGCATGGTGGGGTTAGTGCCCTGCTGAACTTGATTTTGCAAAGTTGGGCGTACTCCTCGAAAAGCTTAATTGCATCCTCCCTGAGCCTATCTGAGAGTGTCATGTCCCATGTGTCCTTTACTGCAGTGATTCTTAACCATAGGGCCGCGGCCCACACTTCGGCCGCCAGCGCCCCCCAGAGGGCCACAAAAAACTTTCAGTTTTGCACCTGTGGGCCGCAAGGGCCGCGAGACTGCGTGCAGCTTTCGACCACGTGGTGGCGTTTTTTTTTTGTCAATGTATCTTTATTACCACTCAGTTGTTAACAAGCGCCAATACACATAGATGAAGCGGCAAAAATGGAGAAGTTTTTTAAAAGAAAAAATGAAGACGAATGTCCTGCCAACCCCCCCACCCAAAAGACAAAGTTTTTACGGAAATACAATCTCGACTTCATTAAATACGGTTTCGTAAATGGAGGAACAGAGGCAGTGCCAAAAGCCCAGTGTGTGGAGTGTGGGCTAATGCTGTCCAACGAAGCCCTCAAGCCCTCAAAACTACAGCGGCATCTAGAGACCAAGCACCCGAATCTCGTGGGAAAGCCGGTGGAATATTTTAAGAGGAAGGAAAGTGGGCTGCAGATGCAGAAAAGGTCTGTCGTGTCACTGACAAGCAACTCTAAATGTGCATTGAAAGCGAGCTACCTCGTAGCCAGACGTGTGGCACAGAGTAAGAAAGCATTCACCATAGCGGAGGAGTTGGTTCTGCCTGCCGCTGTTGATATGTGCCGTGAGATGGTCGGAGAGGCCGCTGCAAAAAAGCTGCTGACCATCCCACTCTCAAACGACACTGTGAGTCACCGTATCGCGGACATGGCATCAGACATACAGCATCAACTTATAGAAAGAATAAAAAGCAGCCCTTTTTTTCCTTTGCAATTAGACGAGTCCACGGATGTCACGAATGCTGCACTGCTGCTTGTTTTTGTTCGCTATCGCTGGGACAGTAGCTTGCACGAAGACATACTGTTTTGTGGAGAGCTACCAACACGAACTACGGCTCAGGAATGTTTCCGCTGCATGGATAACTACTTCACTGAGAACGGCCTGGACTGGCAGAACTGTGTCGGGGTGTGCAGTGACGGTGCAGCATCAATGACTGGCAGGCATCATGGTGTCATTAGACAGATCCTTGATCGTGCACCAGAAGCTAAATGGACACACTGTTTTCTCCACCGTGAAAGCCTTGCAGCAAAAAAGATGTCACCAGACCTCCACCAGGTGATGGATGTAAGTGTGAAAACCATAAACTTTATTAAAAACAATGCTGTGAACTCCAGATGTTTTGCTAAGCTTTGTGAGGACATAGAAGCAGATCATGTCCAACTGCTATATCACAGTGAAGTGAGATGGCTTTCCAGAGGACTGGTCCTCAATCGTTTGTTTGAACTGAGGAATGAATGGTCTTCTCTTTTCTCAGTGAGAAAAAATCTAATCTTGTAGATTACTATGCTGACACAATGTTCACAGCAAAACTTGCCTACCTCTGTGACATTTTTTCACTACTGAACCAACTGAACACCTCACTTCAAGGAAGAAACAGCAACATATTTTGTGTTGCAGACAAAGTTGAAGCTTTCAAGAGGAAACTTGCTTTGTGGACCAAGAGGGCCCAGGAAAATAGGATGGACATGTTTCCACTTTTGTCTGACATTTTGGAAAACTCCCCTCAGGTGAAGATCAGCGACTCAGTCTCCCAGCACCTCTCACAACTGGCAGAGAAATTTGGTGACTACTTTCCTGAGGATCCCAGAGAGGGAAACATGTGGATTTTGGACCCATTTTCAGTGGATCCCACTGCAAATGATGTTGCTTTGCCCTCACACCTGGAATCCCAGCTTCTGGACGTTTCCACTGACAGCACTTTAAAGCTGCAGTGGGGCAAACTGGACCTGGGCTCATTCTGGGTTGCTGTGAAACTCCTTCTCCCATTCACAACTACGTACCTGTGTGAATCAGGATTCTCCATTGTGGCCACAACTAAGACCAAAGCCCGAAACAGACTCAGAGCAACACTGGAGTCTACTCTGAGAGTGAGCCTTTCTCCCATTCCACCCAGACTGGATCTGATTATGTCTCAGAAGCAGGCCCAAGTGTCTCATTAAGAGGTCAAGATAAAAAGGGAGTTGTATTATTGTTGTTATTGTTGTTCATTGTTGTTATTATTTGTGTCATTGTTCATTTGTCACAGATATAAAGATTATTCTGGTTCTGCCATGCAAAAATGGAGACTGCTGAAGCAATTTTCAAATAGCTTTGCAGATTATAAGGCTATAGTTTCATTTGCACTTTATTTCAATTTCATTTAGTTTATTTATTTAATTTAAAAATAGATTTATATTATTTGAATGCATTTATTTTATCACCCCCTTTTATTGATTGATTGATTATTTATATATATATATATATATATATATATATATTTTTTTTTTTTTTATTAATTTAAAGTAAAATCCTAATATTGGTCTTTTTTATTATTATTTAAAAGCCTGACTTGATCCTTGACATTTTTTCTTGTCACAGCTTGATTTGGTCCAGGAATTATCAGCCTGTTCGGTGTCTTGATACAGTATGTGTAGGTTTACATACACATGTTTAATAAAAGTATTTGTGATGATCCCATTTTATCATGTCATTTTATTTGATAAGGTTTTTGCTTGTTAAACAGTTAGTGGATTTGGTTTATTATTGAATACAAATCAAACCGAGAATGAGGTAAATTAAACCTATACAGTGTTAATATTTAATGGGCCCCGGGCCACTTTGTACTATAAAAATTGGGCCTCAAGGTCAAAAAGGTTAAGAACCCCTGCTTTACTGCACAACTTTTGCCTCTTGCCTCCTGGAAGGCCCGCCACACCAGAATGGCTCCTTTCTGCTTAGCAGGAGATACCGTCATACAGTCCTGACGCTTGGCTCAGCAGTTCTCATCTCGTCAGAGGGTTTGGTGTCTGGGCTCGGATTTCCTCCTGTAGAAGGTCTTGACCAAGTCACATCTTTTTCTTTCTCTTGGAAAAGTTTATTCCAACCATGACATTGAGTTTGTCTTCTTCCACCATGTAGCCCAAGCCAAGCGCCTTATTGTTTTCCTCACACATTTGGTTTGGTAGAATCATGGTTTTTCCCTTATCCGATTCCAACCCGTCGCTGCATTTCTTCCTCCCACTTTGACCAGAGAACGCCCATGGCTTGAGCTCAGACCCTCTAGCCTTTAGGATCTGCTGCACATTTGCTGTGATGGTGTACAGCTGCTCACGATTGTTGTGTGAGGTGAGATGTCATCGACGTAGCTTTCCTGATGAAGTACCTGCCGCTCCTTTTCAAGGTGGGTGAAGGGAGGCAGGTTAGCAGTCTCCCGCATGGCTAGCTGTGCGATGCACCCTACATGTTTATCTCGGATGTTTACCCTGGTGACTGCATATTCCTCCAGCTCTTGATCTTCGGAGTCTCTCCAAAACCTGCCGACGACCTGTTTGTTTGGTTGTGGCTGTCTTCCAATGTCCTCCTTGTTTTGGACAGCAGCTGCCATCATTGACCGGGCAAAATGTGTCTTGGACAGGTGAGCCGACCCAGCAACATCCTCAAAGAGTTCAGGGTGAGTTCCTCCAACAGTCTTCCCAGAGGTCCGTCCCATAGAAATAGGTCTCCAACAGCTCTGATTATTTGAGGTGCTAGTTGACCTTCTCTGTGGCTTATCAGCAGACTTATTTCCCTGGGTCTTTTCAGTTCACAGAGTGGTATGTCTGGAAATAGTTTTTGCAGTTGCCCTGGAGTCACACTTCCCTGGACATCTGCTATGCTGTCAAGCCCATAACAAACCAACTGCTGTGATTTGAGGGTGCCCTTGGGAGTATTCACTCTGATCTTTAGAAGGTATCTTCGGGTCTACACGAAAACCTTCATCCCTCCAATTCCATGGATGACAAGTGTGATTTATTCACTCCTTAGGTTCAGTTTCTTTGCAGCTTTGTGAGTTATATCGTTTGTGTCAGAGGCCAAATCAATTAATGTCCCAACTTTTTGTCCAGCATTGGCTGTGACTTCAAGAAGCATCATCAGCACCGGTGCTTCCTTTAATCCACTCTCCACTAGAAGTCCTAACTGGTCTTTTCTAGTGCTGAGGGTTCTTGACGCACCATTTGAGAACACATCCAGACCAGTGCTTGAATTGGAATAAAAAAGGTGCCAGTACTCTAAATCAGCAACAAGTATTTCGCACAAAGTCATAGTATATCCTATAATGCTGGTGGGTTTATCTCTTTACTGTATATTTTAGAAAGGCTCACTGTACTTAAACAAAATGACTCAGGGTGCATCTGAGATTAGAGGGGGTGCAGTGGTAAAGTGCTATTTTTATAAGTGGGGAGTGGACCTGACACCCTCTAGTCTAGGGGGGTCCGGGGGCATGCTCCCCCAGGAACATTTTTTTTTAAATATTGAAGTTAGATACATCAATCTGGTGCAATTTGAGAGCAAAATGAAGAGATATATGGATACCTCTCAACATCCATAATGAAACAACTGTAAACAGATTTACTTTTTCTTTATGGATATAAAAGAAAGTAAAGCTTGACTCCTACTGGCTGGTTAAATGACCCCTCGTCCCTGAGGCCACTACCAGTTTTTTGTGCCATTTTGCTGGATTTATTTGTCAATAGCGTTGCTGCACAAAGTGATAGCCCTCTAGTTTAAATCTACTACCCCAAAAGAAACATATGGAGATGGGTTACTATTTAAAAAAAATTGCAAATCTATTTGGGAACAGTGGGGCCGGGCCTCAAATCCTATAGGGGGGTCCGGGGGCATGCTCCCCCGGTAAGATTTTTTTTAAAATGTTGGGACTTAAATGCATCAATCTGGTGCATTTTGAGGGGGAAATAAAGAGACTACACCCATATGAAACAAAAATGTATACATTTAAATAATCATAAAATCATAAGTACATGGCCATAACAAATAACATACAATATCCAATATGAAAAAACATTGAAACTTGTTTATTTGTTTTTGGTTCATTTATAGTTGTGAGTGTGTCTGGGCTCCTGAATCGGCCTCTCCTGTCTCCCTCCTCTCCCCCCTGCTCCTCTTTGAGGCAACAGCAAAGACTAGTTTTAGCTCTCAACAAGTTTATCTTACCTTTTTTCACCTAGTTAACATTTTGTTTGTATTATTCATGCATATTTTACTAATCACTACCCCCTCAAATGGAAATATGTGTTTACATAAATGGTGACCGAACCGTTTGAGACCCACTGAGATAACTTAAACTAAGTTAAATATCTAAAGACTCAGAGAGTAATTTACCTCACCAGAGCTGTAGTTATCAGCCTCTCAGTCTGACAGCAAAGGACTCTCCCTCCACCTTGTTGTTGAAAAAGCTCCTTATATCCGTTAGCGCAGCTAGCTAGCACCAGATGCTAACAACAATACACGTAACCGGTGCGCGCGCTTTCTCGCTCGCTCGCGCCACACATACACCAACACACACCCTCCCGAGCTTGAATGACACACAGAGACCAATCGAGGGGATTAGTATGATCTGTATGAAAGTGGCAATGTCGGCAGGCCACGTCATGTAGACAGCCAGTCACCCTCTGTGAGGCAGAGTCAGACCCACATTTGCGCTGCGTTGCGTTTACAATATATACGTATATTGCCGGCGGCTGAGTACCGGCATTTTACTGAGTACCGGCACCTTGCCGGTACTCAGTAAGAAGTGCCGGTACCACATGGGTAAAAATCAGAAGTAACCGGCGTACCGGTGAGTACCGGCCCAATTCAAGCACTGATCCAGACACTGTTTAGCCAACTCCGGAGGTAGCTCGTTGAGGAAGTCTTCTTGGTCCTTTGTACATCCCCTCCTGTCTTTATTTCCCTCTGAACCAGGTCTGCTTTTATTCTGACTTTCTTGGCTTGTCTTCCCCTTGGTGTTGGGACATAAGTAGAAGTGATGGTCGGGACCATGCTCATTCTTGCAGTCTTGGTTCTTGCACAGAAAGCCAGGTTTGCAGTATGAGCTTCCATCATGGACCTCAAGACATCTCCTGCATGCTCCCAGCTTCCTCACTGCACTCTTTTTCTCCGTTAGCTCCAGCGCTCTAAACTTTCTGCTGAAGTAGAGCTTTCTCCTGTGTTTCTCGTCTCCAGAGATTACACACCCTGCCTGGTCGTCATTTTGGTAGACTTGGTGCATGCCTTGGATCAGCCTTGGCCTCCTTTCTGTATGGTTCCTCTTCCCTCAGTTGCTCGAGCTGCTTATATTATGCTCTCTTGCTCTTTAAGGAAAGTCAGGAGACAGTCAAACCGATTCTGCATCGGACCAGAACGTTTTCTTTCAGTGGCATAGACAAGCCACTCCTTCTTGAGGGTATCTGGGAGTTTACTCTCAATGGGTTTGGTTACTAGTCGATTTTTTATACCACCTGTGTCCCCAAGGTCACTCAAATCTTGAAGAGCTTTTTCAAAAGTTTGGATCAATTCCACAATTTTACGTTGCTGATATCCTCTGACAGCTGGCATCTTCTGTAACTCATCCACTATTTCGATCAAATCAAATCAAATCAGGTTTTATTTATAAAGCACATTTTAAAACGATTTTTGGTCGAGACCAAAGTGCTGTTCATGCAATTAATAAATAACACATTACTACATTCGCAAAGAACAGAAGACAATAAATTACCACAACAAATATAAAAATCCAACACAGGGAATTGTCCATAGTCATACTCTGCTTGGACTAGAATGCCAGGGAGAAGAAGTGAGTCTTTAGTTTTGTTTTAAAAAACCCTAGAGTCTGGGCCAACCTCATATGGAGGGTCAGAGTGTTCCAGAGCCTGGGACCAGCTGCTGCGAAGGCTCGGTGCCCTCGGGTTTTGAGCCTGGTCTGGGGCACTACCAGCAGTAGCTGGTCAGCAGACCTTAAGGCTCTGGCTGGGGTGTAGCGCTGGAGGAGTTCAGCTATATAGGCCGGAGCCAGCCCATTTAGTGCTTTAAAAACAAATAAAAGGAGTTTAAAATCAATTCGGAACCGAATTGGAAGCCAGTGCAATGAGGCCAGAATTGGGGTAATGTGTTCACGCTTTTTGTGGCCAGTAAGAAGACGTGCAGCGGCGTTCTGCACTAGCTGCAGGCGTCTAATTGAGGCCTGGTCCATACCCACATACAGACCGTTGCAGTAATCCAACCTTGTGGTTACAAAGGCGTTGATAACCCTTTCCAAGTCTTTAAAAGATAAAAACGACTTGGTCTTAGCCAATAGTCGTATTTAAAAAAAATCAGGTTTTAACTACGCTGCTGACCTGTTTATCAAATTTAAAAGTGCTATCGAAGGTCACTCCAAGGTTCTTGACAGAGGGGAGGATGTTTTTTTGCAGGGAGCCCAGAGTATCAACTGGGGAGGCTGGAGGTTGGGGTCCAAAAAAGATGACCTCAGTCTTACTCTCGTTTAGGTTGAGGAGATTTTGGCTCAGCCAGGATTTGACCTCTGTCAAGCAGTCCATCAATATCTGTAAAGAGTTTGCATTGGAATTGAGAGCCAGATAGATTTGTACATCATCTGCATAACAATGGAAGGGGACATTGTGTTTTGTAAGGATTGAACCCAGGGGCAGTATGTAAAGTAGAAAAAGGATGGGGCCCAGAATCGAGCCTTGGGGAACCCCACAGGTAAGAGGGGCTTTGGCAGAGGAGAAGGCACCCAGCTGCACTGAAAAGCTACGGTCTGTCAGGTAGGACCTGAACCATGCAAGGGCAGAGCCTGTGATACCAGCGGACTGTTCAAGCTGTGAAAACAGGATGCTATGGTCCACAGTGTCAAAGGCAGCTGTCAGGTCTAACAGCACCAGGACAGCTGGGCTACCTGAGTCGGCGGCTAGGAGCAGATCATTAAAAACTCTTAAAAGGGCTGTTTCAGTGCTGTGCATGGGTTTAAAGCCAGACTGAAACTTTTCATGGATTCCATGCGTGGTTAAAAAAGACTGCAGCTGGGCATAGAATACTCGCTCCAGAACTTTGGATAAAAAAGGTAGCTGGGAGATGGGCCTAAAATTTGCAAGAATGGAAGGGTCGAGATTTTTCTTTTTAAGTAGTGGCTTTACCACGGCATGTTTGAAGGCAGCTTGGACACATCCTGAGCCAAGAGAGGTATTTAATAGTAATAAAATACTTGCTCCAACTGGATTAAAAACATCTATGAGAAGGCGAGAGGGAATGCTATCTGAGCTGCAGTTTGTCGGCCGCAGGTGCTTGACCACATCCGAGAGAGAAGAGAGGGATACAGGCTCAAAGTGGTCGAGGACAGCAGGGCACAGGAAAGGAGCAGGATCTGGGGTAGCACTAGTGTGGGCTAGCCTAAGAGCAGATACTTTTTCGATAAAAAATGTAAGGAACTTATCACAGAGAGTAACTGATGGCACAATTGGAGAAGCATCACAGGGATTAATGATCGAGTTGAGGACATTAAAAAGAACCTGAGGTTTATGGCTGTTTTTGGAGATTAACAGAGAAATGTGCTCTGTTTTGGCTGCTTTGACTGCCGTCTGGTAGTCGGAAAGACAAGCACGAAGGATTTCTAAGGAGACATGGAGTTTATCCTTTTTCCATTGTCTCTCAGCGCGGCTGCAAGCGCGTCTGAGGGCACGAGTACAGTCATTTAGCCAAGGCTCTGAGAAAACTTTGGTGCGTCTAAGCGTAAAAGGAGCAACAGAATCCAAAATTAGTGTACATGTTGAGTCAAACATGGAGATAAGCTCATCAGCATTAACACCCTTTAACTGCCAGCACCACCATTTGGTAGAGCACATATCTCGTCTTGATATCTTGTTGAAAAAAAAAAAAAAGTTGAACTCCATCTGATTCAGCCAGCTCTACCCTTTGGTTGTCATTTTATGCACAAAACAACCTCTAGATGTCACTGTGGTTCAAACAGAATGCCCTTCAGCTAGCTTCAACTGAGAAAGTTGGCAATGCTAAAAATCACTGCTGAAGAAATCACTCTTTTTTGTCAACTTTTGTAAGGTAAACTACGGAGCCCCTAAAGGGACATGGAAAAAGAAAATGGAGAGAGAAAAAAAATAAAGTCAGGAAAACGGATTCGTTTCTCGTGCGCACGAGAAACAAATCCGTTTTCCTGACTTTATTTTTTTTGAGAAAGTTACCGATGCACCAAGGAGGAAGTGGAACACACATTAGACAACTATTTCATTGCAGACTGTTATTTTTACGTGGGGAAATGACAGAGCATACATTATTTGAGATAGACTATATTTTGAAGTCAGACTTAATTTTATGGACATTTCGGCCAGGGGTGTAGAGCTATTGGTTTAAGCACCGGATTGGCAAAACAGGAGAGTTTGTAAACCAGTCTGCTTTGATCTATGAATTAATGTCCGTGACTCGCAGAGTACCTGCTTCCCCCGCAGCTTTTTTATAGGGAAACAAACACTCAGAACACACACACAGAGCCAGTGGCTGACTGCCCCCCCCGTTGACAGTTTACGTCGGCTGGGCAGGGTGCAATTCCCGGGCTGATTTTTAGTCCCAGTCCGCCCATCATGCGTCCTGATGACCGGCGATCTCCTTCATAAAACTAATAAAAGGGGGAGTAATCGGACAGTGCTGGTGCTGCTCTTCTCTAAGTTACACGTTCCGCTGCCTCCTGGAGTGACCACACACCCCTGGCCGAAATGTCCTTAAAGTGAAGTCTGAGTACGAAATATATCTCAAATAATGCACTGTCATTTCCCCACGTAAACATAACAGTCTGCAATGAAATGGTTGTGTCCTGTGCGCTTCACTTCCTCCTTGGCGCACCGGTAACTTTCTCCCCCCAAAAAAGTAAGGATAACGGGTTAGTATCTCGTGCGCACGAGATACTAAGTCGTGCGCACGAGATACTAACCCGTTATCCTGACTTTTTTTTTTCTCTCTCTGTTTTTTTTTTTTTTTTCATGTCCCTTTAGGGGCTCCGTAGTAAACATATCCTTTTTGACATATTTTATTGTCAGAGCACTGACTGAACATAATTAGATAACTTGATGCACAAAAAAAGTTTTAACAAGGGTGTAATTATGTTTTTGAAAATATGCTCAACCAATCGGTCGAATTGGCCTTTTATGATAAGCTAGCAATATGAGTTTCAGAGATGTTTTCCAATAAAATATGGTAAATAAATGGCTAGATTCATGGTAATATTACTAAATCTAGTACTGCCTTATGAATCTCAGAGTGAAAGAATGATAATAATTTATATAGCACCTTTCATGAATGGCATTCAGCCCAAAATTGCACACAGATGAGCAAGTTTGGCCAACACAGGATATGGACATGTGCTGTTAGGCCAGTGGTTTCCTGTTAGGCCAATTCAGCATACAGTAAGATGAGCAAGTATTTTTTTTATCATGAAAAACACTTTACATTACTTTTTTCCATTTTTTTCTTTTACAATTATAATTTATTATCTTTTATGAATATATCTGGTTGTATATATTGCTCATTTTCCATAAAAGAAAGACATGTATTTGAGTTTGTGTTTTATTTGAGTTTGATTCATAAAAATACTGTACTGTATATGATGATTACTTTTACCATAGAAGACCAGCTCGACCATTTGGTAGAGGCTCAAAAAAAAAAATGTGTTTGTGCTTATTTGTGGCCCATTTGATAAGAAAATGCAAAAAACATTTTTTTACATAGCTTTTTTCTTGGTCCGGCAGTTAAAGGGTTAAAAGCACAGTTCACATCTAATTTACAGATCAGGGAAACATTAAAAACATCAGAAAACTGTGAGGCAGTCAAGGAGTTAATCGAACGCAGACGACGCCCAGGAGCACCTGATTCGACTCCTGCGGAAGGGATCGAGGTTGTAAACAGAACCGGTAAATGGTCTGAGATACGCGTTACACAGATTTCATCCACGGATACAGACAGTCCAAACGATAATACTAAATCTAAAGTGTGTCCTTTTTCGTGTGATGGGCCAGCTACGGACTGAATGAGACCGAATGAATCGAGGAGATTTAAAAAATCCCTAACCAGAGGTTTGGACTCGCAACACACATGGACATTCAAAATACATTCATCAAAATACGATCATATTTTACCATGATCCCGGACAGAAAGTCAGCAAAGTCATTTATGAAATCCTTATTGCACTTTGGCGGACCATACACGACTGCGCAGAGTATAGGCGAGGACGGGTTAAGTTCAAAAAGCTGCAACTCAAAGCTAGCATAGCTAGTTACAGGGTGAAGCAATCTGCATTGGAGGCTAGCTCTAAACACTGATGCTATTCCCCCACCATGGCCGGTGGTACTGGGGGAGCTGAAGAATGTACAGTCAGGAGGAAGAAGTTCAGAGAACAGTGTATACTCACCAGCGTGGACCCAGGTCTCCGTCAGAAACATAAAATCCAGATCACGAGAGGTGAAGAAGTCATTTAGCAGGAATATTTTGTTTGCTATCGACCTAGCATTTAGCAAAGCCATGCAAAGTTTTTGCTCCGGGCCGGCCGAAGGTGTAGTGCGTCTCAACGGACGAAGATGTGCGTGTTGAACGCCACGCGGGCCGGGAGCAGTCGGACGGACAGGAGGAGCTGCCAGTGGGCCCAGCATAGCTCCGGAAAGACAGGGCGAATCCATCGATCCCTCACATGGCGTGCAGCAGGAGGGCCATGACATCCGAGGCGTGGATAAGTCCCAGAAGAAGCCGTCAGGTATGCCTTAAGATTGACCAGTGCACCACCACGCTTTCCCCAACGTCTAAAGCGCTTTCGGCAAGGCAGGATGCAGGGGAACCGGCGCAGGTAGTTTGGAATATCCGACAGTAGAGTGGGGGGGACGAGTTATGGTTGCCAGATGTAGGTTTGGGCAGCAGTATACACTCCAATGAGGGTCTGAGGTGGAGGAGGGCTTGGCGATTGTAGCAGAGCAGAGCAGAGACATTCTGACATACATAAAACAAAAGTAGGATCGCGAAAGGAAGAGAGCTGAGGGAGCGGCGAGCCGACACAGGCGCCATCTTGAAAACTCAGTCTACAGGTCACAGCTGTCACTCAAATCTTGAAGAGCTTTTTCAACAGTCTGGATCAATTCCACAATTTTACGTTGCTGATATCCTCTGACAGCTGGCTTCTTCTGTAACTCATCCACTATTTCGATGGCGATGGATGTGTGATTTCCATAGCGGGACACTAGGACACGGAAGATATCATCAGCAGTGTAGTAGGCAGTGAGGCGAAGATCTCTTGTCATTTTGTCTTCGAGACTGTCCAGCAGTTGGACCTGCTTCACCTCCTTTGATCCTGTTGGCTCACCTTGCTTCTGAAGTGCCTCCCAGTCCACCCTCCATCTTTGGAATTCGCATTTGTTGCCACTGAACATGGGAAGTGCTGTTGGCTTCAACGTAATGGATGCCACAGGATATCTGGCTGAAGCAGGCGTCCATGCTACTCCTTCAGTGTCCTCCTTCATTTTTACCTGAAGGAAGTCTGCCTTTCTGGAGACTAATTTTGGGAAATGAAGTTAAAACCCCCGTAGGTGACTTTGCAAGTTCTTCTGCATTTCTGGAGGGATCCACTGCCTCCACCGACTGTGCACTTCTTTTGCAACCCTTATATTATAGAAATGCCTCCCGTCTACACGCTTCAGTCTACCCGGCTCGCACGCACCAACTATTTAACTCCTTCTTCAGGATGCAGCACTGGGCTCTGTGATTAGGGTGATTACACCCAGCTTGTTAGAGGAGGCAGGAACGCCTGCGATCATTACACACTCGTTTTCTATCCCTATTAATGGGTAATTTGTATTTAAATGAAACATATTTGTAACGCTAATGATGTAATTTATTAAAATGGAGCTATTTTGTTATTGATATGTATTTATATATATATTTTTCGACTACTTGTAATCTGTTTTTTATTTTATATTTATTAGAGCCTTAGGCTCTGTTTGACTTTACACACACTGTTTATGAACCCCCCACCCCCCACCCCCCCCCCCCCCCCCCCTTCTTGCAAATGAGGGCCTAGGCCCCTTGTCATGTCTGCCGATTTCGTTTTTTTTATGTCTGTTCTTTTTTATATGTGTCTATGTTGTTGTCAGTGACGTATGTTTTATCTTTTTAAATGCCTTGTGATGTCCCCAACGACAAATAAACGAATACTTTACTAAAGGTGTGCACAGGGTGTGTGTGCAGGCTGATTACTGTCATGTCTCAGTTCCAGGGAAAGGCATCTGCCCAATTGATTGCATCAAAACGTTAAATCACTGTTTGCAGCTTCCATGGAAGATATTGAATGTGTTTAGTTTGCCAGGTTTTTTACCATGTTATTTGTTTTCCTTATATTTCAAGATCTCGATATGTGTAGGTAACATGTATCTCGAGTGTCAGGGGAGATTTTACCTAAGCTCCTGGGGTTTTTCCAACTTTCCTGCACAATCTTTTCTGGGTTTGTTACTTTTATATATTTGTATTTGTATCACTTCCTTTTTTGCTAAAATAGTACACATTACAAACTGTATGGTGAGCTGGAGGATATATGTGAAAATGTAAATCCCATGGGGAAGGGTTAATGAAACAAAAATAAAGAATAAAAAGCGGATGGAGGAAATACCAACAATAGTAAATATGAGAAATAGTCAGGACCAGATCAGACAGATCTCATGGAATATATTTTAATCAAGAAATATTCCCAAATAATAAGCGTACCGGGAGTAAAAAATTAAACTGGACGATATAACACACAGGATGATTAATAAAAGGTTTTGAATGTTCATCTTGAGTTGCCATTCGATACAAATTTGACTGAAAGTATCCAACAATGACTCCCCCTCAGCTTCAACTGTTCTTTGTGCTTAGTGCTAATTAGCAAATATTAGCACTAAGTAACAATCTTAAAGAGTTCTGTATTGTTCTCCTTCGAGATCAGCTGTAATTTGCATGTAGTGTCTCACTTCCAACGGAGGGCTGTCTGGATACATTCAGTAAAATAAGCTCACTAAAATAGAAAAGTCCATTTCAACAAAATGGGAGTAATATCAGATTAAAATACAACTTTGAAAGAACTCATACTAACAACAGTGCCTTATAATGATCTTACTTAAAATAATGAAAGCAAGATCAATTAAGAAACTACAATTCCAAACAAATATTGTGGATGATATTGAGTTATATTGTCATGCTTGTGTGAACATTAATATTCTTATATATTGGTAATGTTAACACCTCACTAAATCAAGTCAACATAAAAATAAATAAAAATCATTACAGAGTATTTAACATTATTAAAACCAAATAAAATACATTTGTTTACATTTTTTTCTTTATTGCTGCGGCGATCATTTTTTATATCGATTTTTTTTTATTGCAGCCGTTAGAAAAGCCTTTTAAAATGAGTTGCAACCTGGACTTGATCTGAAGATAGAAAGAAATAGACAAACAAACAAAAAGACCTGTCACAGTCATAACAAAGGAGGGAGTTACTTATCAGAGGGAAGGTGGAGTCGCCTGTCATTCCTTCACCTGCAGCTCCAGCTGTCACACCATGGACTTCATGCAGCAGAGCACACAACAAATCAATGGTGAGTTTAATCTCCAAACCATGCTAAACTTTAAGATCTGCTTAAGAGAAAGCTGTGTTAATGCTTTTCGGTTTCTTTAAAATCAAATTAGTTTTTTTTGTTGCAATGTTTGTGCTAAATTACCATATGGTCAAATAATTCTTGCTTGGTAAGACACTTTCGAACGTGATTAAACCCATCCCACATTGGATAAATAACATCAGTTACCTCCACATAAATCAGATTTATATGTGAGTAACAACATTATAGCATTTTTATCATGGTATTCTACTGAAGACAGAGTCAAAAGGAGTTGCAAAAGTCAAGTTTTTCGCTCACCAGTTGAATTACATTATGCTGAGAATTCATAATAGACTTTTCCCAATGATGGCCAAAATACAACTTCCTAATTCGTCTTTAATAACAATTATTTAGTCTAGTATTTTTCCTGAACTATATGATGACTGGTTTCCTTCAACGTTAACACAACTTCCATCTTTCCTGCATCTTTTATTTCGGTTCTCTGAGTGATAGCAGATCTTTAATGTGTTTTTTATAATAAGTAACCTTTCTTTACCCAGGCTTTAACAATAGCCATTGCCAACTGAAGATTGTCAACTATGAGGCTGAGGAAAACAGCATTTCTCATGAGACACACGGCCTCAGCAAAAAACACCTGGTGGTGCGACGAGGGAAACCTTTCAAACTGACTCTGTGGTTCCACTGGCGGCTGTGGAATCCACAAACAGAGTACCTGGTCCTCGAGGTCTTTCTGGGTAAAAAAAGATGGGATAAATTATTCTAACATTAAGCATTAAACCAAAACTGTAGCAGGGATGTGCACAGACATTTGGAACAAGAGGAAGTAAAGTCCCCTGGTGTGGCCCGGACACACCAGGCCGAAATCGGCCGTTTCGTTAGTCGGACGACGAAGCTTGCCCTGTCGCCCAAACTCAATTTGGTGTGTCCCGCACCGTCGGCCGTGACACGCCTTATTTGGCCTTGATGTTGAATCGGCTGTGCGTCGGCCACAGGCAGTCGGACAAAGAAATCACTCTGATTGGCTGTTCAGCTAGCGAATCAGTGCATGAAAAGTGAAACGGTTGCTTGAGAATGTCTTCCACAAGCAACACTCCAATGGCTGATGGCTCCAGTACCGCATAAAACATATATTTGATGGACGAGAGTGAAAACGGAACGCACACGCTATTTGTTGTTTGTTTGTATCATGTAGCCCAGGGGTGCCCAACCTTTTTTGAACCGAGAGCTACTTTTAAAGTTGCCAGTCTGCCGAGATCTACCAGTCCAAATCATGGTCCAAATAGAGAGGCGTAGCCATTACTGACAGCCTACTACCAGGTAAATACACATTTCTACTTGTATAAAACTGACCTTTGTACGATGAATACTTCATAAAATACTGCAGATCCTTTATCTTACCTCTTTCTAATCTACACACATAACTGAAGTTACACAACAGTGTTGTTGATACAGAGTTGTATTCACGCGTCACATACTACAGTGGGTAATGTTTTCAATAAACATTGAACAGTGCTGCCACATATGACACAGGAAAAAAAGAAAATACTCTGAACCCTTTCTTTGCCATTATATAAAAATAGTGTTGCTACAAAAGTATAAATTAGGCTTACTAATAAGACAACTCAGATCTGAAGCTACACAGGAATCTGCTGCCAAAGTGCAATAAAAGACTAAATTAATAGAATCAAACCCTTTTTTTGTTGTTATCTAACTTGAGTTTTTATTATATCAAAAACCTGTTGAAATGCTACTGTTATTTTTACTGTCCCCCAAAAGCGCGTCGGCAGCCTCCAGGAATGCTTCTTTCACAACTTTGCCGTCTTTGAAAGACTTCATGTGTTTTTACAAGAACGTGACTGACACGATAAGATGCTATGGTAGCAGCCTTGCTCTTGTTGTTGGGCCTGGTGAAAATGGACTGCTGTGCATTTAGCTGTCCTTTCAGGAGGGAATTCCGTCTCGTAGCGTTTGTACACTGTTTTGAAATGCCGCTCCTAAATTACCTTTCTTCGATAAAGCCACGCAGCTCATTACAGATGAGACAGATGGACTTTGAATTGGAACAGATACAAAAATAATCATCCTCCCACTCGGAGTTAAAATTATATATTTTGGACTTTTTTGCTTCTGCCATAATTGCGGTCTTGTGTGTGTGCGGATTGTCACTCCTGTTGACACGGACAACGTCAGCAAAATAGTAGGCTTGTTTGAGACGCGTTGCGGCTCGCCTCGAAAGTAGACTAGAATAGCCGATCGCAGCCGGGGAGGTCTCAAAAAGCTCGCCTGAAGTCGGACAGTTCTAAGTCGGCTTCTTCTTCGCCTTCTTCTTCTTCTTCTCTCGGTTTTTTGGCGGATTGCAAACACCTTTAAGGTGCATACCGCTTACCGCCGCCTCCAGAGTCGGCTTGACTCGGTTTGCATTTATAAAGAATGCACACATGTGTTTAATCGTTAATGTCAGATATGTACTAAGTAAACACATTTGTTCCTGCTCAAGATTAGATTAATCTTTATTGTTATTGCACAGATTACAGGTACTGAGACAACGAAATACAGTTTAGCTTCTAACCAGGAGTGCAACAAGCAGTAAAGTGAAAAGTAATGTACACAATCTACAGAACAAAATATAGAATGAATTGAATGATGAATAAACAGTGAGGGGTATGAATATACACAGCAGCCTGTGAGCAGTATGAACAGTGTGTATGAATATGCTAAGATATATAAAGTATGAAAACGGTAAGCAGTGCTAGTATAGTATAACATATTAATTTCATGATGATAAACATTGTGGAACAATGATGAAAAATGTTACTGGAGGGGGCGACGTAAAACTGACACAAAACAACAACAAACTTTTGCCGAGCCAATTGGAGAGTTTCATCACCAGCACGTGGTAAAAACCACCAATGAGAGCTCAGCTCAAGATACCAGTGAGTCGTTTCCCATCAAGCATTTCGCTTCCGCAGCCCGTGGAGAGAAACTGCGCCGCCTCGCCGCGCCTCGCTCTCAAGGCTGCGGGCGTCTTTGTCCCGCGAGATTTCAACGTCTCATGTAGGCTAGCCTCCAGAGCAAGTCGGACAAAATGACTAACCATCATGCAACGCAGTAGCAAGACGTTGATCGAAATTGCGCAGGTCTGCGCAGGTCTCGCTTGTCTCAAACAAGCCTACAGCCCACTGCCCACCAGCCACGCCCCGACACATGGGGTCACGCCGGCCAATCACAAAGCTTTGATGCGTTCAAGTGCATTATTCTGGCACAGGAAGATTATGTTACAGGACATTAAAGATAAAACAGAATGTTGTTGTTCTATTTTTAGACACATCTCGCGATCGACTGGTTGGGCACCCCTGACGTAGACTGTTCTTCTTCTCCGTCTTCCGGTTGTTGCCTCTTTTGAATGACGAATACACACTACCGCCGCCTGCTGGTAAGGAGAGTTATTGCCACTCAAGCATGCACAGTTCGTACATGCTCGGCTGAAGTCTTTGCGGTGTGTTCCAGTGCGACACATAGCCAAGACGCAGGAGAACATGCCGACGCAACAGTCGGCGTCAGCGACGGCGAGTTCTCTGGTGACTGATTGGTGTGTCAGGGCCTTTATAGCTGCCATGAGACAACTCAAAAAAGTTTCCAAAATCCGACACTGAGGTGCTCTTAACGGACCGGCATGACAGCGCTGACTGTGTTTCCCGCAGCGAGACGCAACAATACTAACTGTGGGCTTATCATGTTGATTCGGCCACAACAGAAAAAAGAAAAAGAAACTCTCGCTCTCTCCGGAGGGGCAGGTCAGCCAAACGGGCCGTTGCCCGGGCAACATTAGCCCGTACCTGTGCACGTCCCTGGACTGTAGCATTTATGAAGGAAATAATTGTCCAGTCCTTACATAGGCTATGATAAATTACATCCAAAAGAAATAAAAAGCACACTTGTTTGATCCAATGCACCCAGGGGAGTTGATATACAGTAGTTTTACTTGGTCTTGTATGACCAGGGGCCGTATTCACAAAGCGTTTAAAACATTTTACGTGGGAGTTTTTTCTTAAAAGTTATTCACAAAGCTGCTGAGACCTACTCATACTAAGGATAAATCACTAAGAGTGAACTAAGAGTGACGCGCCGTTGCTATGGATTACGTCGATTCTCGTGCATGAGTTTAGAAGCGGTCAGTACGGTGATTGGTTGTTCAGAGCAGGCGGTCTCGGTGAAACTCATCCGCAACATCTCACAAACGAGCCCTCTAAATCACCGAAAAACAAGGAAATAGCCTAGGCTAGAAATGTATTCCTATCAAATAGTTATGGACAGTGCAGTTAGCAGAATACACGTATGATGACAAGTTTGGGCAGACCACGATAATGACGTTGTATATGCACGTTAAAGAGAGAGAGCAAAAAATAAAAATACGTAAATTGCATTAAATCAAGGAGGCAATTAAAAGCACCCTGCAAACTATTATCCAATGAGCATATTTCCAGCACTTAAACACTTTCAATAACAGCCCATACCGCCGTTCAAGTCCCCCTATCATGATGAATGAAAACAATCTGCGTGTTGATGGAATGTACTTTCTTTCTATTGACGAACACGTCCTCATCTTTTGATGGCGCAATTATTTTTATGTGCGTCCCGTCAATAGCACCGACCGCACCGGGCATACCTGCAATTGCCATGAAGTTGGCTTTGATCCTGTGTGTAGTTGTTGATTGTCCAAAGGAAACCGGATAAACTGTTGGATGATATGTGGTCTAGAGAGCGCGTTGATGGTTTGGTTTATGGCACGGCTGACTGATGGTTGAGATATTCCTAAATCGTCGGCATTGCAAAGTTGCATTTTCCCTGTTGCTAAATATCGTAGTGTTGCCAAACATTTTATTTCCGGACTAATCGGGTTATTCCTGTTAGTCGGGGATGTTATTGCATCCCGCACTAATTCCACAACAAGTTTGATACCCTCACGATTTAGCCTATATCTCTTGATCAATTCACAGTCTTCCATTGTCTCCAAAACATTTCGTCTCGCAGCCATTTTCAGATTCTTTGTGAATAGGTCTTACTGAGTTAGGAGTCCTCTAGAGGACTTTTAAGCTCTCCCAAACTTAGGTGCTACTTTTAGGCCTAAAATACTTTGTGAATTGCTCTTAGTGAATAAAATTAGGAGTCCTAAATGTAAGACTGACACGCCCATTATGTTTAGGAGTTTCTCCTAAATTCGCCAGTTAGGAGCTACTTTTAGCCCTAAGATCCTTTGTGAATACGGCCCCAGTAGTTTAGCTGCAAATGTTAGCAAAGTTCACAAAGTTATCACTGAGTCAATTTACTGACTTTTAATTGTTTTACTAATTTAAAATATTTGGAAATAGAAATACTGTTATTTACTCTTGAGTTAGATGAGAAAAAAACATTATAATGATAATGCTCCGTTTGCTAAGCTAAAATTAGCCACCATTAGCTACTGGTTGTACAAAAACAAATAGATGTTGTAACAAAACCCCTTCTAGTATTGAATGGAGAAATGTTCATATAGCTTATAAGTTAAACGTTTTTTTCTTGTTATTTCTTTATTCTCACTTTAGGTAACTAGTATAATTAGTTGTTTCACCTTGCAGGAAATCATTCAGACAGGATCATAGTCCAGATCTCTGACGAGGAACACGACCCCCAAGGCTGGTCAGCCAAAATCTACCCAGGCGACATTCATTCGAAGTCAGTCACCATCCACATCTGCTCCCCTGTTAATTCCCCAGTGGCTCAGTATCACCTCTTCCTCCACATTGAGACGATACATAGGAACAGAAGTACCTTTGAAGTGGGAACATTTGTGCTACTCTGCAACCCTTGGCTGAAAGGTGGTACCATTTAGTAATATTCCTTCCTTTTATTGTCTAAATGTGTTGCTGTTACCTTGTTTTAGAGGTGAACCCGTTCCACTGCTATTGCCTTTCAGAGGATCCAGTGTACATGCCACTGAACGCCCAAAGAGAAGAGTATATCAAGAGTGATTGCGGCATTTTGTTCACGGGCACCCCTCAAAACATTAATGAAAGACCCTGGATGTTTGGTCAGGTAGGTGATGCTCAGCTTTCATGAACGGGTCACAGCATTATGTGATGGTAAGAATACAGTACAGGAATTGTATGTTTCCTTGTCTGAACATAAAGTATGAGCCTGGAGTCCTGGAGGCGTGTATGAAGCTGCTGCAGGTCAGCCGGTGGCACTTCAAGAACAAAGAAAAAGACTACAATCGACGAGCAGACCCCATCTACCTCAGCCGGGTGATTTGTGCTATGGTGAGCAGCAACATTCACATTTACTCTTTGTGATGGATATGTAAAACAAGCACATGTACTCCCTCTAATGTGGAATGTTTTTAATTATATTATCAATAATATACAGAAGCCTCGTGAGGCAAATAAGTCTGATCGAAATTGTTTTTCTATATCTTGTTTATAACTTAAGAACAGTTTAAAGATTGTGCCAGTTCCATTTTAGGCACTTTTAAATAAGTCTTTAGGATAACATTTTTGGTGTAATTATTTCGGCCAACAAGGCAAAAGTGCTACTAAATAGGAAGTGAAAATATGAATATTTTTTTCTAAACACAGGTACATATTGTTTGGTAGAAAGTTATGTGAGATAAATGTCATGGCCAACTTTTAAATTGTGTATTGTTTATTTGCATTGGTCCTATTTTGAACATGAGGTAGTCGTGCACTTCAGCCTTTTCAGGTTGAAATGAGTCTAAAAAATATCACTTAGAAGAATTGCTCTGGCAAATGTATTTTAAGCCTGTTATTAAGACTTAAACACACACATTTAATCTAGAAAATGGTTCACAATTTTTTCTGACACAGTTATACAAAGAATGTAATGTGTGTCTACTGTCTTAAGGTTAACTGCGACGACGACCTGGGTATTTTAATGGGAAATTGGTCAGGCGACTACAAAGATGGTGTCAGTCCCGCAGAGTGGAGCAGCAGCGCTGACATCCTCCACCAATGGGCCTTGTCCAACTGCAAACCCGTACGCTACGGACAGTGCTGGGTCTTTGCATCTGTCCTCTGCACCGGTACGGTATAAATTAGGACACTAGAGTTCTAAAATCGTGGCTGACAATCAAGTGTTATTTAGCCATCAACGACACCAAAGAGTTGCCTTACATCTCTTTAAGTTTGGCCTATGATTAAGGAAGATATCAAACTTGGCTTACAAGTATTATAAGCTAAATCCACCTGAACCTGTTTTAATCTATTATATTGATACAGTATTTGCATTGGCTTATGTTATTTAGTAGTTTTATCCCATTCCTTTGTTCTTCTAGTAGTTTCTGAAAGGGACAATCCTAGGATCATAAACCTAAATAAAGGGCTTTTCAACCTAAGCAAGCTGTTAGCCTGTTTCTAATAAATCTTTCATAATGGCACAAACCTGTCGACTTTTAGGTAGGGTTTGCTGTCCCTGCTTTCATCATCATCGCTACGTTATTTGAATAAAAAAGGAATGTTTTGTCTTTACAGGCTTAACATATCAAGCCATAATTTGTCCTAACAGATCATTTCAAAATGTTGGTCCATCTAGTCTAGTATAGTGTGACTTTTTTTGTGTTTTTTTCCAGTGATGAGAGTGCTGGGTGTTCCCTCCAGGGTGGTGACAGTTTTTAACGCTGCCCATGACGCTAACAGCAACCTGATAATTGAGGAATATTTCTCAAGCAGCGGGGAAAAGCTCCCAGGACCAAAGGACAGCACGTGGTGGGTGTCTATTGCTCTCAAACAGTTGATCTTTTAGGATGATTAAACTATGCTTAGTCCAGACCTACTCTGGTACTCTATTACTCTAGTACACTATCTTTAAAAGTAACATTAAACTTGAAGTAATTTCCATCTTAAATGATTAATATACACAAAACATTTGCACGTGCTTTGTATTGGTCAGGTGTATTATGTTAGTTTAAATTATGTGTGTGGAAATCTCAGTTCATTTGTAGGGCTGCACGGTTATGGCCAAAAGTTTGCTGTAAATCTCACGGTACATAAGTAACAATTTGATCATAATCCCATTCTGTGATATTATGACCGATCATAACTCATCTTTATGCACACACATACATTTGGCATGGCTTGAGAAACGGGCTCTGTGTTACAAGACGGACACATTTTAGAGTCAACACATATGGACCCTAAATATAGTCTATGTTAAGAATGAGAAAAGTTTTAATATATAGTTTTTTGTAAACATGACACATTTTGAGTGTGACGACGTCAGACCATCGTCCTAATTCAAACCCTGCCTACATTCAATATTTCAACATATTTCAACATGCATCATTTTCATTACTTCCCAAAACGCTAGAATATAAAATGAAAGAACAAAGAAAAGGATAGGATAAAATATGGTTATCATCCCCTACACTAGATCGACCAACCACACATGCATATGCCTACTTGCAAAACAAACAACCACCCATAAAATTAAATAAAAACCCACACAAACACATTGATGTGAAAGACGAGCTAAAGATTATTGCTTTTCCTTTTTTTTCTTTCCCTAACATAATGACATCATTATGTAACACTCACGCTTCTATTGGCTTGCAGCCCGCCACATTTTACGTGATAGGGGCTAAAGGGCACGACATCACACCTGGCCAGCTAACCAATCAGGGCAGACTGGGCTCTGGTTTCAGACAGAGGGGGGAAAGAGGTGCAGCAGAAAAGGCAGTATGGGAAAAATAAAGAGCTTGTTGTACATTAAAGCATGGAGACATGTCACAGTAGAGACACAATATACAAATATGAAACCTGAAAATTAGCATAATAGAGCCTCTTTAATGTTAAATAATATTACAGTTTTTGAGTGAAGGTGCTTCCTTATTTTCCCAGTTTTGCAGTATCAACTTTTTATATAATAATGACGGAAAAAAGTGAGTTGGCTATCTTATTTTCCCAGCATATTTGATTTTGCATTATTGTTAATTTACATCATCCATTCGTGTTTGTCCTCTTGCAGGAACTTCCATGTGTGGGTGGAGTGCTGGATGAGGAGACCAGACCTCGGCTCAGCGTTTGATGGGTGGCAGGTAGTGGACGCCACCCCCCAGGAGAAGAGTGGAGGTGGGTTCTCTGCTTTGATCGATTAATATCAAATTTGTTGACATAAGAGCTTCCTTTTTTCGATTAAATGTCAAAGAAGGCGAAATACAATTGATTACTAAATCAGAGGTAGTCAAATCCATGTTTAACTGTATTTTGATCTCCTGCGCTCTGTCACAGTATCAAGACAGTGCGGCATCCACGCCAACAAAATTGTTATCCATCGTTCTAAAACAAGAGCTAAGCCTAAGGGCTGCCAACATTCACACATTGAGCGTGAGAGTCACGCAATGAATCCATATCTCACGCACTCACGCCACACTTGCCTTTCCTCACGCTAAGTTTTCGTCCAAAAATAAATGTATATAAATATAAAAATAAAGTTAAGGAACAGCAAACCGAGTGGTCTACGAAATGAGACGGTATTCTGGCTTAGTTCAGTAAAGTTGGAACGATATTGGAAGATTCTGATTTCACGGATCAATAACTGATGAACAAAACGTTATTCAGACACAAATGACGTCTCCTAAGTACCGTGGTAATGTTGACAACGAGCTAGAATCACATTTTGATAAAAAAAAAGCCAATACACGCCGTCCTCCGAGCTGGAACGACACATTACATTGGTCTCTATCCGCAGCCGGAGAAGAAACGATTGCTCAGGGACCGTCTGCAAAGTGGAACTCCGAAAAAAGAGAATACATATTCAATCACTTTTCTACAGCTTATTACTACCAAACTCACTACACACATCAATAGTGTCATACTACAGCAAGGAGTTTGGAAGAATATGCTTTTGAATAATTTGGGGGAATATTTATAATGTAACATCTTCAATAAATATGGCTGAATAACTTTACTATTAGCCTATAGTATACAGTATATTTCTACCAAACTCACTATTTGCATTGTTGTTGTTAGCATCTGGTTAGCTTAATGGATATTAAAAGCTGTTTCTAAAACAAGGAAAGGGAGAGCTCTGTCCTGTCAGACTGAGAGATAACTACAGCTCAGTGAGGTAAGGGACTCTCTGTTTAGATAGTTAACTTTAGTCTAGTTATCTCAGTGGGTCTCAAACGTTTTGGTCACCATTTATGAGAATAAATGAAAACAGAAATACTATATAACAGTAAAGCAAGAATACAGTTTAAAAGGTGAGTGATTTGTAAAATATCCATAAAGAAAAAGAAAATCTGTTTACCATACATTCGTTTTGTTCTCAAAGTGCACCAGGTTGATGTATTTAACTTCAATATTTTAAAAAAAAGTCTTCCCGGGGAGCATGCCCCCTGACCCCCCTAGGTGAAGACCCCCCCCCCACACTTACAAAATAGCACTTTACCACCTATATGCTATTTTATATGCTGTGAGCTGATTATTGAGCCTTCAATGTAAGAGTCGCGTTTAAACTGTGTATGTGCGTATTCCACTGTAGCGCCCGGTACATTAATGGGAAACCCTTTTACATGTTCAATACATTTGTAACACTGTACACATGAACGTTTCTTTTTTCGGTTCACCAAAAAAAAGTCTCACTCCAAGCTGAACTCAAATGTTGGCAGCCAACATGCTAAGCTAAGTCGCTGTCTTATAGTTTCATATGTCTATGAATCTCTGCCTCAACATAGAGAGATCAATAACCATGTAGCACCATACTAGACTAATTAGATTTGTGATTTCTACATTATTGACACCCCTGGTGAGTTATTTGGGATTGTAGCTACTTAGCATGTACTGTAACTCAAACACCTTCCTCTGCAGGGATATACTGCTGTGGCCCTTGCCCAGTAGTTGCCATCCATCAACGTGTCCTTAGAGCCAGTTTCGACACCCGGTTTATCTACGCTGCTGTTGATGCTGACGTCGTACGGCTCATCATACACAATGGACGGGTGATGAAGAGGAATGTGGACACTGAGACGGTGGGTCGGCTGATCTGCACCAAGAGCATCGGCTCAGACCTACTAGAAAACCTGACACAGGATTACAAGAGCAAGACAAGTAAGGCAAAAAACATTACTGTTTTTAAGGAAGCTATATTGTGTTAGAATGATTCAAATGCACTATTTAGAGAAAGTAGAAATAGGGTGGTCAACTTTGTTCTCTACATGTGTGGATAAAGTTTTTCTCCCCATGTTTTACCCTTTCAGAACCACAAGCAGCAGGTTATGGAAGATACTCAGGTTGGAGAGGTCAGTGGTTGAGATTAAGCAATTTTTTACCCATTCTCAATGTGTTTTGAGGTTTTTAATCCCCATTTTCTGTCTTTTTCTCAGGTGGCCAAGATCAACCAATGAGAAGAGATGGTGAAAATGTCATCCAAATTATCTTTGGAGTTTCTGTTAGCCATAGGCCTACCACAATTTTTTCTCTGTTTCTTGTGTTCTGGGCATACATTTTATACCATTGTTTTTTTATGACAAAAACCCTTTTTCGCAGTTCGCATGTCAGGTACACTTTTTCTGTCCAGCTCAGTGGGACATCAAGAAGGTAAGCTCTTATATTACAAATACGGGGGGGAGGGGGTGTGTGTGGTGAGGTGCCCCCACAAATAGAATCAAATTCTGTGATAAACATTACATGTAATTTGTTAGACGCTTTTATCCAAAGCGACTTACATACATTCAGTCACTGTGATCTGTTTGGTATTTTTCAGCAAAACACTTCATATACATGTACGTAACCATATGTTTCGGTAGTGACTGTTTCGGTAGTGACTGTTTTGGGAGTGACGATTCTAGCTAAAATTGAGCATAACTAAAGAATGCTAGCAAGTACGTGGCTAGCATACACGTTTTTTGAAGAGGTTTTCACACATAAAAACCTAATACTTTGCATAAAACCCCGAAAGAGTTGACTTAATTGAAGATAATATGTGTTCGGTAGTGACAATTCTTAAGGTTACATGCTGATTTTCAGATTTTGGAACAGATTGATATCAAAAAGTATGAGATACAGCTACTTGTCATTCAGCCATGAGGGACAGGGATGCAGTCTATGGGCTCAGAACAGTCTCATAATACACATGCACACAGAAGGATTCACACTTTTATTTCATGATCCGCAAAAGGATTCACACTTGTATTTCCGGATCCACACTTGTGTTTTTCAATGCACACACAAATGTGTTCCGTTTCATATTAATGTAAATACAATCCAAATACAGAAAAAGTTTTACATATGTATTTTTGATCCATACATATTTGTTTTCCGTTTAAAACCTCTGAACCTGCAAACACAAACCGCTTTCTGTGCACGGATCGCTGTGCATTCGTGTGTGTTTTTTTTTAGACTCCCCTGACGGTCAGCCGATTCGTACTTGTAATTTTTTCTAACCATAGCCAATCCGATGGCTCCTTCATTCTAAACCAGCCAATCACATGAGCGCGCCCGCACGAAGGTATGATTTCTTGCATTCATGACACTTCATATACGCATTTTGCGCAGTCCGGTCAGCTCGCTAAACAGAAGGCGGAGCTTCAGGTGATCATGCAGAGCTGCGTGTCTCCATCAGACTCAGCAGCTGATCTGATCTCTCTCTCGCGTCCGGTTACACTTCACTCGCGTTTATGTCCATATCGATCAGATCCAGCTTTCCTGATCGGCCTTTATAGAGAGCACCGATCAAACTATTAAGAGTGAATATCAGTATCATCCCTTTCATTTTTACAGATGGGGGTATTTTGGAGTACAGCCAAATGTCAGATGGAGAAGGTAAGCTTTCATTCTAATCTAACGCCACAAGTTGTATTTAGGTGTTGCCACTGACAATAGTTTCATAGTCAGAGGGTCAGTTCCAACTGGCATCATCCCTACTAAAAATACCAACAAGTCCTCCAACTCATATGACCAAATAGGTTGATTGTTCAAGCCCTTATTACGACCAAATAGGTCGATTGTTCAAGCGCTTATTAGGACCTTTAATCGCGTTTTAAAGTTTTCGACCTCTAGTGCTCCCGTTGAATGCAAACGCTACGGAGGGTCGTATGTTCACAAATAACCAGTGTTGGGTAAGTTACTTTTAACTTTTACTTTTAAGTAACTAGTAATAGTTATAGTTACTGTTCTCAAAAAGTAACTAGTTACTTTATTAGTTACTAAATTATAAAAGTAACGAGTAACAAGTTACTTTACTTTACTTTAAAAATAATAACAATAAAAATACAAGTTTTTGTGTTGTTTTTTGCTGACTAGTTATCTGAAGGCATGCAACAGACTCGACCGTTGCGATGGGCAGCATGTCCTCAACAACATACCTGGCAATCAATCATAATGTTAGCATTAGCAAGTGTTCGTGTGTATCTATTTTCCCCATAAGGCAAGACCCGCCCAACTCTGTCTCTGATTGGCTTACCCTGAAATGTTACCCCGCGTTAACCAATCATCAGTCCTCTCTGGTTACTTTCACTTTTCCATGGTACTGTGAGAGGACATCACTGTATTCGCCTGTAAGTTACATCCGCAGGGAGATTCGGTTCAGTCCCAACACATAATGCAGGGGTCACCAAACTTTTTTCTCTGGGGGCCACATTATTGTTCCTGACTGTGATGGGGGGCCGGGGCCGAGTCAGCTCATTGTGTAGAAGAGATTAATAGCCCGGCACAGCCATCCCCGCTACTACTTCCACACTACTATATCAACACTTAATTCCTGTCACATATTTGTTTACCATCTTTACTAGTGGTTTACAAAAGTAGCAATTGAGTCTTCACACTTTGCTTTAATTTGAAAAACCACAGATATTCCATTTATTTGTTTTCTAATAAAAATAACATCAAAGCTGTCAAGGTAAGAAACATCTGCCTAGTTGAGGTGATTGACACTGGCAAAGGTGAGTTCAAAATTATAAATTATAGGTAGGCCTGATGATGATGATGATGATAATAATAATAATAATAATAATAATAATAATAATAATAATAATAATAATAATAACAATTGTGTGCAGCACTTAATAAAGGTCAAATAAATAGGCCTATAAAATAAAAAAAGAAGCACCATATTCAGTAAATGGCAAGACATGCTGCTGTCTGCTTTTCTCTGTGACATAATTTTACAACATATATAGCAAATTAAAAAGAGCCTTCACATTTCATATTTATTGCAATTAAAATCAGTAATTGTTAAAATCAGTGTGCTTACCGTATCAGTGTGAACTGTGTGTTTGCTTCTGGCTGATGAGAAGTTCAATGTCTGGTTGCAGTCTAGTGGTAGCCAGTCTCAAGGTCTGATGCAAGTGTTTATCTGTGAGTCTGTTCCTTGTTGTATTCTTGGTTTGCTTCATGCGGGAAAAGGTTTGCTCACAGATGTAGGTGCTGCCAAAAACTGTGGACATCTTCATTGCATAGAACTCAATGAGACTGTCAGGCTTGAACGCGTCTTTAAGGATATCACAATTCTGCAACTCGGCTAGTTCAAACTGAAGAGAGGGATGGGCATAATTTATATCGGCAGCAAAGGGGTTCTGGAACAAACTTATTGCTTTACCGTTGACATGAAGCTCACGGAACCGCACACTGAAGCATTTCCAGTGCATCCTTGCACTTCTCGACAGGGAACGGGACAGGTGGTTTCTCAGCGCAGTAGCTCTGGGTGGCAGGGAGATGCGTAAAGTCCAGCTTTTCGACCTGTCTCACAAGCAGCACTAGTTTGACCTCGAACGCTTTGATGTGGGAATACAGGTCACTGATTAGCTTCCCTTTGCCTTGGAGCTGCACGTTAAGGTGGTTCAACATTTCAGTCACATCTGTTAAAAATGCGAGGTCCCATTTCCATTCTGGCTCGGTAAGCTCTCGTACCGTTTCACCTTTAGACTGCAGGAAGGTGTTGATTTCGGGTAGCAGGTCGTAGAAACGGCGCAACACTTTGCCTGGGCTTAACCACCGGATTTCTGTGTAGTACAGCACATCCTCATAGGCAGACTTAAGCTCGGAGAGAAAGGCCTGGAACTGTCTGTGTTTCAGACCATTTTTTCGGATGTAGTTGACACAGTGCACAACCACCTTCATGACAGACGCCCACTTCAAAACTTTGGAGCATAGGGCTTGCTGGTGAATCAGACAGTGGACTTGTAGTGGGGGGGTGAGACCTCGTTCCTCGAATTCGCTGTTCAAGCGCCCTACTAGCCCCCTTGTCGTGCCAACCATACTAGGTGCGCCATCCGTAGTGATGCTGGCAAATTTACACCAGTCTAGACCCAACTCTTCCATTGTTTTGCACACTTGGACAAAAATATCCTCTCCTGTTGTAGTTCCTTTGAGGCTTTTTAGTGCTGCCAGCTCCTTAGACACTTCAGAGCTTTCGCTAATCCCATGAATAAAAATGAGCAGTTGTGCTGTGTCCTGCACATCATTGCTCTCATCCATGGCCAAAGCAAAACACTTGAATTGTGACGCTTTCTCGTTCAGCTGCTCATAAACGTTGTCCCCCAATTCTTCTACTCGCCTGGTCATAGTAGTCGCGGAGAGACTCACACCGTTGACTGCCTCTCTCTTGTCGGGACACACCTCCTCGGCCACAGCAAGGATGCATTGTTTAACAAAGTCCCCATCAGTGAAGGGCTTCCCATGGGTAGCTAGTATGTGAGCTACCTTGAAGCTAGCTCGAACAGCAGCCTGGTTTACCTGGGTTTTGCGAATGAATGTTTGTTGTTGTGCTGCCAGTCCGCCTTTCATTCTGCGAATTCTGTCTGCTCTTGCTTGCCCTCGCAAACTAGCAAAGTCACTCTGGCGGGTTTCGTGGTGACGACGAAGATTATATTCCTTGAAAACCGCCACACTCTCTTTACAGATAATGCAAACGCCACGGTCATTATACTGAACAAAAAAATAGTCGTTGGTCCACTGTTCTTTGAAAATTCTGCACTCTCTATCAACTTTTCGTTTAACGTTAACGTTAGCCATTTTTGCTGTCCTGAACACTGACAGTTCTCTACGCGTGCGTTGTCTGTCACTCACTTGATCTCCATCATGTCGGGTAAAGACAATTCGGCAAATATAGTGAATTTTATTTTATAACTAAATATAATTTTTTAACTGAAACAAAATCAACAAAATACCAAACGCAGACATGTTATTATTTTCCAAAAATCAATTTGAAAAAAATAAGCCATGTCGACTTTTGGGGATTTGCCTCATAGGGCCGGTTCAAGTAGTGGGGGGCAGAGGGGGTGGTGGGCCAGATCCGGCCCCCGGGCCGTAGTTTGGTGAGCCCTGACATAATGTAACGCAGTAACGCACCCATTAAAATCACAGTAACTATAACGGCGTTACTTAATGAGAATAGGTAACTAGTAACGCTATTAGTTACCACAAAAAGTAGTTGCGTTTCAGTAACGCGTTACTTTGTAACGTGTTTGTCCCAACACTGCAAATAATCCTCTCTGAAAAATCCTAAATTGTAGGATAGTTTGGCCATTACATCTTTGTTTTATTAGATTTCTATCGAGAAGTGTATATTGTACTTTCAGAATTCACGTCCAGTGGATGTGTAGGATCTATAGTTTGATAGATATTACGAAGATGATTTGAGGTCTCGCCAGGAGAACGTGTAACGGCAGCGTTTAAGTAAAGTTAGCGTCAACCCTCACGGGGTGAAAACAGTATTTCCGGTCTCTAAGTTTTCAAAATAAAACCGTATTCCCCCCACTGTGAAATGATTTTAAAGCTATATCTGCAGTTCTCATCCATTAAAAACATCAGTTTATCCTTTTTTTTAATTGTGTACAATGCTTTTGTGTTTTTCCCATATGTTTTTTCCTTTCGATTCTGAGACACATTTCTTTTTTCAGAGGTTTTGAAAACAGGGGTGTCAAACTCAATTTCATCCCGGGTCACATCAACATTATGGTTGCACTCAAAGGGCCGGTTGTAATTTTAATTATATATAAATATACATTATACACACAGCTAAGGGGGCGTGGCCGAACCACGCCCCTTAGCTGTGATATAATGAGCATATACCACGGCCTGTCGTGAGCTATTGCTTTTATAAAACGGTTACCAAGTGTGGCAATATGAAAGAAAAATACACACTCTAATTTAAATAGTTTTTATTAGTAAATAATGATGTTCAAAATAAAATAGTCCCTCCGTTGCCTTCTGCACAAAACATAGTGCAAGGTGGTTGCTATGCAACAACACTAACAGCAAGCGAACATATTAGACAGAGAGCGTTGATCCATTATTTGGCTGTTTATTTACATTAATGTGTATGTTGCTGTTTATTGTGCATCCACTGAAAAACTGTCCAGCATCAGTAGCATGGCTTACGTGTTCATTTGTATAGGTTGAGGTTGTTCGAGGCTGTTGCTTGGCGTGGCGAGAATATTGCTCCACTTTCTCCGGTCCCCGAGATTGGGCTTCCAGTAGCTCTGGAGAGAGCTTTCGCACCTGTGGCCACTAACGGTCATAATTTCTCTGCTTTGTTTCAAGACCTGCATCAGAAAGCTTTTGAATGGTGGTACTTTTCCAGTTGTTCTCCTGCTCTTCACGTAGCTCTGCATGTCGTAGTTTAGGTGCTTTTTTTTCCTGGAGATATCACTGCTCAATCCACTCCTCAATACTATAGTAAGACCCCCCCGGAGGTCGAAGTTAATCTTAAATGTTTCCATTTTATGCTTTGTAAGTTTGTTTCGTAACGGAAGACATTTAAATATATTTATAAAACTGACAAGTCAAATCAAGCAATCTGATTGCTCGATAGCGTTTTTGCGGACCTCTTTGATTACAGATTTGAAAACATCGTTGCTTGCTTTAAAAGTAGCACAATTCATTATGTTAAACCTTCAAAAGTATCTAGATATCCCTGCCCTAATGCCAAAGGAACTGCACACTGAATATGTTTTGCCGTTTGATGTCTATGTCTGGACCGCTGCGTCAAAAAGGAGGGCTTCTGCCCCGTTAGTTCTCCGCTGCTAACTGCCTGCAGTTTGCTTTTCATACTGCAACAAGAAAGCAGCGGAGAAAGTAACGGGGCAGAAGCCCTCCTTTTTGACGCAGCGGTCCAGACATAGACATCAAACGGCAAAAGATATTCAGTGTGCAGTTCCTTTGGCATTAGGGCAGGGATATCTAGATACTTTTGAAGGTTTAACATAATGAATTGTGCTACTTTTAAAGCAAGCAACGATGTTTTCAAATCTCTCCAGAGCTACTGGAAGCCCAATCTCGGGGACCGGAGAAAGTGGAGCAATATTCTCGCCATGCCAAGCAACAGCCTCGAACAACCTCAACCTATACAAGTGACCACGTAAGCCATGCTACTGATGCTGGACAGTTTTTCAGTGGATGCACAATAAACAGCAACATACACATTAATGTAAATAAACAGCCAAATAATGGATCAACGCTCTCTGTCTAATATGTTCGCTTGCTGTTAGTGTTGTTGCATAGCAACCACCTTTTGTGCAGAAGGCAACGGAGGGACTATTTTATTTTGAACATCATAATTTACTAATAACAACTATTTAAATTAGAGTGTGTATTTTTCTTTCATATTGCCACACTTGGTAACCGCTTCGCGTCGGGCCGAACCACGCCCCTTAGCTGTGATATAATGAGCATATACCACGGCCTGTCGTGAGCTATTGCTTAAATATATTGCATAGTTTATTTTGGCACTTGACAATCACCTTCCCTGAATTTTACTCAGGTGTAACTAAAGTCTGATTGTGATTACTGTCTGATTAGTCTGATTACTGGTTGTAATATTTCACATCATTAATCAGAATCTACAAAGTAATTAAAATAAATGTAGTGAGTAAAAATGCCAGGTTTACCTCTGAATTGTAGTGGAGTAGAACAAAGTAGTACATGCTGCTGTAACAAAAACATTTCCCAACTTGGGATCAATAAAGTATATATTATCTTATCTTATCTTAAGATGATCGATGGCTACTGTCATATTTTCAAAATGTGCCATTTATTAATTATATGTTTTAAATTTGATAACACCAATGTGTTTCGTATCGCCTAAACCTCCAGGGGTGTACACAGTTTAATACTGGCAACTTCTAATTATGGGAAATACGAAAACGTCTTTTAAAACTACAATTCCCAGTAGAGACGTGCGATAGAACATGTTGCGAATCACAATTAGCCAGCATGTGTAGTTCTGGGGGCGGGGGGAGACCCGTTCGAGTTTAGTTTTGGATAGTCTGCGGTGGTTACATTCCATTTCAAAGAGCTGTTTGACGCTCGGCGTAACTTTCTCGCATTGCCACTATTGCGGCAGTAATCTTAAACAAAGTGCCGCGAGGGACTAAACAAGAGAAAAAACACTGTGGACGCGCAAAAACTCAGTCTTTCCAACACAATATGCGTTTGACCTTTTATTTGCAAAGCAAAAATGCAATATTCCATATCCATATGCGTGCATGCGTGCGTTCATGCATGCGTGCGTGCGGTCAACAAAAATTGTCCTTCTCTAGCTCACCCCCCCATCTATTACCAAGTGCGCGGGTAAAAGCAACCGGATATAAGCACAAACGTCACCACACAAATCCAATGACACGCCCACCACCTATAGTGACTCAAAAAACATGTATCGTAACAAACACAGAAATGGCTTCATATTTGTTAAAGTTTCCTTTTCTTCTTTAGGCAAAAAATAGAAAATAAAATAAAAAATATAATTTGTTAGCCTATGAAGGAGTGATCTTTACTATCACGTCGGAAAATACGACAATGTCAAGGTCTATGAAGTTCAATAACCCACTAATTTCCTCACGGCTCATCTGCTTCCTGTAGAAGGCAGATCTTTGTGATAGGCCTGTCCAGATGGCTAGTTTTTGTCTTCACTCGCACCTGACGTACAAGTCCTCTTCTGTCTGGAATGGTTTGTACAATCCTTCCTGTAAGCCATGAATTGCGAGGTGCTGAGTCATCGACTATGAGCACAATATCTCCTGGTATGAAGTTGCGCTTGACATTTGAACACTTCTGTCGCTCCTGGAGTAGAGGCAAGTATTCCTTAATCCATCATTTCCAAAACAAGTCTGAGATGTACTGAACTTGTTTCCATCTTCGACGAGCATATATGTCCTCTTTATGAAACAGTCCAGGAGAAAAAGATGGCTTGGTTTTTAGCAGCAACAGATGGTTAGGGGTTAGTGCTTCCAAGTCATTGGGATCTGTGGATGCTCTCGTTATGGGACGGCTGTTGATGATGGATTCAGCTTCACAAAGAACCGTGTGAAGACACTCTTCATCAAGGTTCTGTGCCTTCAGGCTGGAATTCAGAACCTTCCTCACAGATCTGATCAACTTTTCCCATACTCCTCCATGATGGGATCCAGTAGGGGGATTGAAAGTCCACTTTATTCCTTTCTGAAGGAGGGTGTTGTTGATTTTAGCAATATTCAACCTTTCTATTGCCTCTCTCAATTCACGCTCAGCTCCGACGAAGTTGGTTCCATTATCTGAGCGTAATTCCAATACTTCCACGTCTTGCGATGAAGCGTCAAAGAGCATTAACAAAGGAATCTGTATCCAAAGATGAAGCTACTTCAATGTGGATGGCTCTTACTGTTTAGCATGTGAAGAGAACACCATAGTTTTTAACTGTACTCCTTCCTCGCTTGACCTCAAAAGGTCAAAAATAGTCAACTCCAACACGAGTGAATGGAGGTTCATCCGGAGAAACTCTGTCTCGAGGTAAATCTGCCATCTGCTGCATTCCTGGAGCTCCATTTAGTCGCCGACAAACAATACATTTTGACAGGGTTTTCCTTATAGCCACACTAGCACCAGGAATCCAGTATATTTGTCGCAGGCTAGATAGCATGTGGTTACGACCACCGTGTCCCACATCTTGGTGTACTTGCCATAGAATGATGTCAGAAATGTGAAGGTCTTTTGCCAATATAGCAGGATGTTTACATTCTTCAGGCATTGCTGCTCTACTGAGACGTCCTCCCACTCTCAGAACACCATCTTCAAGTACTGGGTTGAGCTTGTAGATGTGACTAGTCCTTTTCACACCTTCTCCCTTTTGCAAGCCTTTGATTTCATCAGGAAACCTTTTTCTTTGGCAAAAGCAGATAATTTCTTTCTCAGCGTTTCGGAGGTCCTCAATAGAAAGAAAACCAGAGACCACCTGAGCCTTGATAGTCTGCATTTCCTTTTTTATCTCTCGGTCTTGTTGTTCCTTATTCAAGCCAGGCTGAGCAAGAATCAGACTAAATTGCTTCCTCTTCCGACTAAGGCACAGCAGCAGGTTTTTCAACCTAAGGATCCAACCAACCGTCTTCTTCAGGTGGATCCAAGAAGAGAAGTGATTGATCAATCGGGTTACAGTATCCATCTCTTTTTCAACCTGCACAGCGTTCACATTCAGACTTATCTTGACCTCAGGGTCTTCTGGTGCCATTTCAGAGCCATCAGGGTTCACAGGCCACTGTTCTCCAGGTCCAGTGAGAAACTGAGGTCCAGACACCCATGTGTCATCTTTCAGGAGCATTTCCACTTTGACTCCCCTGGAAGCCCAGTCGGCAGGATTGCTTGCGGTGGGAACATATCTCCACTGAGATGGATTTGATAGGCTGCGTATTTTTGAAACCCTGTATGCGATGAAGGTTCGAAACCTTAAGGTCTCATTACTGATGTACTTCAGTACGGAAGTACTATCAGTCAAAAAGATGGAGTCTTTAAGTTGCATTTGCAGCTCCTTCCTACACATCTTGTCCATACGACTTGCAACCACGGCAGCCGTCAATTCCATTCGAGGGATGGGTATTGGTTTCAATGGGGCCACTCTAGCTTTTCCCATAATGAAGACACAGTGCACTTGTCCTTTGATGTTATGTAATAACAGGTAAGTCACTGTTCCATAGCCGTCTTCGCTTGCATCTGCGAAGTGGTGTAGCTGAGCAGAGGTCACTTCCCCCAAATCCACCGGTTTTAGGCATCTGTCAACTTTAAACTCTTCGAGATTGCAGAGCTCCTTCAGCCAACTTTTCCACTCTTGTGCAGCTGAGGCTGGTATAATATCATCCCAACCAAGTTCTCTTCTGCACAAGTCTTGAAGAATCATCTTGGCTGATAGGACCACAGGTGCCAATATTCCTAATGGGTCAAATATTGAGCTGACCATGGAAAGGATCCCTCTTCTGGTTATGGGTTTGTCCTTGATCATGATATTGAACTTAAAGACATCTGACTCAACACATCACTGTACGCCCAATGCTCTTTCCACAGGGAGTGTGTCATTATCCAAATCCAGATCCTTAACTTCTTTCGCTCTCTCCATCGAAGGTATAGCAGCAAGCACGATACGTCTGTTGCTAATCCACTTTGTGAGATGAAAGCCCCCTTGAGCACAAAGTGCACAAAGGTCATGATAGAGTGCCACTGCCTCCTCCTCTGAGACCACAGATGTTAGACAATCATCAACATAGAAATTGTGCAGGACGGTGTTGATTACTTTGGGGCTGAACTGCTCCTGATGGTCCTCTGCACACTTTCTAAGGGCAAAACTAGCACAACTTGGCGACGATGTAGCTCCAAACAGATGTGCAACCATTCTGTGCTCTTCTAAGTTCTGATGATGATCTCCATTTGGCCACCAGAGAAACCTCAGCAGATCTGAATCCTCAGCTGGTACTCGAACCTGATGAAACATGGCTTCAATGTCTGCCATGAGTACAACAGGTTCCTTTCTGAATCTTGTCATGACTCCAACCAGTGTGCTGGTAAGATCTGGTCCGTGTAGGAGCTGCGCATTCAGCGATGTTCCCTGGAATGTAGCTGCACAGTCAAATACGACCCTGATCTTTTTCTTCTTTGTGTGGTATACACCATGGTGTGGTATATACCACACCCTGCCGTCACTGCGTTCCAGATCCACAATTGACACTTTCTCTGCATAGCCCTTCGAAAGGATGTCATTCATGAAAGCGGTGTAATCAGCATGAAATGAAACATCTTTATCAAACCTTCTCTTGAGGCTCAGTGTACGTTGTTCTGCTACTCTCCTGTTGTTTGGCATACTAACATCTCTTTTCCTTTAAGGTAAGCCAATACAGTAATGGCCATCCATCAACTTAGCAGACTTTGTGACGTACTCCATAAAGTGACAGTCCTCTCTTGACGGTCCCATCTGCTCATCCTGACTGCATTCAGGGAAATCAGCCTTTAGCTGCTGCTTCCACAGATCTTCAAGGTTTGCAACAGATATCCTATTGACAGTGACATCTGGCTGTCCACAAGTCATTTCACTACTCCTGTCTCCTCTGAGAGGTCCATTGACAGTCCAACCCATATGCATATGGGCCCCCGTCTACACTCCGAATAACTTCCCATGGCTCCAGTGCCTCAGGAACATTAGTCCCAATCAACAGGTCCACATCTGAATCAATCTCAGTAATCATTACATGTTTCAGGTGAGGCCATCTCTGAAGGTCTTTCTGCCGAGGAATGTTTCCTCGATGAACTGGCATAGTTTTCTGGGTATAGGTGTCAGGCAGCTCACAATAATGACTGCTGTCTAATCCAGCCACATGCAGGTCAGAAACAATGTGACTTCCAACTATTTTCTCCTGACCCATTTTCCGAAGGAGAATGTCTGTTCTTCTTCCCCTGAGATTCAGTTTGTTCATCAGCCGCTCCGTGCAGAATGATGCTGAGCTCCCAGGATCCAGGAAGACATATGTTATGAATGTTTCATGTCCCTTCTTAGACTTTACTTGAATAGGCACTATGGAGAGAGTACAATCTGGCTCACCGGCCCCTGTAAGACCACTGGACTGATCGGAGATCAGAGCACTGCTTATAGCTTTTCCTTTAGCTTACGTTGTGTCAGTTTCTTTCTCTTTATGATAGATATGAAGTATGCTTGGGTGCTTCAGATTGCATACTTTGCACGAGAGGCGTTTCCTACAGTCTTTACTCATGTGCCCAATACACAAGCATCCAAAACACGCACCATGTTCCCTTAAGAAAGCGATTTTCTCACTATGAGCCTTTCTTTCCAGTTGAAAACACAGATCCAGTATATGTCCACCTCCACAAAACAGGCAAACACTTGTACCTAGTGAGCCTCTCTCCTTCATTCTTATTTCAGGTTCCACTTTCTTTTCCGCTGTCGTAATAGTAGTAGCAAAGCTGCTTCCCCTCATCCTTGAACGAGGTTGAAACTTAGCTTTCCTCACATCTTTGTTGGCTGCTGGTGGAGTATCCTGTATATCTCCAAACAGTGGATCGCTCACAATATCCACCTGTCTTTCAATGAAGTTAACAATATCCATGAATGTAGCTCTCCGGCCCTGCCTTTTCTGTAAGTCATAGGCCAGAGTTCTCCATTTGTCCCTATATTTGTAGGGTAACTTTTTTATGATGGCTAGCATATTGCTACGCATGTTCAACTCATACATGTATTCAAAACGAAAACTGTACATCAGACTGGCCACCTGTAGGCCTGTTTGTGTCAGGCACAAATGTTTTTGCTCCAGCACTGAGTCTGGCTTCCTTTCGTCCCCTTTCCAAATAAGAATGCATGCCATTGGGACTCACAGATGTGTTACTTGCAGCACAAGACCTTCCAGAGCGTCTTAGCACATTCATTTTAGCCCTTGATGCGGCTATTTCCACTTCCATTTCTAATTGCTCCCTCTTTTTCCTGAGCTGTTCCTTATTTTTCCTGAGCTCTTCCTCTTGTTCATCCAATGCATGCTTGTCTTTTAATAACATTTGTCGTGCCATGAGAGCGGCCATGTCAGCCTCAGCTTTGATGCATGATGATGTAGTTGAAACACTGGACCTGGTTCCAGCAGAGCTCCGCTTGCAAGACCCAATACTTCCTATGTTTGAAACACTGTCGCTTGGTTTTATTTCCTCTTGTGCTTCAGAAGTTTCAACATTTTTCCCAGATTGTTTTGAAACATGAGACATACTTTGTTGGTGTTCATCAGATATCTCAATTGAGGAAACATGTGCAATGGTGCTGCTCGGTTGTCTCCCAGTTTTAGAAAGCCATTGCTTGACATCGTCGATAAATCCATTATTGTATTGTATTGTCTTGGCAAACCATACATTTTTATTTTCCTGTTCGTCTGCAGGAAGAAGAGGAATTACAGACTTGTGTAACAGGGTGGTTTCTTTAACCAGTTGAATTAAATGTTCGAGTCGAGTTTGTATTTGTGAGGCGTTGTCATCCCTTTGCATGAGATCCTTCATTGTTTTAATCACACTTTTCATTTTGTGAACCGTTGATTGACGTTCCTTTTGAAGCTTTTCCATTTTATTTGCCAAAGCCTTGTCAGTGAGTATCGACTCTCTCTTTTGTTCATCCATTTTTGCCACATTGACATCTGAATTTGATCCACTTATTGACATATCCTTTTAATGTTTTAATGAATGAACAACAAATGCTCCAATCCACCCAACCTCTAGCGGCAAGAACCAACACACGCAAGCAACAAGTCAGTCCCCAATGGACACGCAGCAGTAACTTATTCACAGTGTTCTAACAAACATTTACACAGCATGAATGAAGAAGTTACATACCGCTCGCTCCTGCTGCTGTGTGGATTGTCCGTCAGTCTTTATCCTCCCGGCAGTACGCTGAAGTTTCCTTAAGCCACTCTCCAATACAGCGGCGAACACGGCGTTTCAATGTTTCCTTTTAATTGTGGTACAAGTCTTTTTTGTTGACTTAATATTGCGGCAGTAATCTTAAACAAAGTGCCGCGAGGGACTAAACAAGAGAAAAAACACTGTGGACGCGCAAAAACTCAGTCTTTCCAACACAGTATGCGTTTGACCTTTTATTTGTAAAGCAAAAATGCAATATTCCATATCCATGTACATGCATGCGTGCGTGCAAGCATGCGTGCGGTCAACAAAAATGTTCCTTCTCTAGCTCACCCCCCCATCTATTACCAAGTGCGCAGGTAAAAGCAACCGTATATAAGCACAAACGTCACCACACAAATCCAATGACACGCCCACCACCTATAGTGACTCAAAAAACATGTATCGTAACAAACACAGAAATGGCTTCATATGTGGCTCCTACAGCCACTCCAACATCCAATCACAGAGCTTGAGGACTAATCACGGGGGTTTGTAAAGGAAAGCGGATGTTGTAGTCCCAAACGATAGCTGAGGATTCTGGGTAGTGTAGTGTCTTCGGAAACTCTGTAGTGTGTAAACTCCAAAAAATCTATTTGTTTCTCCGAATCGAAGGTTAAAAACTTTGAGACCGGAAATACTGTTTTCACCCCGTGAGGGTTGACGCCAACTTCACATGGAGGCTGCGCAGGGCCGGTCCTTTACATTTTTGTGCCCCCCCCCCCTCCAAGCAATACAGAATAGAATTTATAAAGAATAAATGAAAAATCTCTACAAAAGACCAATACACTACAAAAACTGAAACGTATTGACATGTTGGTTATATACATAAAGAAGGTTTCAAATGTATTAATTATTGTATGAACATTTTTTAATTGGGGGGTAAACGTCACATCCTCTAGGGCAGGGGTTCCCAACCTTTATTGTGCCAAGGACCGGCAGATACATTAAAAAAGATTTGCGGACCGGTTGTCAATTTTAGCTGATTTTAATATTTACTCACCAGCAGGTGGCAACAGAGGCTAATTGTATTTAACAGCCTGAAGAAATACCAATATGCATCCAAAACATATTAATAACGTTTAAAACTAGGATACAATTAAAACAAAAAATTAGGACCGCTTTACAAATATTAATATAATATATAATATAATATAGCCTAATATGGGTGGCAACAGTGGCTAATTGTATGTAACAGCCTGAACAAATAATAGAACAATATGCATCCAAAAAATATTAACAATGTTTAAAACCAGGATACAATTAAAACAAATTAGGACCACTGTACACATATTGATATAACTGAAATGTCAGTGAGACCCCTGGGCTTGTTTGCCAACCATAATAACGTCATACCGGGGCGTTCGTTCCGGTGCACTCCGACAGCATTTAGCAATACATCGAGATTAAGATTAAACTAACTTATTTTGGGAACACCCACATACCTATGGAGTTGGCCAGATGTGTGTAAATTACTGTTCATGGTAATTTGAAAACAAATGCCGTTGTTGGACACACACAAACACACCGAACATACACACACACACAGCGGAGCTGAGCAGAGCACATACACACACACATCATGCGCCTTTGTGACCGGACATTTCCTTCATACAACGAGTTATAGGGGGAATAATCTGGCCGATCGATGTCTGTGTGTGAAACGTAGCAGCCTGCAGTGGGGAACACAGCGAAGGCGGTGTGTACGCGCTTGTGCTGCACTTCTCAGAGGCTGCCTCCTGATGCTGCAGCCATTCCATGAAGTGAAGGAGGTTTTACAAATAAAAAAAATAGCTCTACACCCCTGGCCGCAATGTCCTTAAAATGAAATCTGAGTTCAAAATATATCTCAAATAATGTATGCACTGCCATTTCCCCACATAAAAATAACAGTCTGCAATTAAACGGTTGTCTCCTGTGTGCTCCACTTCCTATTGGCGCACCGGTAACTTTCTCTGTGCACGAGAGGCTGAGACCTTATGCTAACCAATTTTGAATTATTTTGGATGTTTTGGATGAATAATATCCAATAAAATATTTTTAAATATTTCTAATTCTGCAAATATTACGATAAACTCACAGCTATTTCGCGGCCCGGCAGTAACACCTCCGCAGCCCGATACCGGTCCGCGGACCGGGGATTGGGAACCCCTGCTCTAGGGGGTCCGGGGGTATGTCCCCCCGGAAAGATATTTTTTAACATTTTAAAGTAAAATGCTTCAATCTGTTGCAATTTGAGCAGAATTACTAGAGACTAGATAGAGGGTACAACTCTAAACACCCATATGAAAAAGATTGGTTTACATTTTAATAACCAAATAAGTATGTGAACATAACAAATAACCTACCATAGCCAATAACAAATAAATGTAACGTATTTTATTTTTGTTGTTCATTTATATCTTATTTTAAGACATTTATTTATTTATGCATATTTTTTTATCTCTCCAGTTTTAAACGATATTTTTGGTTTACTGTCCTATAGTATACATTGAAATTAATTCAAACCTGTTTTTATTTATCCTAATAATTATAAAAGTGTGCCTCGGAAATACTTGTTTACATAAATTGTGACAAAATCGTTTGAGACCCACTGAGATAACTTAGACTAAAGTGAACTATCTAAACACTCAGTCCTTTACCTCACTGAGCTGTAGTTATCAGCCTCAATCCAACAACAATCTGCGGTACAGATGCGCGCCCTCTCTCTCTCTCTCTCTCTCTTGCTCGCTTGGAGGCTCGCTCGCACTTTGGCTGTGAGCTGCGGGCGCCTGATAAGTCCACATCCCCCAATTTCATCACTTACAGCGCCCATCGTACAAGGCAAATGAAAAGTTTATAAAACCTTATATAAAACCTTACATAAACCTTAATCTGATATAGAAATAACAACTGATTGAGAACCCTTTCTTCCTCTCCCTATTTTTCTGGAGCAAACTTACAAAAGCCTAGTGTTGCTGCCTGATCCGTACTGGAAACCCAACAATCTGATTAGGTCATTTACAAAGCAAGAGAAAAGGTATGTTACATGTAAGGCAAATCTCTCCTTCATCTGCAGAAGAAATGCCTCCTGGTTTGGAGGTGTCCCTAAGCCTCAAGAGGGTGCCAACAGTGGGTGAGAGCATTGTCATGTTTGTAACGGTCAGGAACAACTCGAGCAGCTCCCGGGTTCTGATGGAGCACGTCAACGCTCAGCTGAAGGAGTACAACAGAAACGCACAGGAGAGCTTCTGGAAGTCTCACAAAGAAGAGTGCATAAAGGCGGGGGAAGGTGAGAAGAGGATAGTATGAGTGTGTACTTTTTCTCATGCTAAAGAGGCCCTTTGGGGTTTTCCCTTTCCTGTAGCATTATAAAGGTTGGTGTGCATGTAAATGGTCTGAAGGGGCAAAAATCTGTTTCTCTCCCCCACACTCGACTGAAACGCATCCATTGGACTCCTTTGTTTACTTCTCTAACATAGTGACATCTCTAAATAACACTCAAATCTCTAAACAGTTCACAAAAACCTATATAACACACTACAGGAAAGGGAAAAGGCCAAAAATGCATAAAAGCACCCCTTTAACAATGAATTATAAAGCTGGTAAACAAGAAGCTATACTATCCAATCATATTGTTCCTTTCTAAAAACTACAGGAATATCCACCGTGTTTTTAAAAAAAAAGTTATCAGGCCTTGCTTTTATAATATGGTCTAATTTCTGTTAGGCCAGAAAAGGATAGAGGTTTTTAAGCCAATATTTTTCCAAAAGACAGATATTTTATGTTAAGCTTGAAGAAGGGAAAACACTTTGTTAAAAATGTGTATTTTTTTGTGTGTCCATCTGCAGTTCTGAAGCTGGAACACTCCATCCTTCCCTCTGAGTATGAGTTTGTGTTGGCAGATGATGACATTATGAATGTGGCAGTTGTGATAAAGGACCTCCTGACGAAAGAAAGGTTCCTGGCCACGCAGGAGTTCAACGTAACCTCACCAAAGATAACCGTGGAGGTACAGTACAGCAGCAAACTCCACCCTTCACAAATACACTGTGCTGTGTTCTCTCTATTTCTTTTTCTTCTGCAGCGCTCTTTACTATGATATTCTGTATCCTGTTGGTTGCACATGACAAGATTAATGTACGTAAATGAAGAGCATAAACCAAAATGTAACCAACATATGTTACTTTTCTTTAGGCAAACAACCTCCAAAAAATTACAGTTTTCCTTATCAACCAGCGCTTTTAATATAGGTACTTTTGTCAAAGAACAATGTTTTAAAGGTTTTTATTTTTTAATAGATAAGCTAATATTGCCCTTTCGAGCAGAACATAAAAATCCCTATGCTAGTGGGTAGCACTCAGTAGGAATGGTACTCAACTGTAAAGTGTGTATTGCACATGGGCAGCGCTATTGCACGCTATTGAGTTTTTTCGGTGGCTTTAGTGTGTCTTCCCATGTAAATACTTAATTTAAATGCATGTCAAACAAAATAGGATCGGTTTTCAATTTATCTCCATCCGAGTCTGAAATCCAAATGTCCCACATCAAACTGTGTTATCATTAAACTGTAGTCAGGGTAAGGGCATAAAAGGGATAAAGGCATGGGTTTGAAGAAGGTCTTTATTCTTTATTTTTGATCCACAATAGCTTCCATAAAGTGTTGTCCAACACTCTTTTTTGGCCAACACAAAATCAAAATAAATAAAAAAAGTAAAGAGCAACAGGTTCCAAACGACCTAACTAACATAAATCAGTATTTGTTGATGGACATTTTGAAAGAAAATGTCCTTATGATCCATCTGACGTTTATATGGAGGTAGAAGAAGCTTTAGAGAGCCAGTATTAAAGTTTTTCACAAAATAAAAAATTGTATTTTTCCAGAATATCAGGCCCTTTTAGATGATAATCATGTTTAAATCCCACACAACCTTGTAATGAATGTACAATGCACCACTTATCTGGCTGCTCTTGACCAACTAGTTTCCTGTAATTCGAAAGAACATGTTTTCTATCTGCTGGCAGCAAGAATGCTTTCTGTTTCTGTTGGAACAAAACCTCAACAGGAATGTAAAATGAGAACAATGACCTAAAGAAAAATGTAGTTTGTGCTGATTTAAAGCCAACTCGACCACACCTGCATTCCTTTTTTTGTAAAGAAGTGTAAGTGTTGACCAGCAAAGATTCAAAGGATTTGTTTATGTGTTTATTGATTTCACTATTTAAAGCATAAACACAACAGATAACAAAACAATGGGTTACGTATTGTAACCCTAGTTATATAAGCACTGGCGGAGCCCTCTACTGGCCTCTATGGGTACTGCCCTTGACCTCACTATGCGAGCGTTCACCTACTGAAAAATCTATAAACGTAGCCGGCCCCAGGGGCGGGTCTACCTGAGTGTGCGCGCAGGCCCACAGTATCAAGGCGGCCTCGCCTCCCGACCGTTATCCTACACCCTATTCAGCGAGCGGCATAGGGCAGACCGGGCCCCCTAGTAGAGGGCTCCGCCTCTGCTTGTATAACTAGGGTTACAATACGTAACCCATCCTTATATCTCTCACAAGCTCCGCCCTCTACTGGACTCTATGGGTACAGTGGGTGGAGCACTGATGGATACACGCCCTGTCGTCCAACAACCCATCACACTGCCCCTAGCCGGCATTTTTTGGTTAACAGCCACTGCACCGCAACATCTCCTCCCTCGGTTATGACCCTGGAGGAGCCGGGGCCGCAGTTTACTTGGCTGATAGAGCACACCCAGACACGCTTACCTCGCAAAGGTTGTGCATGGGAAAAATAGTGAGGACGGCTCCCCCTGCCCTAAGGAGCATGGGAAAACACAAGTGCAATATGTTCGGGGGGGGGGGGGGGGGGGGGGTCAGATATCTACTGACCCACAAGACAAGGGCTCTAGACTCCCCTCTTCACACCATCGCTGTGGTGGATCCTGCTCTCGCTGTTTGGATAACTTTGTCAGACAATCCCCCCTGTCTCAGCCTGTCCCTCTCAGGAGCCAAGGTTGGCCCAGAGAGGGTAACGGCCCCACTGCACTAGCCCCCTGAGACATCGCCCCCCAGACCTGAGGAACTGCCCAGGGCTGGCTGGCCCGCCATCATCTGTGCCCCCCCCCCCCCCCCCCCCCCCTCAAACCACAGCGCCACACGGCAGTCTGGGGCCACTAGGATGACTTAGAGGTGTTCTCGTCTCACCCTCTCCAGGAGGGGGAGAATGAGGCGCAGCGGTGGAAAGGCGTAGAGCAGCTTTCTTGGCCATGGCTCGTGTGCAAACGAGCCAAACGAGCTCGTGCCCCGCCGAGCCATGGAAAACCACAGAGTACAGTGGCTGTTTCGTCGGTTGGCGAACAGGTCCACCTCCGCTCTCCCGAACCGGGCCGGGCCCTGATCTGCTTCACCACCTCCGGGTGAAGCACCCAATTGCCTGGCGGGGGCCCACCTCTTGACATGAGGTCGGCCCTCCCGTTCTCCAGTCCCGGGATGTGGAGGGCTCTCAGAGACAAAACAATCTCTGAGGTCCATAACCACTGCTGTGGTCAACAAGGCGGCGGAGCGGACTCCACTCTGCCTGTTGATGTACGCCACTGTGGTCCAGTTGTCGCTCCTCACCAGCACATGTTTGCCCTGTATTACAGGTTTGAAGTGCTGGAGGACCAACCCCACTGCCCGCAGCTCTAGGAGGTTTTTGTGTTGAGTCTCCGTCAGAGCCCAGCGACCACCTATAGCTCTCTCCAGGCAGGTCCCCCCCCCCCGTCTGTCACGGATGCGTCTGTGAACACCGTGATGTAGGAGGTCACTCGCCCCAGCGGAGCTCCCCTCCGGAGATGCACTGGGGACCCCCAGTACCGGAGGTTGCCCACCACTGAGGGGGTGATAGTTACCGGACGTCGTTTGTGCCTCTTGGGATCTAAACGACGGCCGGCAAACCACCTCTGCAGACGGCGCATATGCAGCAACCCCAGCTGCACCACGGAGTGAGCATGATAGTCAAAGCTGTCACTGTTGCCCCCTGTCACATTCTGTGAACTGCCCGCAGCAGGGACGCCTGTCTGATTTCTGACAGGGTGGTGCGTAGCCTGCCTGCATCGAGCACCATCCCCAGATACTGCACCTGCTGGTGAGGTATGGGATTGCTCTTCTTCTAATTGAGCGCAAAACCCAATTTGGTTAGCTGTAGGATCAATTGGGCTGTGTGAAACATTGCCCATTCCCTGGACCTGGCCATGACTATGAGGTCGTACAGATAAAAGAAAACCCTCATGCCCTGGCCACGCAGCGGCTGAAGCGCTGTGGCCACACATTTGCTGAATGTGCGTGGGGATAGGGAGTATCCCAGGGGTGGCCAACCCGCGGCTCTCGAGCCGCATGCGGCTCTTTGCCTAGTTTCATGCGGCTCTTCAGTTCATATCGAATTTTATATGTGTGAGTTTGGGGGAGAGACACTGACTCCTGACTAGTGTTGCACGGTGTACCGATACTTGAAAGGTATTCCGCGATACCCTGCCGTTAAAAACGTTACTATTCCTACGTTTCATTAGTATGGTACTTTAAGAATGACGGGGGAAAGTACTCCGGTGAGAAAGCGCTGTTTTAATAAGAGCCGTGTGTGTTCAGCGCTCTGCTTCCACTCCCTGCACTGCAGCAGCCGTGCCTACAGTCCCGCCCCTCTCAAGCACGCTCTAAGTCCCTCCCCTCTCTCGTGCACGCGCTAGCTGCCAGAGCATGTGAGAAAACGAGAAGCATGGCTGCAAGTGGGAGTGCAACTGCTGCTGCGCCTCGGCTTGTTGACAAAAAAGACGCCAGAAGCGAAATTTTGATGTATTTTAGCTATACCTCCGACATTGAGGGCAAGCCTACGGACACCACGAGGCCTGTCTGTAAGAAATGTTTTAATTTGATTTAATACGAATTCTTGTCATTTATTTTATTTATTCTCATTGTTTAAAAGTTTGTGTTATAGTTATGGTTCTGGTGTGAAATAAAGCACAATAATTACATTTAAGACTGTTTCGAAAAAGAATCGGAATTCTTGTCTTGGTATCGAAACCAAAATGTTGGTATCGTGACAACACTACTCCTGACAGTTAAACCTGATATTTAGTAGGTCTGTTAAGTATCGAATGCTGATAATTCTGACGTAATTTGGCCGGTCAAAGTTGTTTGGGCTTGGATAAAATCGCTCTGTTACTTTCGTCCCAGCTCTACGTGTGTATGTGTGGTGTCAGGTGTCAGTATGAGAGGATGACAGCGCGTCTAATTTTGATGTGGCCCAAGAGCCACTCACAATAATATCTGCAATGCAGTGAACCAATCACGTTTGAGGGGGGGGGGGGAAACCTAACGTTGATTAAACATTATCAAGTGTTTCCCTTACCATTGTCTTGGAGGGGCGCTGCGCTCCGCCAACTGAGCCCCGCGCCCCCCCCTGAAATTGAAGGTGTTTAAATAATATATAATTTTTTTTTTTAAATATATATATATATAGCACCAAATTGCAAATAATCTATAACTACTGTCACTTTTTACATTGAACATTTGCTCTTTTATTAAATAAACTAAACGCTTTCATTTTGAGTTGTGAGTTTATTGTTTTTGACCCTAAGAAACACTGATGCATTAATCAATAACAATAATCCACAGCTCCTCTCTCTGCTCCAGAGGATTTAAAAAATATATATCCCAATGCCACAAAAATGCATCAGTGACGTGGTTGAAATCTTGTCTCCAGAAAACAAAAAACTGAAACAAGCGGTATCAGCGACTGTGTGTTTGATGTGGCTCTTTGCAGTAACATAGACAAAATGTGGCTCTTAACCTCTGACTGGTTGGCCACCCCTGGAGTAGCCGAACGGTAGCCTGTTGTACACGTAGGCTACCCCCTGGAAGGCAAAACGCAAATACATTCTGTGCCTTGGAGCAATCTCGACATGAAAGTAAGCGTCCGTCAGGTCGATGGTTGTGAACCAATCGCCTGGCTGTACCAGCTCTACTAACTGCTTTACAGTTAACATCTGGATTTGTTTTGCAGCCGATGTTCCGATTTAGGCTGCGGAGATCTAGGATTGGTCTGAATTCTCCTGTTTTCTTGGGAACCAGGAAGTACATAGAATAAAGACCCCTCTCCCTGTGCTGGGGGTGCACAACAGACACCACTCGTTTTTGTAACAGGGTCTGAATCTCTGCAGAAAGAAAACCTCCTGGGATGGTAGATTTGTCACTCTTACACCTTTGAACAGAGGAGGGATGCCGCAAAACTGAAGTGTATAACCCAGTTACAGCGTCCTGTCCATCCAGTCTGTTAATAGCTGTGCTTCCATTCCGCATAACATTGTGTTGTGGGATGAGCAACCAGCTGGGGGGCCATAGCTAAGAAGCTGTGATACTCCCTGGTGGCCCACTCCGCCGCAAAACACCCCATGAAGGGAAGTTCTGCCCATGGGGGGCTGACACAGAAAGGCCCTCCGATTTTTCTACTGAGGTCCCTGAACGCGCTCTCGTTTCCCTTAAACCAGGGGTGGGCAACATTTTTCATATGAAGTGCTATTTAAACAAATAATTGTTATCAGCGTGCCAACCATAGGTGCCAACGATCGAGAATTATCAACGGGGGGGGGGGTTAAAGAGCTTGACGCTCGTGAACTATCAGCAGGTGGGCGGGGGAGCCTCGCTAGAAGCAGTGTGTGGACCTGTCAGCGCAACTTACATGATGCCGAATTTAACAAACACATAATAAATAATTGGTTTAAACGGCATAATAATAAGGACGATCGTCCGTTCTGTGATTCTCCAGAGCACACATGTTAAGATATTAGGGTCATGCAGAGTTAGATGAGATCTCTGTCCCTTTAAGAGAGAGAGAGAGAAAGAGGGGTGTGGCTTGTGCATGTGTGTTTGTGGATGGTAGCAATAGAGTTGGTTTGCAGACCACAGCAAGGGGGCGGATCCTATAGGGGGCGTTTCCTATAGGGGGTGGATCCTATAGGGGGCGGTACCTAAAGGGTTATGAGCCCCGCCCCCCACGTATTTCTTATAGGTATATAACGCTCTGTTTCTCATTTATTTTAATCCTTATGAATCATAAACGAACTTTGAAAAATAATAATTATAATTAATTTCCATAAAGAATGAACAGTATACAACCCACAGAGAAGACAAATTAATTGACCTATTGACAGATCATAATGAATACAGAGTCAATTTGATAGTTTATCATAACATAGGATATATTAAACTCGTAAATTGTAGGCATATCATTTTTTACTGTTTGTGCAGTGGTAGTAATTATTATTCAAATCAATCAACTACATTTTATGGAAGATATTGCTGTATATCATTTAACAACATGAGTAGAGGTTTCTGTACACCTAAAATACTGAAGTTGAAGTTACTGTCGTGATGTGTATCATTCATTTGTTCATGTTATGACTGGTGGTAAGATTAATTAAATTAACGTATTTGTTATTTTTGAAACATTACAATACACATCAAATACTAAACATGAAATGTATAGCATATACCAATACATTTTACAAAGGAAAATATACACAGTACAAACAAAGAGGAAAGTCTTCATTAAACATAAACATTTTATTGAACATAAACATTTTATTGAGAGACAATAGAACAAGAGATGTTTGCCTAATGGAAGCCTAACCCCATCAGCCATTTTCATGGAAGGTGCCTCCAGCATAATAAAAACAGTCAATGCTGCAGAATCCTGCCAGATCATCTTCTGGGTACATTCCCAAGAGTTGTCCTCTGCGCCCATGTCCCCTGTAGCCTTCCGAGTCCTTGTACAGGTTGCGGCACTCTCTGCAGCTGGAGATCTGGAACGGGACCCCAATTTGTCCCCATGAGGGAAGCGAGTCCCCACATGTGAACTAATATATTCATAAACTAAACATACCATTTACTATGCCAGTGAATGTCACTATGTTGGCTTTATGAGTTACCGGCATAGGATCCAACAGAGGAATTTTTCCTGGGCAAACAGTGCAAAAGTTCTCAAGAGGTATGAGGCGCTTTGGCAGTGTCGCCATGTTCTGCGGCGAACACGCATCCGTTGACAGAACAGCTGGCAATTTCTTGTGGTCCAACAAGTAAAGAACAAGTGATGTCAAAGCGGCTCCCTCAGGTGGATAGAGAATGTCCTCAGTACTGTGGCCTTCAGGATCAGATTCAACAAAGGTCTCAAACACATCACTGTCTGTACTTCGGACCTTTAGGAAGAGTTCAGGTCGGGTCTGATTCAAGTGCCATTTTGCAATGGACTTATGAGCACAGGAATTCTTTGGCTTTGAGCATGGACGCTGCCAAGTATTTCTTTTTATGTCATAACATACAGACACTCTCCCTAACCGCGAATAATATGAGGTGCATGTTTCAAGTACTGACACATAAACTCTTGATGCGCCACTGCAAAATGTCACCTCTTTACTCAGTGGGCTGTTTTCAGACTCAGCTTTCTTCTTTCTGACTAGACACATTCTTTTTGTGTTGTCAGAAATCCATTTCTTCCCAACCATATCTGACAGAACTTCCTCCTTCAGTGTGACGTCTGGTTTGGATGAAGTAGGACAGTATATCAGAGACCTAACATGAATACACTGAAACCCTAATAATTTACTTCTTCTGGAAAATTCTGATGCCTGCATGCAATTTTCAAGAAAATGTTCTTCCAACATCAAAAATGCCCTTTTTGAGGTCTAAGCATTGGGATGGAAGATGGTGACTAGAAGTAATATCAGGAACAGATGATGAGTGACGTCGATCCATGTGGGTCTTGAAGTTTTTCATATACAGTTCAGTTTTACACAAAGGGCATGTTGTCCTTTTGGCCCTTGACTGGACTACTTTGCTGCGACTGATGGCTTGGAGTGGAGTGGAGGCTACAGATGCTGTGGCAATTTGGGAGGCTGCAGAGGTGACAGGGTAGGCTGACGAGGCCACCGTGGAGGCTGGTGGGGAGACAGTGGATAGATTACATTATAGCAGTATAGTTGTATAATACATTTTTCCCATGTTTTGTTTAAGTTGTCTTTAGGGGGAATAAGGTTATGACCACTGCTTCTGGTGTGTTCATGTACATCACTTACTCTGGCAAAGCGATCCAATGCTGCAGGCTGCCCCTGCGCACTTCTGAACATGTTTCAGAATAGTGGGCTGGGTTCTGATCTCCCCACAGTAGCAGCAGTGGAAATGCGAGGTTTTGCAACACACACCAGGCCTGTACACCTGTACATTGTGAATCCTACAAAGAGAAATCCAGTTTACGAATGACTTCATTCTTAAGGCAATATAAAAATGTAAACTGTATTCAAATTCACGTTAGAATAATATTAGTTAGTAATAGTTAATTGGTTAGACTAACTAAAATTAGTCAACTATTTGTACATTTTGGAAGATCTGCAACATTTATTTAGATTAAGAAATACCTCCATGTTTAACAGCCATTCTTCTATGGGTCTGCAGATGTGCCACAATATGGCCATAGTCCCCCACCTTGCTGCAGAATGTGAACTTGTATGTATTAGGGCCTTCACAAAGGGGTGTTAGAGGGGCATCCCCCTTGTAAACAGTTGGGTGAATCTGGAAGAAAATGAGGAATTGTTTACTATTCAAACTGTTTTTATTTGCACTTTCAACAGTAACCATTCATATCACATAAATGACAGGAAAGTTTTTGAATGAGCTTTGATATTTATATTTCAATTGGATTGCTTATTAGTTTATGCAGCTCTAAGGGTCACATCATTTGTATAATATAACTAGTGTTTTTGTTTATCGATATTAGGTAGTTTTTATTATGTTACATTCTTTAACCTGTCTTTAATAGTGTTAGGTGAGCTATTAAGCATGTGTTAGATGACCAGTGACTCTTCTCTAATCATATTACTTTACCACATTTCTGATGATGCTATAACTAATGTTACATAATTATAGAAAACAAATCCGAAGTGTTATTTTTACATATTGATTAGCAGCCGACATTTACTGAAAGGATGCGTCCGTCTCTCTTCTGGTTCATTACAACCAGTAGTTACAAACTGTTACAGTTACAACCTTAATCAGTACCGCACATCTTATTACTCAATTCAACCAACCAAGCTAGCCATGTTGTCTATCCGAATCCATACCATATTATTTGATTAAGTTACAGTATGTAGGGCAGGCCTACTTATATTTCCAAGATAATACAACAGTACACAACAGTACACTAGCATCATGCTAAGTGCTGGTTAGCATCACAGCATATACGCTAACCTCAGGTCAATTAGATGATCAGCTTTGGTAACACAAATCAGTATTGTTACCGAGCCTGATAATCTATTGACCTATCTAAGCTTAACGTTATTACAACAGTAGAGTAGGCCACGTGTTTATAGCATCATGCTAAGTTAGCATTTAATACCACAAACATTTTGACCACATATAACTATTTACTTTATTAACGCTTAACGAGGTTGGACAGTCGATGTTGTACTTTGATAACGAGACAATTGTGTGTTAAGAAAAATGACATTACAATAAATTAGGGCCGGGACTCGATTAAAAAAATTAATCTAATTAATTAGAGGCTTTGTAATTAATTAGTCGAAATTAATCACATTTTTAATCACATATAAATATTTGACTTGAGAACAGTGAGAAGCAATTTTTTTCACATGGATTTTAGTATACCATTGAATGACTGAATACATAAGCTTAAGCAACAAAACATTGTTTATTTTTTTCAAGGTGGTACTTAACCAAGACCAACAGAAAAGTGCAATTTTTGCCATAAAGTGTAGCAATAGCATATTTAGGAATATAGTACATTTCAGAGATTCAGGTAGCCTATAGGTAGGTAGAGATTCTGTAAACTATAACACTTTGTTTTTTAAGTAAAACACAATACTTTCAAGTACATTCAGAACATTAGAAACCCTGACTATTAGAAAACATCTCTCTGTTGCTTCAGAGGCCATAACAGACTTTGTTGATTTACCAACAGTTGATTTAAAAAATCTAATCAATTTCAGTCCAACTCTCTCAATAACCTTGGCCAAAACAATAAACAGTTCAACATAAAGTGCCAGTTGCACCAACAACGTAATAAATAGTTCAACATAAAGTGTACCATTTAAAATAAAATTAAAAAGTGCCAGTGATTGACCTCAATCCCTCCTATTCTTCCAATATCCTAATGACAAATAAAATCTCTCTGTTGCATAGGCCACTGTTTGATCAACGCGAATTGGGTGTGGGTCCTTGTACTCCGAGTCCGGCTAACGTCCACAATAGCTTCCACGCTAGCTGCTATATGTTTTGCATTGAGGTGATACTTGAGGCTTGTTGTGCTGCGGTGATATGCGAATTCCTTTTTGCGTAATTTGCAAACAACCGTGCTCTTATTGACGCTTCCATCCGTCCGTTTTTTAAAACAAAATGTCCCATCCACGGGGCCAACCAAAGCGGTCTCATCAGCTTCTTCGTTCATGTTTGACTATTGTTCACTGTGGTTGTTTTTGTCTGAAGTCATGAACGTTCGTTGGTGCTCCAGTATAATCGGTACCCCTGAAACTCATCCAGTGAGAAACGTTCCGCGGTGCAAAAATAAGTGCGATTAAAATGCGTTAATTTTTTGAACGCGTTAATTTTTGTGTAATTAATTAATCTTAATTAACGCGTTAAAGTCCCGGCCCTAACATCTCTGGAAAATACTATTACCGCTGTTTCAAAGTGTTGTTCGGCCATCTCGAAAGAACGAATGACTTCTTCGGCGAGGATTTGTAAAAGCAGCTGGAATCCCTTAAGTTGCATTACTGCCACCTACAGTATGTATTTCTGCTGAGTGTCATTATTCATAGGATCCTCCCCTTATAGGAAACGCCCCCTATAGGAAACGCCCCCTATAGGAAACGCCCCCTATAGGATCCGCCCCCTGCCTGCGGTCTGCACCCAGACCCGTCTCGATGGTAGAACGACAGGTAGGGAACGTGTGTATGTTTCTGGAAGTGAAACGAGGAAGCGGAAAAACAGGTCTGTGATGTATTTTGTCAAACAGAAGAACAGCTAAATAAATGCAACGGCCTCCCAAGAAGAGCTCGCCTCTCTCCAGTCATTTAAGCTAAAGTTGGTTATTGAACCTGAAGCTTGTTGCTTCTGCCCTCCTCGACTACGGTCTGGAAGCCGACAGGAAAGTTCAACACACAGATGGCCAGTCCGCCCCTGTGTAGAATATTATTTCGATGAGAGAGGAGCAGATCACCACTGGGCTTTCCACTAAATACACAGCCACGCAAAAACTGCGGCATTTGTACAGCTCCGTATGGGTACTGCAATTAGTGAAGTGCTTTCCTCCGTGGGGAAACGATCAGCACTGCACCACGGAGGAAAGCGGCAGAAAGTCGCCTGGAGTTAAAGAGAGCGGGGCTGCGTTACGTGCATGGCTTCCTTCTGCAGGTAACGGGGAGACGCGCTCTGGCGGCGGTCTCGTTCAGGATCCGAAAATACAATTTCAATATTTTGCACACTTATTCCACTTATTCCTAGTGTGCCACTGGTTACGGTGCCGCGTGCCAATGCTGGCACGCGCACCAGGGGTTGCCGACCCCTGCCTTAAACGGAAAAATGCATTACCCGGAGTTTTTACGCTAAGTGCCGTGTGCCTACTGACAATCACACACCGGCCATAATGCCCCTGTACCCGCAGAGCGCTCTGATAGCACTTCCTGCGGTTTATTACCCTCGCCTGCGCATGCCCACTAGCTGCTTCCTTTACTGGAGTTACAACTGGGGCAGCGAGTGGGGAATCAGTAGCCTAGAGTTAACATTATGTGGAAGTGTGGAATTGTTGAAATAAATTACATTTAGACTGGGATAAATGCAATCATCTTTTTATTGAAAGTATGCCTCACATTACTTGCATTAAAGAGTCCCACCGGCATGGGCGCGGGAAGGGGGGTGCTGAGGGCGCTGCAGCACCCCCTAGCGGCAGGCAGGGGGTGCGGAGCTCCCCTGTCTGAATTATTATTTGACGGTTATTGCTGCTCCCGCTGTGCATAATCTGTGTAATATGTAGCCAATAAATTCCACATTGTTGGTAAAATAATATTTCGGCCTGCCCCAAATGTTTTTTCTGTAGCCCCGGACAATTCTACCTCAATAATATAATACATTAACCGTGCTTTACGTGAACCTCATCAAGACACTAGAAAGGACGGCAGGACTGTAATTTCCCGTGTTCAGTGAATGCAACAGAGGCAAGACACCAGACCAATCAGAGAGTTGCATGGAAATAAAAGTGTGCTTGTGTCATTCAAGCTCGCGGCTCTGTGTGTGTCCGGAAATAGCGCATTTAGTGTGTGTGAGTGAGGGGGAGAGAGAGAGGGACCGGTGCCAGCAGCAGGGATCGTGTTGTTAGCATCTGGTTAGCTAGCTGCACTAACGGACATACGGAGCTGTTTGTTCCACAACAAGCTGGAGGAGAGCTCTCCTCTCAGACTGAGAGGCTCAGGTGAGCTAAAGGACTCTGAGTGTTTAGATAGTTAACTTTAGTCTAAGTTATCTCAGTGGGTCTCAAACGGTTTGGTCAAAAAATATTCAAAAGATTATTTCCGCGGCACACCCTCACATGATCATTATAGTTATAAAAAAAATAAGAGAATAAAGGAAAAACAGTTATGAAATACTATATGGCAGTAAAACAAGAATACAGTTTGAAAGGGGAGTGATTTGTAAAATATCCATAAAGAAAAAGAACATCTGCTTACAGTTGTGTTTCATCTGGGTGTTGAGAGATGTATCCATAGATCTCTTAATGTTGCTCTCAAAGTGCACCAGATTGATGCTTTTAACTTCAATATTTAAAAAAAATCTTCCCGGGGGAGCATCCCCCCGGACCCCCCTAGAGGAGGTGAGGTCCGCTCCCCACTCGTAAAAAATAGCACTTTACCCCTGCCTATATGCCGAGAGCTGATTATCGAGCCTTCATTGTAACAGTCGCGGGTTTACTGTGTGTTTGCGTGGGGGAGTTTTTTTTGTGCGTGCTCTATGGTGCCCGTAATACTGTTCACTGGAGTCCAGCACCTCCGCACCCCCACTCAAAATACCTTCCCGCGCCTCTGCCCACCGGGACACTTCCTCCCACGGCCAGTCAGCTCCGGGAGGACGGCGCACCCCACTCCGAAGCTCTCTGCTGAGGTGGGGCGGGAGCGGAATTCAAAATGTTATAGAGAATACAAGATAAATATAAATAAGAACATATGGATTCAAAGTGATGACAAACTTACAGAACAAAACATGATAAAGCAAAAATAATAATAAAAAAAGAAGGAAATGTTATTTTGAAGTGTTTAAGTATTTGTGTATGTGGTATGCTTATGTTGCTGTTTTTGATTTGTACTCCTGCATTGACTCCTAATCAATAGTAATGCTAAAGGTCACTCAGTGCAACAAAACAATATAGTAATACAACAAGAATGCAGAGATTTTAAAAACATAGGGAAAAGCAGTTACAAAAAGGTGGATAAATGGTCTTGTAGGAGCTTTTTTTTACCCTTCCACAGTTTGGTACCACTACATTTGACAAAAAATTCCATTAAAAGGCTTTATAGGTCGAAAAATACATAAAATAATGCAATAGAAAAATTGGTGCAAGTAAGTTGCAGGAACAACAATATATAGCCTACATATAATATAGAATAAGATAAAACAGAGTTTACATTTTAACACTCTACTGTATAATAATTAGAATGGAGCAGGAATGAGTCCTAAACCTGGAAATGAGTCAGCATTTTTTTGGTTCCCTCGTCTCAAAGTCAACTGTTTTTTGAATCAATTTCCAAAGTTAGTCAATATCATAGAAAACAGCGGTTGCTAACAAGTGAATAAATGAGACGACTAAACATCATCACGGCTAACATTAGCCGCTGTTAGCGTAGCGGTGGTAACGTGAATCTTGTGACTGTAGTTTGTTTATATTGTAGCGATCTGCATTTATTGTTCAAGTGTTCTGTTAACTGTTTGTGTCAGGCTTCTGTGAGGAGAGCAGGTAGGGGCGGGGTTGGGGAGCAGAGGGTGGTGTGTGTGTGTCTGTGTGGGCGCGTGCAGGTGAGTGAGAGGTTGGCGCGAGAGGAGAGAGAGTGAGAAAGGACGGATGAGAGCCGTTGGTTGTTAATAAACCTGTTTAACTTGAGAACGCTTCACTCGTCATTCCGACACGTCCGGGTGGACGTTACAATATAATAGCACCATCTCGTTTTCGGGACCCCCTTGAAAACAAGATGGTGCATCTCAAAGGTTTTATCCCAATAAATACAATGTCTATAACAGCATAACATTAGCTTTGAACTTCTTGTGATTGCAGTTCCAATGTGGTTAGATGCCTGACATAAGGACTGTGGTTAACACTGGCTTACAAGATTTGTTTGTTCTCCGACCAAATATGTCAATAAATGCTCGACTTGTGAATATCCGGAGCTTCTATGTGTCATAAAAACAGCGGTTGCTACATAAACTTATAAACGTCATCACATGACACAAGTCTGCCCGGTTGTGCGCATCACCACCACCCAGACGATGCAGTTCGTTTATAGCTCAGCATTAGCTTTTTACTCCTGCCGATAAATGGTAATTGTGGTAATAATATTTGGAGATTATCCTGCTGAACAAAACATCTATGTACCATAAACGTTTGCTAAAGAGTTTATTTTTTGCAACATTCAGAAGTCCAATGGTAAAATGTCATTGCTTTGTATGTAGGGAGCCATGTGCTAACTTCCAGGTTGACCTAAAAAAAATATGTCATTAGTGCACCACTCTATACTGTAAAATAAAATAAAACTGTAAAATATTTTTGGAATAATTTATAAAGAATTATTGCACAGAGCTTGTTGTCTCGTGTCTCATCATTTTACTGTGTCTCTTCCACAGATTGAAGGAGGGGGCAGCATCCAGATGAAGAAGGAGTACAAAGCCCATGTGTCCTTCACCAACACATGCAGCAATAGTGTGAATGGAGCCATGCTGACAGTAGAGGGGTCTGGCCTGCTGCAAGGCAAACAGGAATCCAGGTGAGTCTGACACAAGGGCCTCACAATAAATCATCTTGTGCCAAAGAACAGGTGTCGTTAGAAAGAAACCTTGTTACCTTGGAGGGTTAGACATATCCTTCCTTTATCTGTGAGCTGGATGAAGAGTTGCTCTGTAGTGTCAGTGTCTGAGGAATGCTGTCAGATCAGTTTGTGCAGAACGATAACATCTGAACGTGTTTAGCTAAAGTATGGACCTGTCATCCTCGTTAAATGCAATAATATATATGCATGCAATGATCCCCTCCTGACTTTCTAACCATTATTCAAATTCAAAGTACAATGTTCTTCATTGGCAAAGCAGCTAACGATTTAAATCTAATTAAAAAAACTACATTTGTTAAGAGCATTATAATCTATGGCAATAGAAACTAATTATAAAATTGACATTTACTTAAAAACACTTAAAAAGCCAAAAACATACAAACTACAACAAGCTAAAAATAAATAATAACTGTTGAGAAATACAAGAATAAAAACACTTAATAATTAAATGCAATGATGAGGGCCGGCTTCAGACAGAGGGTGAAAAGAGGTGCTCCAGCACAGACAGTATGAGAAAAATAAAGACCATTTTGAACATTAAAGCATGGAGACATGTCACTATGGAGCACGACGTACAAATATGAACCTGAAAAGGAGAAAAATAGTGCCCCTTTATGTTCAAATACACACATTAAAAACAAACTGGACCTATACACATTAGGCCCAATTTACACATACATTATTGTGCTATAAAAGAAAAACACGACAAAAGAAAACAGAACAAAAGCAATGTTACCTTCCTGTAGGGACGTTTTCAAATGTGTATCAGCGGTAATGAACACAGCAGAAACAAAGAAATGTGGTTTTACAATACTTTCTTAGCCTATTTGCTCCATGCGGGGGCTTGAATCGGAGACCATCTCAACCCAAGCCAACCCATGCTGACTGTGGCATGTGGGCATTATTGAAATCCACATGTTCTGCTTAGCCTTTATTAGAGGGATTTCATTTTGCAGTGATCGCTTTTACCTCTCACCTTTGTTTCTGATGTTTAAATTCCTCCTGATGCAAATTTGAGAAATGCCTTACAGGAATGTAACACTGGTTATGTTCTCTTTTCTTTTGATATGTTCTTCTGACAAAGCTGCAACTGCATTTAGTTGTGCAATCCCATTGTGCAGAATGAAAATAACGATCTATGAAACCTTTTATTTTTTAGACAATCTGTTTTTCTCTGGGTTCTCTTTCAGTGTCACTAGTTCATTATGTTATAAGTGTTTGCAATGTATAATCAATAACACATTTTAATATCCATTTGTCTTTATTTGTTTTTAATGCATTGTAGTGTTAAGATTTAATCTCATGTTTCCCTCCCAGACAGGAATAAGATTGCTAAAAAGAGAAGATATTCAGCAGAGTCATGTAGAGGGATGATTGTAAGAGGGATCATTGTGCTTTAGCATTTGTTTTATTCGCTTGAAGGGGCCCTAAATGTTCATATTTGTAATTGTTGCCTCTACTGTGACATCTCTCCATGCTTTAAGGTTCAAACAGTCTTTATTTTTCTCATACTGCCTGTGCTGCAGCACCTCTTTTCACCCTCTGTCTGAAACCAGAGCCCAGTCTGCTCTGATTGGTTAGCTGGCCGGCTCTGTTGTGATTGGTCCGCTGCCTAGAGATGTCCCACTCCTCAGCCTTTCACGTACAATGTGTTGGAGTGCTGGCCAATAGAAGCGCAAGTGTGACAAAGTGATTGTGGATAGAACAGACACTACCCACAGTCACTATGTTACGTAAGTAAACAGAGGGGTCCAATGGAGGAGTTTCAGGCAGAGGGGGAGTGTGTGGGAGAGAAACTCCCTCTGGAGGGAACACAGGGATTTTAGCCTTTGCAGACCATTTACATGCACTAACATCTATATATAGAGCACTACAGGAAAGGGATAACCTCAAAAAGCATAATAGGGCCCATTTAATAATCTCCACATGGTAAAAGATCTTGAATAACTTGAAGTATAAATCAACACTCATCGCCGACACACACAGAACTATTAGAATAGTTTTTGGCTATCTCACAACAACAATTGATCTCTGATTCATGGCTGCTCTGATCATATTCTAAGTGGGTCCCTGTGTGTGTTGAAATGGGGAAAGATTACAGTTTTTTCTCTCTCTGTTAGGATGGCTATCCTGAAGCAGGACGAGAAGATAGAGAAGACAGTGACCATCATGGCCGCTTGCCCCGGCACTAAACTGCTGAAGGCGACTTTCTCACACAGTAACAGCCCCAAAGCCATTTCCAGAACCTTCCACAAAGTCACCGTCGTGAGTGCATGACACTCATGAGTCCATCCTCCAGAAAAGCTCCAGGAAATTATTTTCTTTGCAGTAAGACCTGGACAGTGACTTTGTTTTATTGTTAAAATGTTGTGTTTTGGTAGTCTCCATTCATTGATCCATTCAAAATAATCAACATACACTATATTCTGTAACGGTGATCGGGTAAATCAAAGTCAGAGAACAATATTTCTGTATTATATCATACATGGTTTGATCATTTAAAAAAATATCCAACAGGTTCTACATACATGTACCATACTATACACAAAACACTTTTTATATATGATAATATGAATATATCATAGTATTTAGTACTTGTCTTCTTTACCTTTTCTTTTGGAGTTGCATACATACATTTCCATCAGTAAACTCAACCAGCTGATTGTCTCAGAAATGTCAGGCAAAACGAAATGTCTCTAATATGATTGGTAGCAACCTATAGAAAAAAATAACTTATTAAGTAGCCAGTTTCAAAAAGATCTGATGACAGCATTATGAGTATGTCTTCACACTGATGGTTCATATATAAAGAATACAAACTGTATACTTTTCACTTTATGATTATAAAGAAGGGGCCTTATGTGAATTATGATTAAATAGTTATCACAAAGATACGAGATAATGTCATGATTCCTTAACCTCTACTAGTGAGTCAGATCATGGGACACTTAGTTGCCTTTAACTTTCAAAGTGCTTTACAGATTAAAAGCAAAAGACATTTGAGAACAAATACAGCATAAATACAATATTAAAAAGGCATTTGAATCTCGTAGCACCATTTTTCGCATAAATAGCATAACAAAATTATATATATTTTTTATGAATCAACCAAATAGTAAAACGAATAAAAGAATCAAATAGAATGAGGTGGTTTCACAACAAAGCAATATTATAATAAATCAAAAAAGAAAGTCGAGCAGATCAAATACCAACTGGAAGATGGGACTGCAAGATTATTTTGACTGATGTGGCAATTAGATATCGAAGAGATTCATCATAATTGAATGATTAAAAAACACATAATACATGCTCATTGCGTGATTTTCCTTTTCAACAGGATCTGTACCAAACTAAAGGCTTTTTTGAGTCTGTAGAATACAATTTGTAGGGCGGTACTTCTCTGCTGCTTAAAAATACTTAAATCATATTGGGATTTTGTTTACACTTTTGATCAAATGTGCAGCCCTTCTGGAAGAGGTACCAATACAGAAAATGCTTGATTTCCCTTTGACCTACTTCCTGTCAGCCTTGCCAGTCAAGTTTCTCACCATTTATAGAAAATAGCAATATAACAGACATTTGTCCTGTCAACACCCCCAACGTGCCTTTGACTTTCTGCGAATGTCACTGAGTTCAAACTTGTAATCATGCATTACGATGGAAATGACAATAGTGAAGCTAGGTAGATTGTGTGCTAGATAATAAACGTGTAACTTGTGATTGTCCCTTCACAGGCTGAACTGCATTTCTGTTATTGAGTATCAGCACTAGATGGCAGCATTGGAGTGTCTACCAATGGTTCTGTATCTGTTTTCTCTCAAGAAATCAATGATCTGCTTTCCTACGCTTTTGACTCTGGTTATTTTTATCACTTTGCCTTTGGCACTGCCTGCACCCTGTGATCATTCAGGGAATATTTGACATTTAGTCTCAGAAGTCAATTTAAATTAGTGGCTAAATGATTTTCCTGTGTTCCTTTGCCCCTTTTGTAAAACTATGTCCCAGCTGTCAGTTACAGTGCAAAGAGCATACATATTTTTCCATGCACACCAATTGCTTAATGCATCAGTAATTTCTTTTTAATTGGCACAATGTCTTTATTTAAAAGAAATATTTACTTTTTCATTGAAAAATCTTATTTGCTGTGAACATCGGGAGAGAGAAAGAAATGTTAAAATTCCTATATTTCAGACTTATTTCAGAACTTATAATCACAGATTCTTGTGGCTAAATCTTTTGACTTGGACTGATTTGAGTTGAATAGATAATTAAACTCATCAAATTTAGAAAAGTTCTCATCATGCATTGCTTCATAGTTAAAAGCAGCCATTTAACCCCTGAAAATAAGTCATGGCTGCTTCTCTGTTTTCTAAAATGTTTTTTTGTGTGTTGTGTTTTCACATTATTTTTGACAGATGAAAATGTGGAGCTGAGAAAGCAGGGTAAACAATGCAACAATTGTCCCAAAGCTGGAACCATAATAAATTAAACAATCCTGACGACGATAATGTTTGGTATACATTGATTTTAAATGCTCCTTTGTTAACCTTAGTTTTGTTGTTAAATCTTGTTACATTTCAGGGATAATTGTGTTCAAGATTCATAGTCACCAATGATGACTGTCCCATTGTTTGTTTGTTTATTGGTTGAGTTGTCCGGCATGTACAAAAGAACATAAATCACAGATGCGTTAAAGCAGATTATAGCAGTTTGCTCTTTTCCATCTGCAGTCCACATTATTGAACTTGTCTTAAATTCACTTCACTATTTATTTACCCGTCTATTTGTCCTTTTGTCTTAGTACTGTCAAATATTGTTTCCAGTTTCTATCATATAAAGTCATGCTGATCCATTACTCTTTGGTTCCGTAGTGTATATACAAATAAAGGACTGGCTTATCTTAAGCCAGTTGAGTAGCACTTGAAATGTTTGGCTCTATGAAACCTGATGTGCTTATATGATTCTGTTTTCTTCAAGGTTGTATCTTCCTGGTCGAATGTACTTACTGTAAGTCGCTTTGGATAAAAGCGTCAGCTAAATGTAATGTAATGTAGTGTTTTGTCATTGACAAAAAAGCTAATTGATCAGCATATTAAGTGATGTATGTATGTAACACCTCTTAAATGTCAGCTTCATTTAGCTAAACTCATATTGTTAGGGGAGCTAAACCCAGTTTAAATGTTTTTCTATAGTGGAGAAGCATTGTTAACTAATATAAGGTAAACTCTATTCGTGTTATATACTTTTCCAAACTCTTTCCATGAGTCCTGCATGGTGTACAGACCATTGCCAGCAGCTCGAAGACCATTTTGGCCACTGAAAGAGAGGCTACTTTACTGTAGTAATTCCTTCCAGAAATAGGCCCATCAGAAAGCCTGTAAAACTATACTGAGTGAGCGCGGACAAGGGCACTTTACTGCTCACCCTGCACTTTTCCCTGTCAATATAATGGGCTTATAAATGGGATGATATAGAAGACCTCAGCTCTGTTTTTGGGCATTTAATTTCAGGCAGCTCTGAGAAGCTTTCCACTGAGATGCTTTACGGATGCAGCTTCCTCCACGAGGATTGTTTTGACCTGAAGGATTCCAGGCTGACATGTTTGTACCGAGCAGCTTGTGATCTCACCTCGGTGTCAGGGAGATGGAAGCAGAGGGGTTGGCAGACGGAGACGATAATCAGACTCCACGCTTGCTGATTTTCAGACAAATTAAACGTCAGGGGAAAGCAGGGAGCGGGACCGCTGGGCTGCTTTGAAAAGCTGAGGCTATCATAAATTATGAATGGCTCCCCTCTCTGCATCCCTCGCTCTCTTCAACCATCCTGATCTTCATCCATCCTCGACTGTTGATCCCATTTATTCCTTTCTTACTTTCTTCCTCTTCCTCTGTCATTTCTCCCTCCTCTGCACCAATCACCTCTTTTTTAATCACTTCTTCTTCGCCTCCTTTATCTTCTGTCCACACCTCCCTCCCTCGGTTCTCCCCCTCATTTCTGCCTTCTTTTTGACTTCACTGATTTTCCTCCCTCCCATCCATCTGCTGTTCATTACCTCTACCCTCCTTAATCTTAATCACTTTTTCCTCTTTTGCATATCCCTCCCTTCCTTCATTACTTCCTTCACTTGGACCCTTATTGCCTCCTGTTTTCCCGTTGTTTTCTCTTCTGATTTTTCCTTTGTCATTGTAAGGCCAATAGTTAAGCTAGTAAACATATCTATTTTAGATATTGTTTCAAACTTTGACTTTAGTAAAGATCCTCAAACACAGCCCACTATCCAAGCAATTCCAATCATATTAGACAATTCTACACCCAACGATTAACAGCCAATACTAACATTCAGTAAAAAATGCAGGTCTCCTATCGCCTATTTACCTATTGGATCAAATATAAAAGTCAGCCGAATTAGTGTTGATATTGCAAGGAGACGTACTGTGTGAAGAGAAATTGAAGATGTTGTTTAATTGCTGATATATTTATGATCCACGTCACATATTCAGTTTCGGCGGCATTTCTTCCAGTTTGTCCAAAGGTCTTCTCATCAGAGCTCTATAAATAAAGAACTACGGCAGACGTGTAATATTTAATGCAGCCGAACCGTGTATTACAATGCCGTTATGTGATGACTTCCAAAGAGAAAAGCAAGCACACTCGGAATAAAGTATTCTTTTCTTTTAACATTTTTTTTGGGGGATTTCACATCGCATAAAGACCATATCCCAACCTGCATTGCGGCTAAAACATCCAATCACCGAGCTTCAACGATAGCTGAGGATTATAGGTAGTTCGATGTTTTAGCCTATCAAAACCTCTGTTTTGTATTATAGCAGCTAACGCATGGAAACAATTCATGGGCTGCACAGGTTGTCATGTCCGACTATCACAAGTAGAATAATAATGAAAAATACGCCGGTAAAATGTGCCTGTAGAAAACGGCTTATGCCACAAAAGGATAGCAACAATTAGTCAAGATAGTCAGTTTAGCTTCGGTTGCTATGCTAACATCACCCATTTTATACCAGAGAAACTTTCATACAGTGTTGTGATGCCAAACAGCGTCAATTCAGACTGACACACATTCACTTATGGGGAATTAGGGATATGTATCAGCTGCTTGTGTGACAGTCGGACAGTGAATACTTTACAGCAGCCGCTGCTGTGAGTTAACGGGAGAATAAACTCCAGTGGACGAGCAGCACTGCAGCAGTCGGTAAATGCAGCTGAAACACATTAATAAACAATGAACCACGGCACCCTGGAGAAAAGTATAAGCTTGGAGAAGTCGTTATTTTATTTAAATCTGACTTTGTGTGATTAAAAGTAACACGATCATCGACCCGACGCAGTCCCACATTGTTGTTGTAGTGAGCGCCGTTGGGGAGAAAATCAGCGACGTAAACGGTTACGTCATGATGCAGCAGTGGCTGCACCAGTCAGGCTCTGGGCTGTGTGAACAAAACGGGGGCTGAAAAGAAGAACCGATTCCGAACAAGAAAACCTCTAGCACAGAGCTAGAACGGGAACTGCGTTGGTGTGAAAGGGGCATAAGCGGTGGACCAATCACAATATAGCCAGCCAGCTAACCAATCAGTACAGACTGGGAGGCACAAAATACAAATATGAACCTGAAGATGAGCGTAATAGGGACCCTTTAAAAGAACAGCATTCGCTTATTTCAGGGTACTAATATGTCAAGTCATATCGCTGTGGAGAGCAAGTATAGTATTACATTGTTGATGTGCTCAGTGTTGCTAATCCACTCCTCCCTCTGTCCTGCATCCCGAGAAACAGAAGTTTGTAAACTTCCCGCTGCAAGTCGACAAGAGAGGGAGCGGTGAGGGAGCAGATTGATTGATCTGCGTTTGATGGATTCAGCTGAACAGATGGAACAGCTGCAGAGCCCTGAAGTGGCCGTCCATCCTCAAACTCGTGTGAGCAAACCGAGACAGGATTTTTAATTTGCCTATTCTCCAGATTTAGAGCTTGAGCTTCAACTTGTGATGCTTAAAAACATTTTCCTCCGCAGGGCAAAATCGAGTCCAAATGTTATTTGAAATGACAGACCTTTTCATTGCAGCCCATAACATATGAGCAAAACTGTTCCTAGCTATAAAGGCAGGGATATCCTTTTTCACCGTATTGTAACGGTCTATAACTGCTTGTAACAGTATCTGTCTTGTGCTTTATATTCTCACACACACAGTATATACCTCTACCAGCAAGCCCAGCAAGCTGCAATAAAGGCGGCTCTGATAATTATGATAATGAATCTAGCTTCTGTCTGTCGTCTATTGTCACCACGTAATGAGTTTGTCCCGAAGGTCACTGCTGTAATAGCTCATTACCAGCGCTGGCTAATGCTGCTGTGATGTAGCTCACCATTGCCGGAGGGGCATTGGTCACACTGGGCAATTTGTTTGCTGTAGTGCTGAATGGCTGTTTGCCTGACCCCGTCTTTCACCGTTGATCAGTGTGGGTTTCATTATCGCTGAGGAGCAAAGTGGGGCTGGAATGAATACAAAAACCTGGAAATTAGTTATATATTATATATATATTATAATATTCCAAAATCCCAATTATTGAAGTGGAGAAAGCCCTTGCGATGCTAACTTCTGAGTAGGCCTACAAAAAATATTCATCACTACAATTACTGTTATATGTGGCAGAATTAGTTTTTGTGACAGCTTCCAAGGTTCCACTATATGTTGCATAAAACACAATGATACAAAATAAATCAAACACAATGATAACAAATTTATAAAACACATTTCAGAAGAATATTTTACGGCAAACAAAACATTTTATAAATGTTAAAGAGAATAGACAACAACAAACAAAAGCTCAGAAAATGTCATCTTTAAATATACATAGTAAACTTTCATATTTAACTAAATAGGTAGTTTTAGAAGAACATAGTTCTTTAAAAAAAACACATTTCAGGGAGAAAAAAAGTATTATTACAGAAAAATGTTACCTTTGAAATGCTGTTGTTGGCAAATAAGGGCCACCGTAATCTTGGCCTGTTTCTGTATCCTGTCGGTATGTTCACGCTTGCATGAGTAAAACTATGTGTGAGTGTGTGGTTTTAATATGACCACTACTCACTGACACAGCACTGCCTCATTAGCTCAGTGCAGACGGATGTCCTCGGTCTCTGAATTTTCCCATAGACGAACTATTAGACTGCTATCGCTGCCTATGGGGTATCCTAATATAAATGAATTGGCCCCTGCAGGTTCTTGCTCAGGCACTTGGCAGCCCAACGATCACACATTTTCTTTCTAATGCATGCCTTATTTTTCAACCAGGGACCCATATGACAAATTCATCCTCATTCTGGGACCAACCCTCATGAAAACATATCGATAATTTAGCCATGAAAGTCACATTAGTTTCCTCATTTTATTCACAGTGAATATAATACTGGGAGTTTAAGAATAAATGTATCTACATAATCCTGTCAGGTACTAAAGTTATAGTTCAGGCCTTAAAATGAATCATAGACTTCCTGTTGTTGGATGCCTGCAGGAAAAGTTAAACTTTTAAATAACCAAACTTTCATGTGTCAGTAAATCACAATTTGTTTATTCATTAATACAGAGTCAGTTCAATAAAACAATATCTCAGGATACGAAACTACAGTAGGTGGTACATGGCACACTTCTACGTGTAGTTTACGATCATCACAGGGGTTAGAGACTTATTTATTTTTGGGATAAGAAATCATGTTCTTTCGTCTGGCTAATTCGAAATAGACTTAACCCTGGAGCTTTTACCTTGTTCGCTCCCAAGTCTTGTGGTCGAGGCATTGCAAATGAAGGCATTGCACATTAAACTGAACATTTAATTAAATGTAAATTAACATAGTAAATAACAAAAGTAGACAATGACATAAAAAATAAAATCAACAGTGAAAACAAATAACTGTTGCCACAGTTTGCTCAAACCTCTTGATGCTGAATGCAGCTTTGAAGATTGGCCTCCCGCTGTGCATGCTGGATCATAGCAATACTATGGACTCCTGCTGTGCATACACCCTTAAAGGACTCCCAGTGCAGTCCTCATTCTCAATTTCAGTTTAGTCAACTGCTGTCCATGGTTCACCTTTTAGACCAATGTATTTCTTTACATACTTTTAGTTTTTAACAAACAATCACATTCAACAATGTCGATGCATTTTCTTGTCATATTTGTCTAGGTTGCTTCTTTTGTTCTCGCTTCCCTTGGAATAGCTACTTGGACTTTAAGTCATCTGAGGTCGCATTCACACCAGCCTTGTAAAGTCCGGTTGAATCGAACCCTGGTGCGTTCACCGCTTGGTGCGTTCACCGCTTGGTGTGGTTAGTTTGGGTTTGTGTGAACGTAGTCCGAGACCTCCGAAGTGAACTAAACAACCGGACTCTGGTCCGCTTAACCCTCCTGTTGTGTTCAGTTCAAATCTGACCGATTTACTACTTTCATCAATCATAACTTTTTTGTTTTACATTCAATTGCATTAAGGCTTGATGATAACCTTCACAGTAGACATTTGAACATATAAAATTGCTGATCACCACTTTCATTGAATTGTGGATGATTTAGTCAACTTTGTAACACCCATGGTGTTCCCGGTAAAAAATTACCGCCATAAAGAAAAGGAATTAGTATTTGCTGCTCACTAGTGCCCCCTATTGTGTGGTAGTCACATATAGTTTCTCAGAACTTCACGAATTTTGGCACAGACATTCCTCATGGAATTGCGGACATTTGTAAATAGCTTCCATTAGCCCCGCCCCCCAGGAAGTAGGCCATTTTGAAGAATGTGTGTTTTTCATGCATTTCAAGCACATTCTTGCAAACTGCTCCTAGGGGAAAGATCGGAAAAAATCCAATCCAGGACAAGTTCAGCCCCTATCCAATATGATGCCAAATTGAGAAGAACATTTTTGATCGCTCAATCGTGGGGGTAGTAAGCTAACAGCGAATACACAATTTTTGACGATTTACATGTCGCAAATGACTCCAAACTACTCCAAATTACTCAAATATAGTTTTTCCAATATTCACAAAACGCTATATATACATCACTATTATGACTGCGCACATAGTTCAAATAGCCTTTCATTAGCCCCGCCCCCCAGAAAGTCGGCCATTTCGAAAAATGTGCGTTTTTCATGCATTTTCAGCACATTCTTGCAAACTCCTCCTAGGGGAATGATCGGAACAATTCCAATGCAGGACAAGTTCAGCCCCTATCCAATATGATACTTAATTGCGGAGCACATTTTTGAAAAATCACTCGTGGAGGTCGTAAGCTAACAGCGAATACACCATTTTTGAGGATTTACGTGGTGCAAATTGCTCCAAACTGCTCGCATATAGTTTTTCCGATATTCAAGAAATGCTGTATACACATTACTATTATGATTGCACAAATATTTCAAATTGCCTTCCATTAGCCCCACCCCCGAGAAAGTCGGCCATTTTGAAAAAAAGAATCATGAATTTTATGCACATTTTTGCAAACTCCTCCGAGGGAAATGATCGGAAAAAATCCAATCCAGGACAAGTTCAGCCCATATCCAATGTGATGCTAAATTGCGAAGAAAATAGTTGCTAGCTCAATCGGGGAGGTCGTAAGCTAACAGCGAATACACCATTTTTTACGATTTACATGCCACAAGTACTCGCATAAAGGTTTTCCAATATTCACGAAACGCAGTATACACATTGCTCTTATGAATCTGGATATATTTCAAATTGCCTTCCATTAGCCCTGCCCCCCAAAAACTCGGCAATTTTCAAATAAGTGCGTTTTTCATGCATTTTAAGCATTTTTTGCAAACTCCTCCTAGGGAAATGTTCGTAAAAATTCCAATCCAGGACAAGCTAAGCGCATATCCAATGTCATGCTACATTGATAAGGAACAGTCCTTCGCTCACACACACACACACACACACACACACACACACACACACACACACACACACACACACACACACACACACACACACACACACACACACACACACACACACACACACACACACACACACACACACACACACAAAACCACACCTACACGTTGTACAACAAACACAAACAGCTCCTAAAGCATACTAAATATCAGGCTACAGCCCTTGTATATTTTATTATGTGAAGCACTATATGGTCTCATGACAAATATCTACTGTTTATTTGTAGATATCTCCTAAAGCCTACAAATAAAGGTTGAAATGTAGGCCTGTTACATATATTATTGAGCGATATATATTATACACACTGTTCTGCTTTCTGCACTGACCTCAGCAGCTGTTCTCACTGTAAACATTGCCTCACAATGAAAGCATAACCTAAAATCCAGGGGAGATGTGATTAGTGAGTAAACAAACAAACTGTAAAGGGCAGAAAGTCTGATGCACATTTGATCATCTTGAATAACTTATAATCACAACGGGAACAGTTTGCAGAGCTGTGCTTCGTTGACATAAGTCCAGCCATGCGTCACGCCTCTTTTAAACATCACTGTTGGCTGAAATAGTCTCTGGAGAATACATCAGTGTACCCTCGGTTTTAGCTCCTCCAGAGAGACTCCTCTCTCCTTTACATCTGTGTTCCCTCGGTTATAGCTCCTCCAGAGAGACTCCTCTCTCCTCTGCATCAGTGGACCCTCGGTTATAGCTCCTCCAAAGACTCTCCTCTCTCCTCTAAATCAGTGTATCCTCGATTCCGGGTCCTCCAGACAGCCTCCTCGATAATCGATCCTCGACGAGCCTTTAGAGAAATTTGTTTTCCTTTGAGACGGCGCGCCAACATCCGTTTCCGGGTCGCTGCCGGAGGACTTGGGAGTCTGGGACGCGAACATTTTAGAAATTACAAACGGCTCATTTCCGAGGACTCGCGCGCGTCTGCTTGATGCCGGGACAACTGGCCGCCCTCCCCGACGGGCGCACGGACGCGAGGGCCCGCTCATCACTGCGCGCACATGTGCGACCGCAGTTTTAATTCCTAATTATTATTTTTTAAAAACACAATGCTAACAGTGAGCCTCTGAATTAGCCCCGAGCGAAGAATGCTAACCTATTACTGCACCGAAAATCACTCCTAGCTCCCTTATTACTTATCCTAGCTGCACATCCAACACATTGTTTATGATCGTAAAGACACAGAATCTAACGGTGCCCACCTCAACACTGAAAGATACAAACTTGCGACGTTATCAACAAAAACGTACATCAAAACAAGTGGCGCTAGGTAGCTCACAACGCTAACATGGCTTACCTTCGTCTTTGTCTGGTCTAAACTGGTCTTCAATGGCATTAAAACGATAACAACGATGATGTAGTTAATCCATAGGTTAATATCCAATGTGGCTGTGTCCCCTTTGAAATGTTCTGAAAATCGATAAGCAATACAACTCCAATTCCGTTTTAAAAAAGTAGAGCAGGCCATTCCTAGGCTCTATAGCTTCATTGAATGCGCGAAGACGCCATCTTTTTTTTTAAACATGAGTGTGTGCTTACCATTGTTGGAGATTTGGAGGATGTTTAAAACCAACCTCGTCTCCGCGTGTCGTTTGGTAAGCTGGGTAAATTCGTAAAAAGGAAGGGATTAAGAAACACCAGAATGCAAGTTAAACAATAATCTTTTTTTAATGACACAAAGTAATAATACAAATACAAAGGAAGTACTTCCTGCTCTTTTTCCTGTCTTACTCTCTGGTCAGTCTGAAGAAAAAGAGAGCGAACCAAAGGAAAACACAGGCTTTCATACTAAAAACACAGGAGGAGGTGTGTGGATGTTTTCCCCCAGAGGTCATCTTATTGGGAGAGACCAACACATGGCCTGTCGTGCCCAATCAGCGCGACACAGCAGAAGAAACCCGGAAACAAAAAGTCTCTTTCAGTTTGACGAAAACCAGATACCTTTTTGTGTCTGGAACGAACCTGCTCTAAACAACAAGTTTCCTTATCTTATTTCACATCTTGCAGCCAGCACACACACATCCCCTTTATGGCTCTTTGTCCCTGTGTCCATCTTCCCCCCCCTCAGGTTACCACACACAAGTTAAAAGTATGTTTTAAGATATAATTGTTATAGTTGGCTAAATATATGTAATACATTTAAATTACTTTCATATCAATAATAACGAGGAACACATTACCTATGCTCTTAAGCAGTATTAGAGATGCTTTTCAAATAGTCAAACTTCACACAGGCCCAATATAGAGAACACACTCATTTGTACTCCAGCCTTTCCAGCCATTTGAGCTATTGTTCACATCTTTACTTCAAATAAAAGGTTTCACATTGCATATTTCCAGCTTCCTTTACACATACTGTTATTATTAATACAAAGTAATTAACCACACACATCTATTTAAAACAAGTAGATTTCCCTGATAATTGACATGCTGAAAATCTTAAGAAGAATGTCCCCTCCCCCAGCTCTCTCGTCCCTGTCATAAAAGCTGCTTCCATTTCATATAGAGTAATAAAACATGTTTAAGCTAATTTCTCCACAATGTCTGTAGCCATTTAGTACCCACACATGAAAGAATAAAAACAGAGGTATAGTTGAACAGTAATCACGCAGCACATATATTTACTGCAATGAAAACACACACATTTGCCATAAGCATGTGTAACGCACCCTCTTCTTTTATGAGGGAAACATTCCAGAGTTTTGGAGCTATCCCCAAATACGGATATCCCCTGCTCACATCCCTCTCTAAACACAAAGACTTCACCTCAATATATTGTCCCTTCAAATTTAACACACATGAATATATATAAGGTGACATTAAAATGAATATACCAGATTGAACTTTCCTGCCATAACACGTTACTTTAATACTTCAAATAATTCAAATAATACTTCACCATCCATGGTGTGTGCAGGGACGATTTCCCTTCGATTCTATTGGCTCTAATGATCAGAAAGAGATGTCACATGTCAAAATCAAAGAAGGGGGGCCAGAGATATGGAAAATCCACCCAAATGGCCCCAGAAGAGGTTTTCTTGTCTAAAAAGGTCAAATATCACTTGTTTTGCATCAATCTTGATACAGGGTACTTATGTTGTACTTTGGATTCCTAAAGCTTTTAGTCTACTAACTGTCACACTTCTAGGTTTATGTCACGGTTTTAGTGTTGTCTGTCTGGTTATGGGTTTTGTAAGTCTGTTCATTCGGTGTTTTGTCTGGTCCTCCCTGTCGTTAGTTTCCCTGGTGTGTCTGATTGTCTCATTGTGTTCACCTGTTGCCCTTGTGTTTCTCCCTCCCCTGCCCAGCTGTGTCTTGTCCTGTGATTACCCTTCTGTGTATTTAGTCTAGTCTTCCCATGTGTTCCATGTCGGTTCATTGTTTCCCCTCCATGTTATTCCACGGTCTGTGTTCCTTGTGCTGCTCGTTTGTTTTTGGATATTTTGGATACTGCCTTTTTTGCCACAATCTCATTTTTCGTTAATACTGCTTTTGGGTCCTACTTTTTCCACGCACCCTAACAGAATGAACCGACCAACAATGGACCCAGCGGATTTTTATGATTTTGAGTTGGATCTGTTCGATCTGGATTTCTCCCTACATTGTTATCATGCCGAGTGGAGTGGAACTTCTTCTAGAAGGGACAAAGAGGCTATCCTCAAAAAGGCACAAATGGAGGTGTTCGAAATGCGTTGGTTGAGGAGTTCGTTGCCTGAGTGGCTGCAACTTTTCACAAGTTGTCCTTAGGACTTGTCCGAAACTTCTAACCCTTTCCTGGGATCCGACTACTGTCCTGTTGGAGGTCCACGGAGTCTCCAAAAAGCCTCTAGGAGACGCAGAGCCAGGATTCCAGCCCGTACTCCAACAGCCATGATCCCGGCTTCAGTTCCGGTTTCCACAGCCATGGATCCATGCACCAGTACCGGCCCGCAGAGCTATGTTTCCTTGCTCGATTACCTGGCCCACACAGCCATGGTCCAGGCCTCTGTTCCGGTTCCAGTGGCTCCAGTTCCAGCCTCAGACCTTTTCTCAGGAACCCGTCTGGCGTTTGGAGGTCCACGGAGCCTCCAAAAGGTCTCTGGAAGATGCAAGGCCGGGATTCCAGCCCGTACTCCAGCGGCTCCGGCTCCAGTGCCGGTCCCAGCAGCCATGGATCCGGCCCCAGTTCTGGCCCCAGCAGCCATGGTTCCATCCCCAGTCCTGGCCCCAGCAGCCATGGTTCCGGCCCCAGCAGCCATGGTCCCAACTTCAGCTTCGGCTCCAGTGCTGGCTCTCCGGCCGACGCCAGCTCCCCGTGTCCTGTCGGCGTACCGGCCGACTCCAGCACCTCGTTTCCTGTTGGCTCTCCAGCCGACGCCAGCTCCCCGAGTCCTGTCGGTGTACCGACCGTCTCAAGTCACCTCTCCAGTCCCCTCTCAAGTCCCCTCTCAAGTCACCTCTCAAGTCAACTCTCGGGTCTCCTCTCGAGTTCCCCCTCAGGTCACCTCTCGGGTCCACTCTCGAGTCTCCTCTCGAGTTCGCTATCGAGTCCCCTCTCAAGTCACCTCTCGAGTTCCCTCTCAAGTCAACGCTCGAGTTCCCTCTCAAGTCTCCTGTCAAGTCTCCGTTCAAGTCCCCTCTCGAGATCCCTCTCAAGTCACCTCTCAAGTCAACTCAAGTTTCCTCTCGAGTTCCCTCTCAAGCCCTCTCTCGAGTCCCCACTCAAGTCCCTACTCAAGTGCCGTTGGAGGTTCCGCTGAGGGTCCTGCCAACTCCATGTCCTGTCCCGTTGGGGATCCCGCCGACTGCTCTCCTGCCGGGGGTCTGCCAACTCCATGTCCTGTCCCGTTGGGGTCCCGCCGACTACTCTTCTGCAGGAGGTCCTGCCAACCCTATGTCCTGTCCCGTTGGGGGTCCCGCCAACTACTCTTCTACCGGGGGTCCTGCCAACCCTGTGTACTGTGCCGTTGGAAGTTCCGCTGGGGGTCCTGTCAACTCTATGTCCTGTCCCGTTGGGGGTCCCGCCGACTATTCTCCTGCCGGGGGTCCTGCCAACCCTGTGTCCTGTGCCGTTGGAGTTCCCGCCGACTACTCTCCTGCCGGGGGTCCTGCCAATCCTATTTCCTGTTCCTATGGGGGTCCCGCCGACAACTCTTCTGCCGGGGGTCATGCCAACCCCTTTTCCTGTTCCGTTGGAGGCCCCGCCATCTCCTGTCTCGCCGGGGGTCTTGCCTCTTCCGTGGGGGATCCTGCCGAAGCCTGTCCCTCTGGCTCCGGTTCCTGTTTGGCCGACACCGGGTCCTGCCCGGCCTCCGGAGCTGTCTGGTCTTCGCCCTCGAGCCCGGCCCCCTGAGAGCCATGGTCTTCGCCCTCGAGCCCGGCCCCCTGAGAGCCGCGGTCTTTGCCCTCGAGCCCGGCCCCCTGAGAGCCACGGTCTTCGCCCTCGAGCCCGGCCCCCTGAGTGCAGCGGTCTTCGCTCTCGGGCCCGGCCCCCTGACTCTTCCTGCCGCTGCCTTCGCCCTCATGCTCGACCCCCTGAGTTCGCCCGTTGTGGTCTTCACCCCTCCATGGACTCTGCCTTGCCCCCGGGCCTTCCGCCCGAGACCCCCAACTTGGTCTCTGCCTTGCCCCCGGGCCGTCCGCCCGAGACCAGTCCTCCAGACCCCCTCCACCCACCCTTTCTTGGCCCTAGTTATGTGCAAATGAGCAAAATTCACAGATGCTTGCAGCTAGCCTGAGAATAAATCAAGGCCTGACCTGAACTACCACCAAAGATTGTTTCCTTTTTGATAATTTTGGCAAGTGGGCCTTAAGTTTTATCCTGTTTATTCTCTCATCCTTGCCCCAGACCTTTCTAGCCAATGCAAACCTTTTCACATTGCTTTATGTGGCACATTTAGATTCACCTTTCTACAGTATGTGAAAATAAACCAAACTAAGGGGAAAACTATTTGGCCGACTGCAAACAAACCACAGGAATGTGAATTCCTGCAGGAGATGTCTATAGCTGTCTCATGTGCTCAACATCATTTGAATAAAAATAGAATAAAATAAAAATAGTGGCCATAAAATGAAAGTGGCCAATAAATTCAGGGAAATTGGATTGCAGTCAGCCATTTTGCAAGCAGAATATGTGTGACGGTTTAATGAGTCAGTCGGCCATTTTGGCTTCAGGAGACACAACTTAATCAGTCAATTAGAGCGACGGTTGATTAATACGACCGGACTGGGAGAATTCTCAGCCAAGAGAGAAATGGGCCGGTGAATGAGTAATGACCACCAGAGAACTGGAGCACTGCTGCGTGAGTTATAATCATCAAAGATTGAAGGGGGAAATAAACTCAGATTTTAAATATATGGCCCTGGCACTCAGTTCCTGAGTATGACGATCCATGGGCAATCTTTCTGAATGACTGGAGAAGGATAAAAGTTCAAAGACGGTAATTTGCCAACTGAACAATAAGGACATCTCTGGGGGCTATGAGGAGCAGAGTAATGAATCCAAATGTACTGGCTATAAATCTTTAGTCTCTCCTACTTTCAAAAGACTGAGTAGCCCTTACGTACAATATGACATCATTATAAAGGGGACTTATTATGCCAATTTTCAGTTCCATACTTGTATTTTGGTTTTCCACTTGAACATGTTTTAGAGTCCAAAATAGACATTATTGTTCTCATGACTTTATCTATTCACCACAGAAAGTGAAAAAGTGAGTTTTTCTTAACATGACCCCTTTTATTGTCAATACAGAGTAATTATCCATCTTTGAAAGATGGATACATTTATAAATAATGATTGAGCTGTTGCCAACGAGGCAAAACATTTGTTACCTCAAATGTAATACCAAAATGTTAGTCCTAACTTTTACTGTACACCTTTCAAACAATAAGTTAATGTGTATAGTGCTTGCATGGCATTATGTTTCTTCTCTGTGTAATGTAAGCTAGTGTCAATGCTACTTTTCACAAAAATAAACCAGTAGAATGTAGCAGTAAAATATCATACTAATATTCAGTCATCTTGATGATATTTGTTTAGCCACACAGTATGCAGTATGAAAAGTGCTCTCTGACACATATGTACGGTGGCCGTCAGGTGCAGACGCGTTACCACGGCCCGAAATATTTCCATTAGGAGGAATGCGCTGCAGTTCTAAAAACTATGCAAATTATCTCTCTGTTTCCATTGTGTTATGAGTTTCCTGCAGCGTTTTTTATTTGCAGAATTTTGTATTTGCAGCGTTTCATTTATGCTTTCAGTAAATCCTGCACATTTCTCGTCAAGTTGGTGAAGAGGTGTTTTCATTGCATGTGTTTTGGCACATTTGTGCTTTTGGATCTGCTTCGTTTTTGAAACTGCTAATGGAAGTATTTTTTGCCTTGTCAGCCACCATACTTTTAGTAAAAATACACCTACCATATCTTCCTAATCCCTAATCCGGGTGCTACAAAAGTGAATCAAAAATAAGAAGAATTGTGTAAGTGTGAATTTGAACATTATTGATGTTTCCCAGAAGGTGTCACTTGCATCATAAAGGAAGATATGATCACATACATTAAACAAGCTGCAAAAAAAACAAAACAAGTATGGACAACATTAAAGACCCCAAATGTATAAGTGACCACAGTTGCTTCGAAGTGCATCAGCAAGGAATCTTTTCTCACACTTGTCTCACTCTTAACTTCTAAACCTGACAACTTTAGTGTCTTCAGGGATGTTTTTATCCCTGTCACCAGGCGTCAGCGTCAGACAGTGTTGTAGTCAAGTCACCAATTCACGAGTCCAAGTCACTCTCGAGTCACCACTCTTCGAGTTCGAGTCCAAGTCCGAGTCACCAAGGGAGAGTCGTAGTCGAGTCCGAGTCCAAGTCCGAGTCACCCAAGGAGTGTCCGAGTCGAGTCCGATTCATCATTACCTGTGTTCGAGTCTGGGTCCGGGTCCGAGTCACCTAAGAAGAGTCCAAGTCAAGTCCGAGTCACAAGTCTTCATGTATTAATCTTTGTGGATATACAGTATGTGTTGAAATGTAGCTGCTCCTCTACATTGCTTTTATCCTGTCATGTTATACTAATCTGTCTATTGAACTGCTGTGAAGCGAGTTTGGCTACAATTCTTGTAATAAGTGCTATAGAAATATAAAGCTTATTACTAATATTCATATTATTATTATTGTAAATGACATTTAATATGTCTAACTATATTTAAAATAAGTTACCTTTTAGAGAAGTGATTATATTTGTATGCCAATATTTTCTATGGTAAAGTTTTCGTTTTGCACTTTTATTTTGATAGCAATAAGATCGGGACTCTTATTTTGAAGGAAAATGTACTGGTTAAATCGATTTACTGATAAAGATTTAGACCCAGAAAGCACATGGCTACTTAGCATGCAAAATGACGTCATTCTGCATGTTAAGTAGCCATGTGCTTTCGTGTTATGGCTGAATCTTTATTTATTGATTAGATCACGTTACTCTGATGAGTGTTCAAGACAGCCTATGTCTGAACTAGATCCTTAGAGTAATGTGTTTCGGAACCTTATTTTCTTCAATATTGTTTCCACATAACGAGCATTTTGCGCTGCTCTTTTCCAATGTGGAAGCAGAATGTATGAAAGCATACAGCACGATGCGGGATGTGCCTGACCAGTGGCGTTTTCTCCTGGAGGCCAAGGGAAGCAAGGCTTCCCCTGTTTTTTCGGATTGTAGTTGTAATTTTAATAAATAAATAAAAACACTTTGTTTAGTTTCGGAAATTCTTTGTTGTGTGTTGCTGCCGGCCCGTCTCTCCCCCATTCTCATTGAGTATTTTACAAAGAGTGAAACAGCGCCCCTCTAGATGTTATGGTGAAACAGTAGATTGCACTCTCTGTTGCGAGAGGAGGCCGAAATTTGCTTCCCTTCGTGAAAAGAAATTGAGGGATTGACCAATCAGATGAGGCCTACGTCATGCCCCTGCCAACCTGTGATTGGTCAGAGCCATGCCATGGGAAGCCAGAGGCGGCTGGCTTCCTTTGCCTCACAATCCAATCAAATTGCATCAATTTAGTGGTGCAGTGACGCGTCCCAAAAAGCGGAAGTAAGCTGCGCTCGGTTTCCCTCGACAAAATAGCAATGGGATTTCTCCATAGGATTTTGGAAAATAGCTCGAAAAAAGGTCAGTGGAAAACGAACTTGTTAGGTAAATGCACGTTTTGTTCAGTCGGATAATATCCACATGTCTACCCTACTTTTATAATTTTCGAATCATAAATCTAATCGATAGACGATAGATAGCGTCACTGCACCACTCTCACCGCCGTTAGAAAGTAGCAATCAACTGAAGCAAGTGCAATTATGGAGGGTGAAGATTTGGAGTATTTAATCAAAAATAATTGTACTAAACTTCTGCTGCAGCAGCAACAACAAATACAATCTGATGAAAGGCCAATGCCCAAACTGGAGCTGTGTACAGCGAGGAACAAAGGAGCGAACCGGACATAAAACGTTAAAGGTCTCCTGATTTAGTTTGTGAATGAATGCTTATTAGAGTTTCGGCTGGAGAGTGCGTGCGGACCTGTCGGTCAGATAACAGGGATGTGTAAGTCCTGCATCTGTATGATACAAATGTGTGTAAAATGATACCGGGCGCTGTAATCACTCATCTGGTTACATTATTACATTGACCACCACACCCCCCCCACCCCAAAAGAAAGGACGTATTATTGGCTTCCCCTAATTTTTTCCCCACGCCACGCTACTGTGTCTGACATCTCTGGACTGGAATAGCGGGGCCCAGTACGTGAACTCGCCTCACAGGTGCCCATGCCAGGATAGAGGACATCAGACACTCCAGAGAAAACTTGCTCGATACCGAGTCCGAGTCCAAGTCGGAGCGTCAATGTACAAGTCGAGTCCGAGTCATCTTGGGGGGGGAAATTCACGAGTCCGAGTCCAAGTCATTGTGCGCGAGAATACACGAGTCCAAGTCCGAGTCGCGTCAATCAGTGCGCGAGTCCGAGTCGAGTCACGACTCCCGAAAATACGTACTCGAGTCTGACTCGAGTCCGAGTCCAGGACTCGAATACTCCATCTCTGGCGTCAGAGCTTAACTGCCAGTTATATCTGGCTGTAATAATCACATTTTCCAGTATGGATTTCATATGTATTGCTCCGCAGCCTCATTTTTAAGGTTTGACCAGTGATAATAACCTTCCTGGTTCAAGTCCCCGAACAGACTTAACATATGGAGTGTGTGCTGTTACTTGGAGAGGTGCCAGTTCACCTCCTGGGCCCTGCCGTGGTGCCCTTGAGCAAGGCACCGGACACAGAAAGTCATGTTTAAGCTGGAGTATGGTCTATTCCTGAGAATGGTTCCTAGTTGTAAGAAGACTCATTCTGGTACGTTTGTTCTTTAATACTTAATATTTATTTCTAAAAGTGAGCAAATTTGAAAGAATAACAGCCCGGCTAGAGGGGAACGTTCTCACAACTTTGGCTAACGTTACCTATTGGTTCTAATAAGGTTTTAAAGAAACGTTTTAATCTGATTTTCAAAGAACCTTTTTAGGATGTTTATTTTTTCAAATAATGTTCCTGTAAAATTTAAGGTTAACTAAGACATAACGTTTTAACTGCAACATTCAGAGGTTGTTTTGAGGATGTTATTAAGGCCTGAGATGACAGAAAGTCTTTTAATAAAACGTTCCTTTAATGTGATATTTTAACAAAGGTGGAACGTTTTGCCTGCAACATTCTAAGGATGTGTTTTGGACGTTGTTGGGTAACACATTAAAGATGTTCTTTATAAAACGTTCCCTCAATGTTAAATGATAACAAATGAAGGACATTCTCCAAGCAACATTCTGAAAATGTTTTCAGGATGTTATTGAGGCCTGAGATGACAGAAAGTGTTCTCATTCATAACACTCCGTTCGATGTCTCACTATGGGATGCGCCTCAACGTATGCAAACAGAAGAATCAATCTTATTACGCCAATCCTGATTGGCTAGTGATCTTGACGTCTACGTCAGGGAATCCACCCACCCTTTAAGTAGCTTGCGCTACGTCGCAGCGTCATTCAAAAAACCTCTTCTCACTTCAGAGCACATCTCGGATATCAATGGCCGGGCTAGCTTAACGGTCCACAGACTGAACCCAAGCTAACATTCGGTCGACGGGCGCTTGCCGGTTACTTTTTTGCTTTGCAGAAGAATTGAACAAATATTAACACACCAGTTAATATTGTAATCTGCCCCGCCGTTTTTTCTTTCGAGATAACGGTAAGGTTTGATTTTTTTCTTCAAACAGTAACCTACCTGTTGCTAGTTTATCCCTCCGCGCCGACACCACGGCGAGCGAGGACGGACTCTTCTCTCCCTTCCACCAGAGGAGACGGAGATAAGAAAGATATTAACACACCTGTTAATATTTTTTAAAGAAAGATCTACCTCGTAGTTTTTTCCTTTCGGAATAACGATAAGGTTGGATTTTTTTCGGTAAGATACCTGTTACTAGCTTGTCCCTCCGCGCCGACACCCCGGCAAACGAGGATGGACCCTTCTCTCCCTCACACCAGAGGAGTCGGAGGCTCGGAGGTTCGGCTCTGCGGCTGCAGGTTTAAGATCTCGGGCACGGACTCACACCAGGTCTGCTCGTCCTGCCTTGGGCTGGAACACGCCCAGGAGGCTATCGATACCCCCGGTTCATGCGGGCATTGTGCCCGCTTCACCATCAAGAGCCTCCGCCGACGGCTAGTGCGCCAAGCTAGCCTGTCGGGACAGGACCCCTTCATGTCCGTTAATTCGCCGGCCGGCAATCGGGACATGGTGGCGACCGCCGCTGAGATTGAGCCCCGCGCTGTGTCAGGCTGGGGCTCAACAACGGCGCTAGCCACGGAATCTGAGCCCCGCGCCGTGTCAGGCTCGGGGCCCGGTGGCGGCAAGAGCCGCAAGAGCGGAGCCCCGCGCTGTGTCAAGCTGGGGCTCCCAACTGGACCTCACCGTGGTTCCGCCCGCGGAGGATGTCCTAGAGCTGGATTATATGGAGGAGGATGAAGAGGATGCCTCTGAGTTTCTCTTATCCGACTTGGATGAGCACGAATATGACATCTTCGTTTCATCTGCCCAGGCTGCCCAGCCGGAGGCGATGTCCGCTCCCCCAGGCGAAAGCACACCAGCTTCGCCCTGCCACAGTATGGACTTGCAGGCCGTGTGCCAACGTGCTGCGTCCAGGCTGGACATCCCCTGGCCTGAAGTGGCCTAGGAGACCTCCAGATCTCGCTATGAGGGGAAGAACTTGCCCCAAGCAGCGAGGATGAAGAGGCAGCTTCTCCCAGTCTCTCCAGAGATGCTGGACGAGGTGTCGTTCTCCTGGAGAGACCGCTCTTTCAGCAACAAGGCCCCAATCCAGGGTGCCTCCTCTTTGGACTGTGACGGCATGGAGAAGCTCGGCCTGCTCCGCATGCCGCCCATGGAGCCGCTGGTGGCAGCCCACCTCCAACCGCGGCTGGCTTCAGCACCGAGCAGGAACCCCACGCAGCAGCCGCTCAGGCACAGCCGGTCCAGACTTTCAGCCACCAGACGAGGAAGAAGAAAAGGGCGGCCTGACAGCCTCCTCCCCTCTCCTCGATAAAAGAGCTGGAAGTTCCCTGTTCTCCAGCTCCAGAACACGTTCCAGTGTTAGATGCTCATGTGTTTCCGGGGTGCAACCATGCCCCCATCTTCCCGCCGCCTCGAGTGATGTCAGAACGTCATCCTCAAGTTCGCGCCATGAGGGAAATGGACTTAACATCAAAGACAGCAAGCTCCGCTGCTCGTTTAAGTCACACAAACACATGTCATCACTATTGTTTCTTAATAAATCATTTTCCACTGTCGTTTCCAGGCTTAAAGCCAAGGGCGCAGTCAATAAAAATGAAAAGAAAAACAATAAAAACAATAAACAGTCTGACGTCTACCCCCCTTCTAAGAGTGGCTGCTGCCTCTCTCAGAAGGCGGACGATGGACGGGGCTATGCAGGCATCACCGCCACGCGCATGCGCAGTGTCACCGGGGTTGTCAACCTGGGGTAGCACCGTTATCAGACACTAGAGGGCCCCATAACACAACAAATAAAGACACAGAGGACAGACGACAGGGATGTGACATCTCCACTCGCTTTGAGAAGCGAAAGGTGGGGGATGCTCACAGATTCTGCTTGGGTTTTCAAGACAATAGCACGGGGTTACAGACTCCAATTCGCTGTCACCCCCCCTCACTTTTCGGGCATTCTGCATTCGCAAGCCCGGGGAGAGTCGGCCCATATTCTGGAGCAAGAGATTGTCTCGCTACTAGAAAAGAAGGCTATATCTATAATACCCTCCGAACAGAGTCAGAGCGGCTTTTATTCCAAGTATTTCCTCGTTCCCAAACGGGGAGGGAACGGAATTCGGCCTATACTAGATTTGAGGGCTCTGAACAAATATCTCAAAAGATACAAATTCAGAATGCTCACTCACACATCTCTGTTGCGTCTCGTGCGCCAAAACGATTGGTTCACATCAGTCGACCTGAAAGACACGTATTTCCACATCCCAGTATATTATCCAGTCCACCTAGGAAATATCTGAGGTTCGCCTTTCAGAGTGTCTGTTACGAGTACAGAGTACTTCCCTTCGTTCTGACTCTCAGCCCACTAGTGTTTGTATGGTGTACGGAAGCTGCGATAGCCCCGTTAAGACAACAGGGTATTCGCCTGGCAACTTATCTGGAAGATTGGCTCCTTCTCGCACAGTCGGAGCAAGAGGCTATTACGCAGACGAATGTCCTCGTAAAATACCTGCTCGACCTGGGTTTCGTAATAAACACAGAAAAGAGCATGTTGTCCCCAGCCCAGACTGTACTCTTCCTGGGCCTACGCCTGAATTTGGTGCCCTTTACAGCCCGCCTGTCAGCAGAGAGAGTGAAAGCCTTCAGGGCTTGCCTCGCTCATTTCCAGCCACGCAAATATGTTCTCTTCAGATCATGTCTGCGGTTACTGGGGCTCATGGCGTCAGCCATCCTGGTGGTACGACTGGGATGCTTACACATGAGGGAGTTTCAGCGCTGGGTAGCTGCCCTCAGACTGGACCCCGTGCGACATGGCGCGCGGAAAGTGATGGTCACTATGAAATGCGTAATGGCACTGCGCCACTGGCTGCACCCGACTTTTCTAGTACGGGGCGTGCCTATGGGTGCAGTCCTATCGCGGAAGGTGGTCACCACAGACGCATGTCTGACGGGCTGGGGGGGTATATATGAAGGTCGACCTGTGAGGGGTCTCTGGAGCGGAGAGCTCCAACGGTCACACATAAATTATCTGGAGCTTTTAGCGGTGTTCCTCACCCTGAAACGCTTTCTGCCTTTTCTCAGAGGAAATGATGTCCTCGTGAGGACAGACAACACGACCACAATATCGTATGTAAACCGCCAAGGGGGTTTGCGTTCTCTCCAGTTACACATGCTGGCACGCAAACTGATCTTATGGAGCTGCGGACGTCTCCTCTCTCTGAGAGCGACGCACATACCAGGAGTGATGAATCTTGGGGCAGATCTGCTATCCAGAGGTGCACCACTATGCAGACTGGACTCTACATCCAATAATTGTGAGTCAGCTGTGGGTGCGTTACGGCCGGGCCGCGGTGGATATGTTCGCATCAAAAGAAAACGCTCAATGTCAGCTGTTCTTTTCAATGCACGATTTAAACGCACCGTTAGGCGTGGACGCGCTCGCGCACGTTTGGCCTCCGGTCCTTCTGTACGCGTTCCCACCCCTGGCTCTGATACCCCAACTCTGGCCAGAGTGAGAGAACAACGCCACACACTGATCCTAATAGCTCCACACTGGCCTGAAATGTACTGGCTGGCGGATATATATCAGCTGCTGTGCGGGCAGCCGTGGCAGCTCCCGCTACGCAGGGACATACTGTCTCAGGCGGGTGGGACGATTTTTCACCCACACCCAGAGCGCTTGGCACTATGGGCCTGGCCCGTGAGTTGTATAACCTGAATACAGTGGGACTCCCTCAGAAGGTGATAAACACTATTCAGAGTGCAAGAGCTTCCTCCACCAGGTCCCTCTATGACTGTAAGTGGAGGGTGTTTGAGGAGTGGTGCCTTCAAAAGGGACACATCTCTTTTCAGTGTCCTGTCGGGGTGATTCTATCATTTCTACAGGACCTGATTGATAAACACAGAGCTTTTTCTATGATCAAAGTGTAGCTGGCTGTTATTGCTGCATGCCATGTGGGCTTTGAGGGAAAGACGGCTAGCCACCATCCCTTGGTCTGCCGTTTTATGAAAGGGGCTCGCAGGCTCCTCCCTGTTTCCAGGTCACTGGTGTCCTTATGGGACTTGGCAGTGGTTTTAGATGGGCTCACTCGACCTCCATTTGAACCCCTGTAAGAAGCTGACATGAAACTCCTGTCACTGAAGACAGTGTTGTTACTGGCTCTGGCATCTGCCAAGCGAGTCAGTGACATTCATGCGCTCTCTGTACATTCTTCATGCACTCAGTTTGCCCCGGGAAAACGAGAGTGTTGCTGAAGCCCAACCCTGCCTTTGTAACTAAGGTGGTTGGCTCATGTACCCCCATTGACATTGAGGCATTTCCTCCACCACAGTGTTCCTCTGAGGAACAGCGGACGAATTTGCTGTGCCCAGTCCGTGCTTAACGCACCTATATGGACAGGTCAAAAGAGTTTCGATGCAATGACCAACTCTTTGTATCCTGGGCTAACCCTCATAAGGGCAAGCCCGTTACCAGGCAACGGCTCTCCCACTGGATTGTGGAAGCGATTGCTCTGGCTTATACGAGTCAGGGTTTGCAGGCACCAACTGGCCTGCGCGCTCATTCTACTCGTGGACTGGCTACATCCTGGGCTTTGTTCAAGGGTGTTTCCATCCAAGACATTTTGTGCAGCAGCGAGCTGGTCCTCACCGCTCACTTTTGTCCGCTTTTACAGGATAGATGTCTCTGCTCCATGTGTGGCCCGCGCAGTGCTGGGCCCCGTGTTGAGACAGGGTTCTACCTGTTAAGTTCTGGTTGTTTTGGTGATTTTCGAGATAAGCTCGTCTGGCAATACGGGAGTTTCAATATCCCATAGTGAGACATCAAACGGAGTGTTATGAATGAGAACTATAGGTTACTTACGTAACCCCAGTTCTCAGAGTAACATGAAGTGAGATGTCTCACCAGACGGCCCTTCTTGCTAAGGCGAAGCGAGAAGAGGTGCTTATTTTGAATGAAGCTGTGTCGTAGCGCAAGCTACTTAAAGGGTGGGTGGATTCCCTGACGTAGACGTCAAGATCACCAGCCAATCAGGATTGGCATCATGAGATTGATGCTTCTGTTTGCATACGCGTTGAGGCGCATCCCATAGTGAGACATCTCACTTCATGTTACTCTGAGAACTGGGGTTACGTAAGTAACCTATAGTTTTATCAAATGTTCCTTTAATGTGATATGTTAACAAAGGTGGAACGTTTTGCCTGCAACATTCTAAGGATGTGTTTTGGACTTTGTTGGGTAACACATTAAAGATGTTCTTTATAAACGTTCCCTCAATGTTACATGATAACAAATGAAGAACATTCTGCAAGAAACATTCTGAAAATGTTTTCAGGATGTTATTCTTCTTTTATAAAACGTTCCTGATTGGCAAATATTAACACGGTCATGGTCAACGTCAGATTTACTTCTAGAGCGCTTTAAAAAACAAACTTGTTGCATCTGTTTGAAAAGGATGTTTTAAAAAAAATCTGATTCTGACACCATATTTTCATTTTGAAAAAAAAAAACAAGCACGTAATTCATGATAAGCTGTAAGCAGATATTGCATGTTTGCGGTGGCATGTGTGAGTTCCCAGCTAGAAATGTTTCTTACCATTCATTGTTCTAGGAATGTTTTCAGCGGGACGTTTTATTTTGGTTCCCAGAATGTTCTTCTGAAAGGTAGGATAACGTTCTCTAAAAACATTCTTAACATTTTTGGTGATACGAATAGACGTATAAAAACGAATTTATGCATCCCAATATTCACTCCCATGCACTTATAATCACACTAAGGTATGTAGGCCCACAGTATTCATAATATCGTGTGAAAAATATCAGAAAATAATCACACTTTTTTTCTGACTATAAAGGTTGTGTCTCGCATGTAGTTTCTAACTGTTGGATAAGCTATCTGGCCGTGTGTGGTTTGTGAGGGCTGTGTCTAAACGGTGTCCGCTGTTTATGCATATTGGATACAAATCGTTATTGCACCCTTTAGATTTGAGACCGACAGACATATAGAGGAACGGACCAACTGTCACTGCCTGTCCCTGAAACCCCTGTTAGTGTTTGTATGTGTTTGTTTCTACTGTGTGTCTCTCTCTCTGCCTGCTGGTCTGCTCGACACGGCTGGGAGCAATCTCAAATCAACCACACTGCAGCCTGCACTCATTCCCTGCCGGATTGTTGCCGTGAATGGTTTGTTGCGTGCCGCTCTAGCTTTTTACCAGCATATTCTTTGACAACTTTCCCTGCTTTTGCCTCACACTAATTTTTATGGTCTCTCCCAGGAGGAATCCAAGGCCTTCCACACTCCCAAGACCAGCCAGGCCTCTCCATCCTGAAAACTGTTTCCCACTGCTGCCATAACCAACCTCCACTCCCAGCTCCCCTTTTCTAATAAACAAATGTTCAAATCTTTCACCAGCTGATTCCGATTAATCCTTTTACATGTGTTAATAGTCAAATTCCAAATGTTAAGTAAACTATCAAAATCATCCTAATGACCACTGTGGTCAGTCCACTTACCCAGGAATTTTGAGTTGAACAATTACAGGAATGTTATGTCTTTATGTTCTAATAATGTACAAATATTTTTAGTAAATTGTTACCACAGAACATTTGCATAATGTTTTAAACATAAAGCATGTTGTCCTTCTCTAAAATAATAACATTCTGGCAACATAAACAAATCTAACTTGCAGCTGAAAACATTTTAAGAACAGTAGGGCATAACAATGTTATCAAAAACATTTTAAGAATGTTTTTAGAGAACGTTATCCTACCTTTCAGAAGAACATTCTGGGAACCAAAATAAAAGCTTCTGCTGAAAACTTTTTAAGAATAGTAGGGCATAATGTTCTAACAATGTTATCAAAAACATTTTAGGAAGGTTATCACCAAACATTTTAAGAATGTTTTTAAAGAACGTTATCCTACCTTTCAGAAGAACATTCTGGGAACCAAAATAAAAGCTTCTGCTGAAAACGTTTTTAGAATAGTAGGGAATAATGTTCAAACAATGTTATCAAAAATATTTTAAGAAGGTTATCACCAAATATTTTAAGAATGTTTTTAGAGAACGTTATCCTACCTTTCAGAAGAACATTCTGGGAACCAAACAAAAACTTCCCGCTGAAAATCTTTTAAGAATAGGAGGGCATAATGTTCGAACAATGTTATCACCAAACATTTTAAGAATGTTTTTAGAGAACGTTATATACCTTTCAGAAGAACGTTCTGGGAACCAAAAGAAAACTTCCTGCTGAAAACATTCCTAGAACAATGAATGTAACATTCTCAGAATGTTTTTAGAACCAAACATTTCTAGCTGGGAGAGCCCGTTTAGCTTCTCTGTCATTTAGCCCCTCTCACATGCAGACAAGGTAGTCATTTTGTTTTAAAAATTTCTCTTTTTTTAAATAAATAAAAATATTTAAAAAGGTAAGTGCAGTAGAGTAGTAACATATTTTCCAGCAACTCAAATGGCCTAAGTCCAAATTGACTACTTATAAACTGCACTTTACTGTAAATCCCTGTAAAATGCAATAATCCTAATATGCAAACCTTAAGCTATTCTAGCTTGATCATTTATTCTAGCTATAGCTAAATACTCAGTCAATATAAAGGGTTGAGCTACATTCAGAATTTCCAGTAAACTGATGACATCTATTATTTGATTGAACAATGGCAGTTTTCCTGCACATGTTGTGGACTGTTGCTTAGCCTTTTTTTGTGCGCCATATTTTTCAGAACATTTTTAACAAATTACGACTATTATGACAATTATTTGGTGGGCCATTTCAAAAGCTGTTTGTGACATGTCCCCAGTGTCCCCAGCGTAAATAACAACAATGCACACTGAAGAAATACTTCAAATATTAAAAACCAGCATTGAATGAACAATACAAATATGACAGATTCTTGCACGTTTTTTTATTTTATTTCTAGTCCCATAGCTGAAAGGACGAAATAGCGTCTACCTTTATCCTATTTGAACAACTGATTGATTACCCCTGCACTGCAGAAGCGGGTGGTGGAAAATATTTTTGGTGGGGCTATGGAAATGGTGTGCAAACAATAAAAGGGGGGTCCGGGGGGATGCTCCCCGGAATTTTCTTTTGAGAAATGACCCCTTAAATTATGACTTCTGGTGATGTTAGAGGGGGGGGGGAGGGGGACTAATTGAGGCTTAAAAATATGAGATAATCCATAATCTTCAGTGTGGTTAGCTATGAATCTTCCAAAACTTCCAAATACCTTGTCCTGGACATAGTTTCTACAGTATAAACTGTGCAGCAGTACAGTAGGCCCACACAAACTGCAGAACACTGCTTTGAGAACACTCATGATTTAATTCCCATTTAAAATCAGGAGACTAAATACGAACATTGTGTGTACACGTGTGTGTGTGTGTGTGTGTGTGTGTGTGTGTGTGTGTGTGTGTGTGTGTGTGTGTGTGTGTGTGCGTGCGTGCGTGCGTGCGTGCGTGCGTGCGTGCGTGCGTGTCATACTTGCCAACCCTCCCGATTTTCAACTCAAAGTCTGAGAGGGTGAGGAAAATAGTCACAGAAAACTGAACAAGAATCGACAACTCGAACCTCTGCTCACTCCTTTCCTGTAAAATACAGGACCAGCCCACAAATATGCTCCATGGTGCTACAGGCATTGCACTTCCAACTACAATAAGCATGTAAATGTTCATCTACAGCTCCGGCGATCCACTAGCACCGGAGTCTCCACCTGCAGACGCAGCCATCCTCATCAACTATACTGTAGCGTCACCTTGGATACGAGTCCAAACAACTCATTCAGACTGCATCGGGCGCTGAAATTGCCGCCCTGTGAGCATCTGATCTGACGACGCTGATTGGCTGAAATTATGTTTCGGCGGCATACAGTAGTTTACAGATAGCAACAGTCAGCAATGTGTTGGCTGCTGCTGCTCTGGCTGAACGCTCTTTCTTACCGCCCAGACGAGAGAGGGTAATGATAAACGCTGCGGCCAGGCAGGAAACATGTGACTTATCAGTAACTTTAGACATCGTAACACAATTTTAAATGAGATTTTATTGTAGATAATACATTTTACTGATAACAACTATATAATATTTACCTTGTTCATTAAAAAAAAAAAATATATATATTTTTTTAATATATTATTTTATTTATTTTTAATGGCAATCAAACATGTGGGAAGAGGGGGCCGGCCGCCACTGCTGCACTGTCTTCCATTGTTTTTTTAATGTAACTTATATCATAAAATGTTTTCTGAAGTTTATATGACGTGTCTTTTCTTTACTGTGTGAAGAGGTCATAGTGGATGAGTGTCTCAACAGGAAAAGAAGCTGCTCTGTTGCCTGGCATGCAGATACTGGGGTAAGTTAAATTCTTATTCGAAACACAACTGTTGTTATATAAAAACTCAACTGGAAGACACCTCAGACTTTTTGGTGATAGGTCAAATGTTGACTGTCTTGAACGAGGTCCCAGTGAACTTCCTGTTTACTAACACTTAAATAAAGTTTACATGGGATGAGTAATTGATGTAAAAATGGTTTTAACGGGAATTATTCCTTTTAAGGCATAAAATAAAAGCAAGGCTCCTCAAATACACTGACTGGAAAATAAAGTAAACTTTCTTCAACGTGGAAATAGTCATGTATTCCGAACAATGTAAGCAGTGAACAATTCCAGCATGAAATCAAATAAGTATAAAAATACGTTTTCATCGCATTGACTTGGACAAACTCCAAACTCATCAGAAGGGCACATTTATTTCAGAGTATTATTATTTCAAACGCATTGGCTTTAATTTCACGCTGCGCACATTTCGATACGAGCAAAAGAGGAGAGAGGAAAAGAGGGGGACAGGGAGGGAGACAAAGAGGAAGAGAGGGGAAATATGAAGTTTAATTTTCTGCCAAAAGTCCCCATACCAAAGACAACTAAAGCTCATACACTTGCAAACAAAAGGAGCAAGAGTGGGGAAGTAAGAGGATATTATGGTTTGTATCAGTTTGTGTGAATTCAGGGGAGGAAATTGGAACTTTGTTTTAAAAATAATTTATTGTGTGCAAAGTTTTGATGTCTTTAGCTTTGTGCATCTTTAACACTTTTAATATCTGGGAGTGAAGACCAGTTGTGAACGCAAGGAAAATGCTTCCGTTGTTGTAAATGCTATTTGTGTGATGGACTTTCATTAAATAATGGAATGAGAAGACTGAGGGATAAACATATTTGTTGTTGTAATTTAATGTTTTCTCATTAAACATCAGAATGAATATAATAGAATATAATAGAATCCTGTATTGTCATTATACAGGTATACAATGAGATGAGTAGAGCTACTCCATTTTTTAAGGTGCCATCAAAAATACAAAAACCAACAAGAGACGTTCAACATTCAGTAGGAGACAACATACAAACAACAAGCATTCATACTTCAATATACAGATAAGTTTAAAGTGCATGACTATATCGGTTTAAGTATGTATACAAAAATATATGTGTATATATACATTTATAATTAATATCACATTTTCTGAACTTTCTTAATACGTTTTGGAAAACTTCATAAAAATGCTTTTGTCAACGCCACGGTCATGACACGCCTTCAAACGAAAATACCGCGGTGTGAGACTTCCGGTTCCTATTTCCAGCGATTCTTCAGCAGTTCTACACGTGTTTGCGTTGGATCCTCTTCAAACCATCTTAAAATAAGTAAGCATACCACCTGAGTTATTAATTACTGCTTTTTAACTAGCAAAGGGGAATTTACTTTTCTTGTATTCACTGTTTCGAACGGAACATCAACATTTTAATGCATGCCAGCGCCATTACTGCTGTTAAAGTTATACTCAGCCCTGTCGTGCTCATGTGTAGTCTATTTTTTCGCGCAAATGGTGTTGGGCAAAGTTTGCATCCATTGCTTACCTACACAATTCTGTTAAAAGTGGTTAAGTTAAGACTACGTGTTAAGAATAAACTCCGCAAACTGTTCCCCTGTGCCGCTGTTAGCGTTGGCCGGGCTCCGTCATGCGGCCGGGTGCACAGAGGCTCTGCTGCCGAGCATGTTGTGCAGTAAAATACCTCTGCTAAAACTATTCCCTACTACTTTATAACCAGTGTTGTGCTAGTTACTGAAAACCAGTAACTAGTTACCATTAATAGTTACTTCATTTCAAAAGTAACTCAGTTACTTTACTGAATACTTACACCAAAACTGTGAACAGTAACGCATTAGTTACTTAACAAAAGGGCTCCCATTAATGCCCTTATAGCCTTCATTTCAGTACTGTTATTGCATTGGAGAATAATACAATCTGTTGATCAAGAAATAGCAATAGAAATAGTAGAAATAGCCTGCATGTGTTCTACAACATACTGTGCAATGGCTTTATCAACTTTTCCCTGGCTAGAAGTCCCTCGGTTAAAATCCAGCTGCTGTTGCTTAGGTGGAGGTGGAGGTGGAGTGGCGTCGGATGAGTCTGGGTCTGTGGTCTTAGCTACTAGCTTCGTCCCAGCATGTTGTTTCTGCAGATGTTTCAACAGATTTTAATTGCTGTTTTGGGCAGTAGATAGGATCTTTGACCCGCCAAGACACAACTTACATTTAACTAAAACGTTCTTTTCTTTGTGCTCGACAAAAGCGAAATAGTGAGAATATCTCCAGGCGGAGAAACTCGACTTGAGCTCCGCCGCCACCATGATAGTCTTGTTAGTAAACACAAACACTCCGCATGTGACACAGGAAGTATCTAAGTACATTTACTCAAGTACTATACTTTATTTTTTTATTTAGCCTTTATTTATACAGGTTTAGATCTCATTGAGACACAAGGTCTCATTTTCAAGAGAGACCTGTCAGTGGTAACACTACCACACAAAGTTACAGACAGACAGGACACTAAACATAGAGGCAACACTAAAATACAACATCGTTAAAAAAAAAAAAAAGTAGTCATTAAAATCCATATACAGTCAGATATAACAGGTGCAAACACCCACAGATGATTTCTCCACCTTTTTTAAAATGAGTTTAAAATCCGTGATGGGTATCAAACTGGTCAGCTTAAGTTCCTGCTGAAGTGTGTTCCAAGTCGAGGGGGTATGATATGGCTTTTTTCCCAAGCACCGTGCGTACTGAGGGGACGGACAGGGTGATGTATTTTTGAGATCGTAGTCTATAGCTGTACTGTTTGTGTGATATGTAAGTGGATATGTAGAAGGGCAGCAGTCCAAGCATAGCGGTATAGATGAGTTTGTACCAGTGCAGTTATCTGCGCATTGATAATGATGTCCAGTTGACTAAAGCGTACAGCGTGCAATGGTGTGTGAGGGGTTTACAGTTGGTAATGAACCTCAGAGCCCCATGGTAAACAGCGTCCAGCAGATGAAGGTAGTGAGCTGAGGCGTTCATGTACACAACAACCCCGTAGTCCAAGAGCGGCAAAAATGTAGCAGCTACAAGCCGTTTCCTCGTACTTGTGGAGAAGCAGGCCTTATTTCTAAAAAATAATCCCAGTTTTAATTTCAATTTCCTTAAGAGATTGTCAATATGTGGTTTGAAGCAGAGATTTTCATCTATAGTGATGCCTAAGTATCTGTAGGAGTTAACAGCTTCAATGGGGTTATGCTGTGCAGACATGATGCAGGGAAGAACATTTGGTAACTTTTTCTTATTGGAAAACAACATGACTTTTGTATTATCTGAATTTAACAGCAACTTAAGGTGGAACAGATATGACTGAAAAGTGTCAAAAGCAGACTGCAGACGTTCAAATGCAAGGGCAACAGTGCTAGCACAACAGTACACAACAGTATCATCTGCATATAGATGTACAGAGGCATCAATAATTTGACCCACATCATTTATATAAATAGTAAAAAGGGTCGGTCCCAAGACCGAACCTTGAGGAACGCCTCTGGGCACATTAAGAAAGCTTGAGGAGAGACCCCTGAATTTTACACATTGCTTGCGATTTCAAAGATAGTTTGCAAACCAACCAACAGCTTGGTCAGACAGGCCTATACGGGATAACTTCTGGCATAGAATGCCATGGTCCACGGTATCAAATGCCTTGGATAAGTCTATAAAAAGGGCAGCACAGTAGCTCTTTGCGTCCAAGTACTTAAGTACAGTTCTCATCTCTGTTCGCCTCGCTGTTGGCGCCGCTCACCAGCGTCTGGGAGCCGACACTATATAAAAAAAATAACGGAGTAACGCACCATGTAGTAACGGTAACTGAGTTACTGAATTTAAAAAATAACACGTTAGAGTACTAAAGATGTAGCACTGAATTTCAGACTCCAGCTTACAGCTTCCTGCCTACGACCTGCCTAAAATCAGTATAGAGGAATGTTAAGCCCTCCCACTATTTTCCAAGAGGGCGTTGCCAGATTTTCAATTTCAGGTTTTAACCAGGAGATGGCGCTTCATTCACAAATACAGAAAGACAAGTTTCATGGAATTTCAGTTGTAATTTGAAGAGCATTTGAACACATCAATATTTTAGATCAACTAAAGTATATCTAATCTTGTAATTCAATAATATATAGTCTTTATATATTAAATAATCATAATTATAATGTAAATGTTTACATTACACTTCTTTATTTGTTATGCTCATACTTTTACCTTTACAATCGTTTGCTTTAATATGCAGTATATTTTTTGAATATTTTTTTGTTTGCTTCCTCCTGCTCCCTTTCGGACACATACTGTATGATTTATTATTATTATTAATATGAAGATATTATTAAGATAAGATAAGATGTTACTTTATTGATTGAACATTTTAGTTTAGAATGTGCTGTCCCACGGTAATTCAGAAGGCTGACAGGTCACATTCCGACCATTATTTAAAACAATAGGTGCTTTCACACCGTCTACAGTTTGATTTGTATAGAGGGACCTCTGTGGCTGAATGGCCAGATTAGGTGTGGCGCATTTATCATAGGTGATCAGAGCTAACTGCCTGCCGTCAGATTTCATTTAAAAAACAGATCTGATTTTAAGACTACTTCAGCGCTCATAAAGAATGATAAGAATAAGAATAATGCGTATTGAACTGGTTTCATTCATTAGTGAGTTTATTTAACACTAGAACCGCCAATCGGGTCAATTTGTGTGATGTGTGTTGTGTGTGTGCAATGTAACTTTTTTTCAATAAAATATTAAAGTCTCCCAGTCCGTGACTTTTCCTGAAAGTGTGTTATGCAGCACCCTATGTTGTTAAAAATTGCATTCTAATAGCGGGATTTGACAGGTTTAGGTAGGCCTATACAAAAACCTCTGGCGGTTTGAGTGTTAAGGTAATTAGATACAGTAGAAGCCCTTTTTTTTTATCAGTAACGAATTTAGCAGTTGAACATAAAAGTCAACTAACTGAGGGTCACTTGCAATGACAGTGTTGTGTCTAATTGTAAGCTTGTCACTCAGAGTAACCTACAGTTAATTTAGCTGCTGGAGAAGAAAGACCAGGGGGGAGGGGGGGGAGAGAGCTGTGGTTGATGGGCCATTAGTTGTTTAAATACACAGCTGAAATAGTAAATCAATACATACAACTATTTTTTTAAATCAATACAACTATTTTTTAAATCAACAAAAACATTTTCTAAATCCATAAAAGCATTTAAATTAATATTGGGAGTCATGTCGTTACTTTGTTGAGAATGTGGCCATGTAATAAGCGGGATAATTTGCAGCGCCTTGTTCCTTATGGGGAAAATAACACCCGTCATGTGTGTGTAGAGGTGTGTGTGGTTAAAACACTTTCATGAAGGGAAGGAGGTTTTCCTTCTATAAAACAGCTGTGGGCAGCAGTGAGTGTCACGGACATGAATTCATAGATCAAGGCAGACTGGTGCACACACTCTCCTGTCCTGCCAGGCGACACGCCCGTTCTAAGCCGTGTCCCTCACTCCTCACATCCCAAGCTGTATCCCCACAAGTGTATTATGTTGTTACATTGTTTCAGATGTTATGTTTCAGTTGTGCTCTGTCTATGTTCAGTGATGCAAACTTGTCACCTTTCTGCGAAATTCGCCGTTTTGAATCCAAAATAGGTCGTTTGTGTGATTCATGTAGATCTGCAATAAAAATATTTTTGGGGTATGAGGGGGTCTGGGACCCGGAGTAATCTGCGGCTGTGAGCTGTTATGTGCCATCATGACACGCATGGTGTTCTTTTTTATATATTATAATGAAGTGCGAGCTGTGTGCTCGAGTCTTCCTGCCTGTCGGCTCTGCTCATGGTGGATTTATAATAAGGCTCTGCTGCTCCGACATGATGGTCTAGCTTCAGCAGCTACATTACCTACGGGTGCGTTCGTTAATATTAACTGTGCGTCCGGAATCACTGTGGCACAGACTGGACCGCTGGTGAACAGCTGTTAGAACGGGCCGTTCAGGTGTTCAGAGCAGAGCTCCCTGTTGGAGCGGCAGAGCGTGATGTGAACTGAAAAGTCTTTCTGTGGCAATATTATTTAAGGAATCGTTGAGCTAGCTAGCTAGCATACATTGTCACTATCTGCTAACGTTAGCTTTAGCCTTCTATTTCTAATAGTTTTTTTCATAGGCTATAAACAGAGGTGGTATAAGTATATATATATATATATATATTGTACTTGAGTAAAAGTAGAAGTGTTCAGATCTTGTACTTGAGTAAAAGTAGAAGAACATAGATCTTGTACTTGAGTAAAAGTAGAAGCACTCAGGTCTTGTACTTGAGTAAAAGTAGAAGCACACAGATCTTGTAATTGAGTAAAAGTAGAAGTACTCAGATCTTGTACTTGAGTAAAAGTAGAAGTACTCAGATCTTGTACTAGAGTAAAAGTAAAAGTACTCAGATCTTGTACTTGAGTAAAAGTAGAAGTACCAGAGTGTAGGAATACTCTGTTACAGTAAAAGTCTTGCATTCAAAATGTTCCTCAAGTAAAAGTAGAAAAGTATTCTCATCAAAATATAGTGAAAGTAGCGACAGTAAAAGTAGTCATTGTGCAGATTGGTCCATTTCAGAATAATATATATGATATGTTTTATAATGATTGATGATGAAAGTGTTCTCAAAGCTGGTAAAGGTGCAGCTACCGTAATTTTCGGCCTATAAGCCGCACCTGAATATAAGCCGCAGCAGCGGCAGACCACTCTCGGTTCCACTTTTACTTTTGCGCACTACCTGTCTCACTCTTTTCCGGCCTCCAGCTTTTCCTGCTGGAACCCGCCGCTTAAAGGTGGGGGTCCGCGGACCGGCCATAGAGCCCATCGAGTTAAAGGTGTTGGCCGTTAGCTGTACAAATCCATAGATTAGCCGCACCGTTATATAAACCGCAGCGTCGAAAAATAGGGAAAAAGGCGCGGCTTATAGTCCGAAAATTACGGTAGTTTGAATGACTTTGTATACTGCAGGGTAGCTTGTGGATTTGCTCCAGGTGGAACTAAAGTCTGATTTAACACTTGATTATATTTCACATCATTCATCCACATCTGTAAAGTAACTAAAGGTATTAAATACATGTAGGGGAGTAGAAGTAAACCATGTACCTCTGAACTGTAGTGGGGTAGAAGAACAAAGTAGCAAAACATTGAAATACTTAAATAAAGTACAAGTATCTCAAAATTGTGCCCAAGTATAGTACATGTTGAGTTTATGAACTTAGTTACTTTACACCATGTGGCTATAAAGATAGAAAGACTTAAGCCTTGCACAGAGGCATTAAAATACATTTTCAAAATGCTCAACAGTGCTGCCAAAATTATAAACTGACTGCTACACAATTTTAAAATAAATGCTTTTATATATTTCTATTAGATGTGACTCTTTGGCGTTGCTGTTATTATTAACACTGCTGCTTTAGTTGTTCTGCTAATATCCTCTGTTATTCCTCATTTTAAAGCCGATATTCTGTGGGGTGGGGGAGCCGGGGGCTCGGATCCTTGTCACCTTTTTCATACCTGATGAGTTTGCATCCCTGTATATTAAAAAGCCTCAGTCACCTTAATTCATGTCATAAAAACATCTCAGTTCAGTAACACTCAAAGCTAAATGTGCAATACCATGTTCAGCTATTTTACTATTTATAATGTTATTGTTGTTACATCAGAAGATGTACATATTGGAATGATTTCTTAACTTACAGTAGGCTATTTTTTACAATGTGAGTTGGAAGGATTTATTAAATTACTATGAATATTGTCATTGTTGAAGGCTTTTAGAGAAGGGTGAACTATAAGCCTGAATTACATAACATTTTATACCTAAAAACATAAAAGCCACAATAAATGAATCACAATTATTCTAGTTATTTTTACCTCCCGTATTGCTTTCATCCCACCAGCTTTTATGGTGTTGTTACGTCACTAACTGTAAGCTTGTCACATTTAGCTGCTGGAGAAGAAAGATCAGGGGGGGAGGGGGCGGAGAGAGCTGTGGTTGATGGGCCATTAGTTGTGTAAATACACAGCTGAGAGCTGCCGTTTCATTCAGACTGTTTAAAAAACGGTAACAACGGACTATCTTTCTTAGCGGATGCATGTCAATTTAAATCAATACAACTATTTTTTAAATCAATAAAAACATTTCCTAAATCCATAAAAGCATTTCAATTAAGTCATGTCGTTACTTTGTTGAGAATGTGACCGTGTAATAAGCGGGATAATTTGCAGCGACTTGTTCCTTATGGGGAAAATAGCACCCGTCATGCAGATCAGGATCCCTCCGCCACGCTTTGGGATCCTGATCTGCCGACGAGGCCCCATTAAAATATAAATATTTTTAGTGAATTACTGAGTTTAGGCACGTTAATAACGTTTTAATGAAGTTGAATACAGTATATTCATATGTGTCAGTGATTTCATGTCAATTCGGCGAACATAAACATAAATGATCGTGGTGAAGATGATGATTAAATTAGGATTAAAAATCGAGAGCCGGGCTGCATTTCCTCCTGTTCGTTTTTTTTCGACTAAACAACATTATTTTGTTAAATAACAACATGGTGATGTTTTGTAAATGATTACATGTCTCTTATTTAGCACAGAGTATGATATCCGTGACATATGGATCTTAACAAAGTTCCGCTGTACATCCAGCGTACTGTATCTGACTTTATTTCACATGAGCTCCAGTGCGGAACCCCACTGCACCCCCTGGTGGATCAATGATCCATTGCAGCTGGCTTCATTATAATTACATTTATCTATCACGGGGCCGGTCTCAAGTCAAGCTGGAGGTTTTCCCTTGAGCGAGGGCAGATCACGTACCAATCACGACCCTCGCGTTTCAAACTGTCTGAAATGAATCGCTACATCTGTAGTTACTGCCAAAGATAACGGCGTTACAGTAACGTGTTACTTTGTAACGCGTTAGTCCCACAACTGTTTATAACCCAGCGGTTATGTAAGAGTAAGCTACTAATGCGCCTATTTGAAATGAATTCCTCAGTAGGCTATGTATTTCACCGTTTGTTTTACTGTAAGCTATTAATTATAAATGTCAGCATCGAGTTGTTATTATACAATATGAAGTGCAAACTATATTTGTCATGCTTATGCAACGCTATAGATGCAAATCCATGTTTGAATCTGCAGGAGAGTTTACGTTAGCTCTCAGTGGCTAGTGACGGAAGTGCCATAGCCGCTTTCACACCAAGTACTTTGCCGTGCTTAGTGCCCAGCACTTAGTGCCAGCACTTAGTACCCCCATGGAACTAAGTACAGATCGCGTTCACATCGGAATAAGTTCCCTGAGGGAAGATTACGAAAATGAAGCCGCTGACGTCAACTTCTTCTTCTTCTGCTTTGGGTTTACTGGCAGGCCGCAAACCACTTCATGGCGTATACTGCCACCCGAAGTTCCTGGCCGGAAGTCCCCGGAGTTGGGGACTGGCTTCAGTAGAAGCTGTTGGGACTCCCAGCAGCTTCTACTGAAGCCTTCAGAGTAAATCGCCAGAACGCCGACACCTCCTCATCACTCCACCGCTCCCATGTTTTATTTTGTGTTGCCATAAGTTATTCTCTCTCCGTTGGTGTGCGAGGCTAATGCTAATGCTAATAATGCTAATGCCAGCAAATACAATCACGGCCGTATCTACCATTGAGGTCACCGAGGTCCGGACCTCGGTAATATTTTTCGAGCTGTGTATACAAAACTTGTGAAATAATTGCACTGAATGGGGTTCTTTGTAGTACTTCCATTTACTGCCAATGGGGGCGATGCATAACTGCGTAGCCTCGATTAAAGCAAACAGAAGAAGACGACATGTATCAACAGCAAACCACCGCAGCCGAGCAGCCCGGACTTGTACCGGAGCAGCGAAGGAGTGATGAAGTATCTAGAGATCTGAGTCCAGCGGGCTGCTTGTGTTTCTGTTCATCAGGACATCATATGACCAGCAGATCCTGTGTGAACGCTCTACGTTAGTCAGTGGACGTCTGACAACATGCACACTAACTTATATTGCAATTTGCAGCTATACTTTGGTTTAAATTGCGTTAATAAACTAGCTAGAGAGCTAAAGTCAATTACATTCATCCAATGTCAGAAGGATTACCTTTTAACAAACGTTGTAATTTTTTTCTTTCATTTCAATTTGAGTAAAACAATGAAGATATAACATTGTATTGTTTTATTTTTACACTGAGTCAGATATAATGAAAAGACTGCATCAGTTGAAGCTCAGCTTTGGTAAGGAAGAGACAGGACAGGCAGAGAGAAAGAGAGAGAGAGAGAAAGTGATGGAAGTCAGGGAGGAACTGCAGGTATAGTCACACAAAATAATGTAGGCTTAATAGACCAATCTATCTATCTATCTATATATATATATCTATAACAATAGTCTTAATTTACAATAGGCATAATTGTAAAACAACATAGGCCTACATTTATTGCAGTTATGATGTCATAATAACATACAATTGTATAAAACACAATTTGCTTACATCTTTGTTCTCTTTTGATAATCAAACAAAACAGATTTAAATGACAAAAAGAATGCAAACAAACAAGTGAAATGAACTAAATTGCTGAATTGCTTTTGATTCACTGGCAGGAGCGACAAGTGAGGAGGAGCAAAAAGTGAACAACGAGGGAGAGATTGAACAAAGAGAAAGAGTCGAGGACAGAGAGAGTAGTGAACAGGAAGAAGACAGAGAGACTCAAGAAGATGGAAGAGAGGGTGCAGGTTATGGAAAGGAGAGAGACGTGGAAAATGAATGTTGACAATGTGTTGTGATCATTTTAGCCTCTTCTACATGTCCTGATCATTAATAGTAACAATCAACTGATTCTTATGCATTACACTTTCAAAAATAATTGATGCTGCAGCCCACTGACATGGTTTGAAATCAATATATTATCCAATTTGTGACCCCCCACAGGGCTTAAAAAGCACCTAACTAGATCATGAGAATCCCCAAAATCTCGGGGGGTGTCCCCCGAACCCCCCTAACATATTTGGACCTCGGTATTTAGGAAATCCTGGATATGGCCCTGAATACAATGGCGGCTTCACAAAACTTTTCAGAGTTTTACGGGCGTGGTTTCCAATTCGCCCAGCCAATCGAAATTGGTACTTTCCCCCCCCCAGGATAGTACCACCTCTCTTGCAGGCACTACAAATGGGGGTAAAAGTTCTCGGAACTAAGTACTCTTTTTGGTGTGAACGCAACATTCCAGGCACTAAACGGTAAAAGTACGGGTAAAAGTACTCCGGTGTGAATCGTGTGAACGCGCCTTCAGTTAAGGTGCATTCAGGCGCAATTCAGTAAAAGTGTGTATTGGGCAAAGATGCATTTATAACGTCAGCAAGATGTGTTCAATGTAGTCCAGTAAAATGCAGTCTTTAGCGAGAAATATCAATAAATAGCGTTTTATTAAGGAGATGTTTTACTACAAAATAAAGTCAGTGCTTGAATTGGAATAAAAAAGGTGCCAGTACTCTTAATCAGCAACTGTTTCAAGTCAATTTAGATATACAGCCCAAAAACAAGTATTTGTCTCAAAGTCATATAGTATATCCTATGGTGCTGGTGGGTTTGTCTCTTTACTGTATATTTTAGAAAGGCTCACTTTAACAAAATGACTCAGGGTTAATCTGAGATTAGAGGGGGTGCAGGGGTAAAGTGCTATTTTTATAAGTGGGGAGTGGACCTCACCTCCTCTAGGGGGGTACGGGGGCATTTTTTATTTTTAATATTGAAGTTAAATGCATCAATCTGGTGCACTTTGAGAGCAAAATGAAGAGATATATGGATACCTCTCAACATCCATATGAAACAGAACTGTGAACAGATGTACTTTTTCTTTATGGATATAAAAGAAAGTAAAGCCTGGCTCCTACTGGCGGCTGGTTAAATTACTCCTCGTCCCTGAGTACACTCACCATCTTTCAGCAGTAAAGGAAAGAGGGAATCAATGGAGCTGCCAGGGAGGACACAGGGGAATCCAGACGGTGGTTTATGGGATGCAGAACTTGGAGCAGGAGGCTCGACCAGAGAAGGCGGTCAGACAACATTTCTAAAACAGGCACATTATTTTCTGTATTTGCAGTCGGCTCCATGTCCGGCGACAACCGCTGTCTTTTCGCACTATTATTATTAAGCCACGCTTCTACCGCCGGCGGCATCTTATGACGCAACTAGATACGCTGGGCATATTTGTTGTCATGCGTCATTACGTGCAGGCGGCGGCCGGCGGCTGAGTACTGGCATCTAGGAAAATCAGAAGTTCCGGTACTGCGTACCGGTGAGTACCGGCCCAATTCAAGCACTGCATAAAGTAGATATTAAACAGTATGCAAACGAGATAAAGGAGTGTATATTGAAGTAATTAGGATCCGCTGTGTAGAGAATCATGGAATTTGACCAATACCATCCAAATGCCATCCTTATAAATGCATATATACAATACCGTTTTAAATGATACTTGTATTTTAATTATGTTTGATTCCATTAATTGAATTAAAGATGTTTTAATGAATTCTACTGAAATTATTGTTACATTGTCATCATGTAACTATTTTGTTCTTTTATTTGCCTCACCAGAAAATAGTCCCACCTCCTCTTGAAGACATTTTGCCTCCTGCTATCGACTTCAGGTTCACATTAGGTAAGCCCTTGAGTGTCTCAGACTAAAGTTGTTGTTTCAGAGGTTAATTCAAGACGTGTTATGTTTACATTCTAATATAATGAGCATCAGGTAATCACAGATGGGATGGAGATGAAAACTATACAGCACTAGTGTCACCACTCAAAGTGATATTTTAAAACATTATCGACTCAATCATGGAACCTTTGGACAGAAACGTGCCTTGCCCTGCATTCATTGGCCTGCACTCTCACATATCATGACTATGCGGTCCATTTTCTTGCAAACCAGCCTTTTTTTTATGGCTTACTCCCCTTGTAATGCATGTGAATAGCACCTCTGTTACCGTTTGTTAACAGCTAATGTAAACTGGCTCGTTATAAATTCAAGACGGATTTGATTTTTGTTGTTGAGGAAAACACATGGGGCCTTTCTCATTTCACTAATTTCCCCTCCTCAACTCATGTTGGCATGTTGAGAGCTGTACATACGAAAAAGGGGAGTTAGTCGGTTCCGTAAGAGCCAGCATGCGGGACCAGCTTTACAAGGTTTCGGTGAGTAACACGAGTGTAATGTGTAACGTTAATGTCAGCTAGCTAACATTAGCTAACAAGGTACACTCTCGTGTTTTGTTTTAGTTGCTCTTCGAGAACGAGCAAGAGGTACTATTACTGGTATGATAACAACCTGGTACAAAGCAGACAGGCATCTTGTTAAAGTAAGTAAGTACAGTAAGTAAATGTATTTTTAGCTATCTGTAGGGAATACATCAGTTATGAAAGCACTTACTTAATCTCTGGGATTTGTAGTCTTTCTAGTTGCGTATTTTTCATAGTCTTATATTTCAACAGTTTTAAGACAAACTTTGAATTTTTTGACATGGAAATGATTTTTTAAGATTGACAAACAACATATGTGTAATTCATGGCACAATTCAAACGGGATCAAAAGTTAAGTTTTCTCTCTCCATTGACTTCAATGTATTATTTTTTCGGAATAAGGTCCCATGATGCGGAAGTAAGTGGGCGTGACTTCGCCACTCTATTTTTAAATGGACGTAGGGTCCGTGACGTCACCCATAGGATTCTGCAGAGTTGCCGAGAAGCCCTTAGTAGGCGGAGTCGGCCACTAACGGCTTGACAGTGACGTCATAGTTCAACTCCCGCCTACTCCAGCCTGCTCGAAATCAGGACAAAAAGGCGGAGCCGAGGCGGGACCTGCTGCCACCGAGCTGAAAGTTCCAGAGCTAGCTGAAGCTTTGTCCATTATTCTTACTGAAAATGTTAGATTACACATTCACATCTGACTGAAGATTGGCCCTATTTATTTGTGACGTTGCAAACTCTGCGGTACAAGGCACAAGTGATGTGAAGCTCATAAAGCGAGGTAAATAGAAATAATCAGCTGATGGAGTGTAGATGTGGAAATAGGTGCATTCGATCAGCTGACTGTTTTTACAATACAAGTAGTTTCTTAGTGTACTGGTCTTATAATCTCATAACATCAGCTTTTGATGTTCCTCTAGGACAGGGGTTCTCAAAGTTTTGATGAGTGAGGGCCAATTTAGGTACCCAATATTGGATTGAGGGCCGCCCAAGAAAGAACGGAACACAAAATTCCAAAACAAATCTTTTCTTTATTGCACACACACACACACACACACACACACACACACACACACACACACACACACACACACACACACACACACACACACACACACACACACACACACACACACACACACACACACACACACACACACACACACACACACACACACACACACACACACACACACACACACACACACACACACACACACACACACACACACACACACACACACAGAGAGTATTGCGCTGGAGTTAGTGATATGCTGTGGATTTCCTGTCTTATCAGCAGGGCCCTGTTTCAGAACCAATTCCAGCTACTCAAGCACCACAGGATAGTCTCTGCAAGACAAATACAGAGAGACAGAGAGGGGGGAGGGAGAGAAAGAGACTTTTAAAATAGAAGCTTACCAAAGACCACAATAACACAGTATTCATCATCATCATTGTTATTATTATTGTTGTTGTATTTGTAACACAAATCGGCTATTATTGCCTGTCATCAACATACCTTTTCCTACTTTGAATGGGATTTATGGTGCTGTCGTCTGTTGGCTACTATTCCTTTGATGTCCGGTTCCATCTCCGTTGTTGCTATACGAAGGACAGCATGTAGATGGGCATCCGTCAGCCTGGATCTCAGCTGGGATTTGTTGATGGCCATGGTGGAGAAGGTTTTCTCACAAATGTATGTGCTTCCAAACAGAGAGGCCATTCTGATGGCATGTTGGCGAAGTGCAGGGTACGTAGATGGGGAAAGTCCTTTGTAGAACTCTATGAGATTCTTGTCTCGATATGCTGCTCTGGCCTCAAGAGCTCTCCTGCAGGTCGATGAGCTCGAACTGCATTTCTGCAGGCTCTTCTTCGGGTGCACATGTGAAGGGATCTTGGAATAGGTTGAATGACTTCTCGTGGTCACTGAAGTCCGAGAAGCGGTGGTGGAATTCCTCTTGGAGTTTTTCCATGAGGTTGTGGTTCTTGTCTGAACACAGGTGATGTAAAACGTCACATTCACCTGCGAGCACCTTGCAGGCGGGGAAAGGGGTTAGATCCCCCTCTCTGAGCTGTCCCTGCACTAGTTGAAGTTTTCGCTGGAAAGCTTTGACGCTTTCAAACAATGTGGAAATGAGCTTCCCATGGCCCTGCAGCTTCACATTGAGATCGCTGAGAAAGGTGTTCAGGTCAACAAGGAACGCTAGGTCACAAAGCCATTCAGTGTCACTTAACTGTGGCAGATCTTGTCCTTTTGATTGCATGAACTCAGCGATTTCTTTCCTCAAATTAAAAAAACGCTTCAGTGTGGCACCTCTGCTCAGCCACCTGACAGCAGTGAAGTATATGACGTCACCAAATTCAGCCTCTGATTGCACCAAAAAAGTTTTGAATTGACGGTGATTCAGACCTCTGGACTTTATGAAATTCACTGTCTTGACAACAATGTCCATGACATGTTTCATTTCAAGCGTATGAGCAGCAAGGGCTTCTTGGTGAATTATGCAGTGATATTTGATTAGGTTCTCACCTCCGTTATTGGCCACTTTGTCGCTGACCAAAGAGACAGCGCCCGCCTTTCTCCCGACCATGGCTGGCGCTCCATCTGTTGTGACACCGACCATGGATGTCAGCTCCACATTGTATGCATCGAGACTACGACACACAGCATCACAAATGTCGATTCCCCTTGTTCTGTCTTTGATACTCTCCATGCTTAGCAGTTCCTCGCCTATTTCAAAGTCCTCCGTGACCGTTCGAATGAAAATCAGCAGTTGTGCAGTATCAGAAATGTCTGTACTCTCATCCAGTGCTATAGAAAAGGACCCCTTGCCTAGGCCTTCCACACGTAGTCCCAATTGCTCTTTGAGATCATTGGCCAGATCTTCGATTCGTCGTGTCACTGTGTCATTCGATAAACTTATGTCACGGAACTTTGACTTTTGTTCAGGGCATACAATGTCAGCCACTTTCAAAATGCAGTCTCGCACGAATTCTCCATCACTGAACGGCTTGCTCCGCCTGGCAATTTCGTAAGCTACCACATAGCTAGCCTGTGTTACAGCTTCACCGGATTTTGCAAGATTTGTGAAAACTGACTGCTGGGCAGTTAAACCTCTTTGAAGTTGTTCAAGTTTAGTTCTGCGCTCCTTGCCCATGAACTTGTCATACATTTTATGATTGGTATCATAATGGCGTTTTATGTTATACTCCTTGAGCATTGCATTCACCTGCTTGCAGATGAGGCATATCACTTTATCCGACCCCTGAGGTAAAACGAAGTAAGCGTTGCTCCATTTCTCCTGGAACTTCCTTTTCTCCTCACTGACAAAACGTTTTTTACGCGACGGCCCTGGCTCCTCCATCTCGCTTACGGTACGTCTACACTACAGGCATCAAAAAATGCTTTCAACGCTTCGCCCATTCACTTGAATGGGGTGACGTAGAAGATTTTGAATCTTCGCCGAACTGCATTGTGGGGAGCATGGCATGGCTTTGCAAGCATCACGAGCATCTATCGGCATCAAAAGTTGAACAATGTTCAACTTTTGAGGCTCGATGCTTGGCATCAGCCAATGAAATTCCGTTTATGCAAATCCCGCCAGTGCAAGCGCAGCCAATCAAACCGCGTGCAAGCTGGGAGAGCCAGACCGCAGTTCATTTCCTCATATTCCAAACGAGATATTACGGTAGCAAATCACCCGGTTCTTTACGACCGGAACTATTTACCGGGATACAAACCGGAGGAACCAGGCATGGAGGGAGGTGGCAGAGACAGTGGGTGAAACTGGTCGTTTTTTCGCCTGTTTGGAGAGTTTATATCCAGTTTACTTCGTTTTAACATTGCTATTGCTTTGTATGTCGGGGGCGGGAGATTCATGTGATTGGTTGCTCGCAAAAAATCGCCAAGCTTCAGACACGCCCAGCTCCAAGATTTTTTCATGCCTGTAGTGTAGACGGGCCGTTACACAACGAAAACTTCCAACAAATTTAGTTTCCGCTGTTCACGTGAACACTTTGCCGCCTTTGGGACGTGCATCCAATCAGGGAGTGAGTTTGGGGATGCTCGCGCTGGGGGTATTCAGTGGAAATAACAGTGTGCCTGAGTGTGGACGTTGGGAGAGACAGCTTGTTGTTTTATTATTGTATAACCGGACTTTTGTGTGCGTTCATATACTTAACCACACACGCAAACACACACACTCTTTCTCTGCCGTTACATAGCAGACACTACTTTATCTGTCAAGTTGTCTCCGATGCCACCACAACTTCCTGTCAAACACGTTATCTCGCCTTCAAAATAAAAGCATGCAAACGGAACTGGAAGTTAACCTAAATTAAATCCAAAATACACATAAAACTACAACGAAGGCAACAAAAACAATGCAACATCTCCTTCAGTCTCAGAGGACACAAAGTTGGGTTATCTACAGTCAGTGACTAGCTAAAATCGCTAGCTAACTCCCGTTTCTGATAACTTACAACAGATTTTCCGCTTAACTGCAACTCGCGAGATTTGCGAGATTTGCGAGATTCAGGTTACCAAATAAGGAGTGAGAGTGACGGGTAGAGGAACCGGAAGCTGCGCCATCCTCCGGTGGCTACCATAATGCTATCATTTAGTTTCTCCGATTTTTGCACAAAAATGGATTGATGGACCATCAATAAATAAGCCATGCCTGCTTCATGTATGGAAGAGGACCAGCGCCTCAAGAAAGCAATCATATCATCAGGTGTGGTCTCTAACATTTATAAATTATTATCTAGGGCTGCCCCGAATACCTATTCTCCTGTCCAACTGTCCTGGGAGCATACCTTGAATATTTCTCTGTCTGCTTTGCAATGGAACTCCATTTGGCAGTCAGCTATGTTCTCTTCTAAATGTGTAAGATTCAGGATCATACAGTTCAAAATTCTCAATAGAGCTTACATCACCCCTGTTACAAAATCCAAGATGGACAATAAACACAGAGATTTATGCTGGCATGAATGTGGCAAGCGAGGTACATTGTTGCACCTACTCTGGGAATGCCCAGCGGTAAAAAAACTTTGGTCAGAAGTAATATCCTTATTGTCTGAATCTTTAAAAGTTAATTTCCCTACATGTCCCATTGCATGTCTACTGGGTCTCAAGCCAGATGGCAATCCTGCAAGGACTACCGATCGGCTCTGGACATTGGCCTGTTTAGCCACAAAAAGACTCATCCTATTAAACTGGAAGGAACGCAAACCAGCCTGCTTTACTAGGGACTCATGGCTGAGGGAGTATCTGGACCTACTGAACATGGAGCGTGCAGCTTCTCTGCTGGGGGATTTTGAGGGGAGACAGGAGGATTGCGGTTCACTGTCCGCAGCTCTCCTATCTAACCCTGTCAATATGGCATCTCCTGTGTAATGTATAATGTATTGTGTATGTAATGTCCTGTGTATGTCACAATCAGCTGTCTTAGGAAGTCATCCTTGCATCCACCCCCCACCCCCGTTACGTTTTGTTTAGTTGTTTGTTGTTACATGTTTTGATGTACGGTTTGTTATCTGGAGCAATGTCTGTTAAAAAAAAAAAAAAAAATGTTACTGTACTTGGGGTTTAACAGGTTAACTATCGCGGGCCGCCAGAAACATTTCCGAGGGCCGCCATTGGCCCGCGGGCCGCACTTTGAGAACCCCTGCTCTAGGATGTTCTTCTTGACCCTCAGAGAAGGAGAAAATGTTGTGTCTTTCAGGCATGTCCTTTCCTAACAGAAATTACAGGAAACATAAAACATATTATTGCAGAACAAGTGTGTTATTTATGAAAGCGGTGTGTTTGTGTGTTTAGGGGCTGTAGATATAATTATTTTGTAATTGTAATGTTTTGTTTTTTATTTCAACAGTGAGCTACAAAGAAAATCAGATTATGAATGAACAGTGTGAAGTTCATCAACATTGAAATATATGTTATCAAAATAATATTTAAAGAGCATCTTGCAGGTTTTTTTTTTACTACATTTATGCTCAACCTTGCCTGAAAATTACAATTAAAAATGTTAATGCAGGATTTGATATGTTTTACAAGACATGAGGGCAGGAATTCAGAGGAAAAGGAGCCGTTTTGAGCTCTGCTACTAAAAACTGCTTTTTTTTTACGTCATACATCAAACGCGTCATATTACGTCACATGGGGGAGTTAACTTTCTCGGACTCGTTCTCTGCCCAATCCGCGGTATTAGTTTGTAGTTGGTTTGAGCAGTTATGATTTAGTGAGCTGGTATTTTTTCGGTAATTTTACATTGCATTTCACCATTTGTAATCATGGTTAGCTTGTGTTTGTGCAGGTTGCACAAACTCAAGCCTTTCAGGGCCTCGAGTCCACAGTTTCCCTCACGGGAAAAGGACCGCGAGCTAGCGTTCGTTCCTGGGTGCGTTGTGCATCCACCCAGGGCAGCCCCTCCCTACAGGCCAATTATGCAGACTGCATGGGGCCCCGCCTTGCCGAGGGGGCCCCGCCCTGAGGACCTCAGCTCTCCGCGTTTTCCGCGCAGTTCAGCCACGAGGATCCGCTGCTCCGCGGCTGCTGCTCCGCGGCGCTCTGCGGCTGCTCCGCGGCTTCTCCGCTCCACAACCTTTCTCCGCCAGATCGTCAAGTATCAGCCGTATCTCGCGTCTCCCCTCCGGTCAGCACAGTAGTGTGGAGTTGCATTAGGTAACGCGAGATACGGCTGATACTTGCGCATTAGTTTCTGTTATGGAACAGTATCAACAGTTCTGCCAGTAACGTTACTATATTATCAATAGTACTTTAGTTATAGCCTGATATGATTGCTAACTTTACAATGTTGTGATGTGACTGACCTTAGCTAACATGCTAACGCCGGTCACTCACCAAGACAGCTGCTCTGTTCTCCACTGGTTCTCCACACACCAAAGCTCCATTTCTCTCCGATGGCCGTTATTTTTTCTAATCCTTGGCTGCTCCTGGTCTCTTGGACGCCTAGCAGGCTCATAATTATAATCATATGCATTCGAATATATATTTTCAACCTCTTCTGTGTCAAATCTAGCATTGTGATCCATGTTTATTCATACGTTAGACCGGCCGCTCTCCCCCTTGTTTCCCCCATGTTACGTCACACGCGGGAGGTCACGTGCGGAGGCTTTTTTATGCGGAAGTGAAAATGTTTTACTAAAACGACGCCAGATGTCACTGTAGTGTATATTTCTGTATATATTTTGGAAAATGTAGTGTATTCATCATTTTCCTACACATTTATTCACTGGTGTCTCTAACCTGCAAGTTGCTCTTTAACTGTTATCAAAACGTAGTGCAACTGTAGAAGCTTGCTCTGTTGTCTCACTGAAAGAATAACTTTTACCACGTTTTTTACAGACAATATTGAGAGATAAATAGTAACAGTTCTCACTATGTGTTAAATATCTTTGCCTTCAATACATTAAATTAGAAAGCTGACAAAATCACATTGCTTGTTAACATCTAAATGTACATTTTTACATGGAAAAAACCCTGATGTGTACGTGATCTAGTATTGTTTAATGGAATGTATATCAGTGTATTAAAGTCAATACTTCATTTATGTAAACCAATATCTTTCTTGATTCTTTTTACAGTATGAAAAAAAGAGTCTTTGTACCTGAGCTGAAGTTCACTGCTGTGAGGAGTCCAGTTCTGTCTCTCACTCTCTGGTCCAGCCTGTCTGCATAACCTGGACACCTTAAAAAAACAGATCTGTAAAACCTAACATTGTGTTAAATAAGAATGAATAAGTAAGCCTTACTTATTTTTTATGAACTTGTTATTAACACTCAGTTTAAATAATTAAGCTGTAATACAGGGTCGAAAAACCTAACTAACTCAATGTAATTGATGTGAGCTAATTTAGAAAAACTAAGTTAGTGGAAATGTTTTTTTTTTTTCAACATTAGGACATGCGCAGATCACTCCTTGACCACTTCGCGCTCAAAGTTACTTTCCGGAACTTTCTGGAACATTTACGAGCATGCCTTGCAGCGGATGGACGTCTCCCCAACGGCTAGCCGCTATGATCATTATCATTGTCACATTACAGTGAATCTTGTGCTTAGCACACTGCTTTGGTGAGTACATATTAACATCCCAACCGTTTTGCTGTCTTGTTGTTGTATTTAATCTCAAGGTTTATATGCTTGCTAGTAGGGATGCAAATTATCGATTAATTCATTAATCATTAGTTGATTGACCTTATCGATCGATTAACGATTAACTGATATAAACGGCTTTTTTCCTGAGAATGTAAATTTCTCACTGTATCGATAGTGTCTTTAACATAAAAAGCTAAATAGCGATAGAATTACTAACAAAGCACTTATATACTAATAAAGGGCTGGCTTTCTAAATGCCAGTTGAGTAGCACTTGAAATGTTTGGCTCTATGAAACCTGATGGACTTATATGATTCTGTTTTCTTAAAGGTTGTATCTTCCTGGTCGAATGCACTTATTGTAAGTCGCTTTGGATAAAAGCGTCAGCTAAATGCAATGTAATGTAATGTAATGTAATGTAAATATTGCTTATTTACTGAATAAAAATGCATGCTATATTGCACAATTGATGTTTTATTGTACCAGTTAGGATAATGTGCAGATAATGGCATTTATGTAGTTTAACAAAATAAATTAAGCACAGAAAATTCAAATACATAAAAAAATAATTGTGCACTGGCTCACCTGTCGCATGTGAAACATTAAGCAAAATAAAATTAATTTTAAATAGAAATCTAAACAATATGGGTAGGCCTAGCCTACACAATATTAAGCCTACAAATTATAATCTGGTTAACTACATATGTAAAACTTGAAACATTAGCAGCAGCATTTATAATCCCCTTTGGTCTGAGAAAGGTAACAGTAAGATAACTAGCCCTGGAAACTTCAAATATATTCTGAACACAACTTAAATCATCCCTGAGGAAGGTGACAGTAACATTAGAGGGCGACCCTTAGAACACTCAAATGAAGATATAGGCTACCTCTCCTGAAACAAAAACATTCCTGTCTCAATGTGTTTTGAATAGGCTCCTGACCTAGACCCCTCTATTTTTGTTCAAGAAAATAAGCATATTAACGTGGTCAGGAGTAAGTCGTGTGCGCAGCCTGTTTACAGTCAGGCCAGCTGCTGAGAATACACGTTCTGATGGGACAGACGTGCCCGGTATGCACAGATATCGTCGTGCCACATTTGCCAGCCTCGGAAATCTTCCTTCATTGACTTTCCACCATTCTGTGGGACTGGAATCAAGGAGTGGTGAGGCATCCTTCAGAAACATGTCCACTTCCTCTTTAATGTCATCGTTGCTGCTGGTGGTATAGTTTTCACCCAGTAGAAGAGTCATAGCAGAAGTGTGTCTCTGAAGTGTAGCTCCCTGGACTGGCACATCATCTCCAGTGGTGGCTTCATTTGTTGATGTGGAGTCCACATGTTCCATAGCCAGTTCAAGCAGTTTGGTATTAGCTGAGATCCTGCTTGCTGGGCTTAGAAATCCCAGGTGCTTATGCCGTGGGTCCAGCATCGTTGCTATCATTGGTGTTGTTGATGTGAGGTCTTCAGACTCAACCTGTTAAAATTAAATAAAGGAGAAAGCTAGCATTAGAGTTTTATTTAATAAGGTTTGACATGACAAGGGTACAACTGCATAAAAACGCAGTTTACACTGTGACAATGTGTTGGTGATAAGTGATTCACCCCATAATCTGTTATATAGCTCAAATGTGATCGAAGAGTTTAATTAATTAATGGCCATAGCTTACCTTCATCCGTTCCCCCAACGAAGTGCGCACTTTAGATTTGAATTCCGCCACTCTGTTGCTGTCTCCATTTGCCATCTTCAGATGCGTGTTAATCAGACTAAATGTGATGGGGTACGTGTTGGATATGGATACCTCCGTCTCTGCTGACATTACAGTAGTTGCACATTGGAGAGCCTCTAGTGCTGGCGCTATGTCCTCCATAAGCTGCCAGAAGTCGTCTCTCAATTCCAGCGTCCTCGCATCTGAAAGCTTGGTCTCTGAGCGGTCTGTTAGCACAGCACACACGGCCCATCGCTGTTCTACGAGTCTGCCAAACATCGCATGTACAGAGTTCCACCTGGTCTTACAGGACTGAATGAGCCGATGAGCTGGTAGCTGCATTTGTCTTTGTTTTGCTTCTAGCGCTTTCGTTGCTGGTGTGCTGTGATTGAAGTGCTTGACCAGCCTGCCAGCAGCTCCAATTACTCGGTTGACACCAGCAGCAGCGAATCCGTCATTGACGGCCAGATTTAAAGTATGAGCAAAGCAACACACTGATTTCCAACTGACTCGTGCGGGGTTGTTTGCTGAAACAATGTTCCGAGCGTTGTCGTGCACACAGGCTACTACACGGCCGGTGAGTCCCCATGACTCCACAGCCTGGTTCAGTTTGGCAGCTAAATTATCAGCTGTATGTCTCTCGGATAAGCTCTCCGTAAGAAGGACTGCCGACTTTACCTGCCAGTCGTTTTCAATATAGTGGCAAGTAATCGTGATGTAGCTTTCTGTAGTCAGTGCTGTCCAACAATCCGTCGTCAGAGCCACATTAGCCGCGGACAAACATGTTTTTAGCTTAGCCTTCTTAATTTCGTAGCGTGCTTCCAAGTTGGAAGTCACGGTCGCTCGCGAAGGGATGTTATATCCTGGCTCCATGAATTGTATCAGCTCCCGAAATCCCTCGGCCTCGGTGGTGCTAATTGGCATTATATCTCTTTCAATCATCCCGCAAATTCTCTGAGTAATGCCGTCTGCTTTTCTTTGGTCGCATACTCGCCTTCCCAGCACAGCAGCAATTGTAGGTTGTGAAGGCGACGGAATGGCTAACGTTACATGCAAGTTGTTCAGGTGGTATCTTAACGAACTTGTAGAGCTGTTGTATTTAAATGTAGCACCGCAAAGTTTGCATTGTGCGTCTTTTTCATCGTTAATTAATCTAAAATGCTCCCACACTCCACTCCGTTTTGACCGCCTCATCATTGTTTGTTTTAGTTTTTTTGCCGCCTCAAGTTTGTGACAGGTCTCGCGAGAATCTCGGGTCACGTTCAAGTACGTCCTGTGGGAAACGGTCTTAGATTACAATGTTCAATTAGTCACAATTAATTTAATTTAATCGAGTAAATTCTTTTCGACAATTAATCGATAGTCGATTAACCGTTAACATCCCTACTTGCTAGTTAAGATAACATTAGCTAACGTTAGCTAATGTTAGCTAATGCTAACTATTGCAGACATAATGTGGCAAAATCGTGTTGCAGCTTGGCCCAGGAGATAGTCTTAAAACATTTAATATATGGAGATAGACGAGGGCTGACTTGATTTATCTGCATAAACGTTTTTAAGTACTTTTTGTATGATTTGAGGTTCTGTTTAGAAGGCATTGAACAAAGACTAGCACGTGAGTAACTTCATTATTAATGTCAGTGTGTTAGCCTAATGCCGTGACTTGTGGCTGTTTTCAGTTTTATATATTAGCCTATACAACAAAGTATAAAGTTACACTTCACAACGTGTGAGCGCCAGCAGTATATACTCCAAGCGGGTTGCGGTGCGGGACCGGGAGCTTGAGGAGGGACTCTCCCGCTTCGGGCGGCCGTTCATGGGTGCAGACTGCGGGTCCCTCCGCCAGCTCCGCGGTGCTGCAAGCCGTCACTGCGGAGAGACCCTCCCGCTATGGGAGGCCATGCCTGGGTGGAGATTGCGGGTGCAAGCTCCGCGGGGCTGGCTTGGCCATGTAGCGGGCATTACTTCACCGCGACTCGCTCTTTTTTAAATGTGTGGCGGCTGTGTCTGTGGGCATTACAATTCGCCACAACGGGGAGTCGGCGGGGGTCGTCAGGTTCCCACGTGAGATGTAGATGTAACGTTCTTGCCGTCTGAAGTCACTGTTGATAATTATACAATCAGTTTCTTTCTATTTTAATTGTTTAATTAACAAAGTGCATCGGATTAATGGATTTCCATTTTCAAATATAAAATATATCTCCTGAAATGTTCAACAAAAACAAAAAATCCCAAACAATGTGTGACAGTTGAATCATGTATTACACAGTAATAGTAGGCTATTACCTTTTTAATAATTTATTTTACAATAATCATATGGAGGTACCAACTGAAATGGTTGTTTCACTCCTGCATATGTTTAAAGTGCATTTGGTGAAACTTGATTTAAATTAGCATAGCATAAAAGCTAACTGATATTACTCTACATTTAAAAAGAGTATAGTGTTTACATTCAATGCAACCATAATCTGTTATAATAGTGAAGATGTTGGCTGGCATACTCAGTTGAATAATATGTATTTGATGGTTATAATATCCAGGTCTTTGTGATTTAAAGGCTATGCCATATTTTAAAAAATGTGGTGAGGATTTGTCATGTTTGCAATCTTTGCTATAATCGATTAAATGTCTATGTTTTTGTTAGAAATATCTGCTTTCAATGTTTTTTTTTTCCCCATTCAGGATTTAACAGATAGTGGCAACTCCACACATTCCATGATCCCAGCAGTAAAAGGTATTTTTACACACTACACAATTCCTCTCTGATCGTTTGTATTTTTTCTATGAGCAGCGGCGTAAGAGCTTTATGTTAAAGGGCCAATGTCATGCTTTTCCGGTTATTACCCGTCCCCTTGTGTATTATGAAGGTTTTTCTGCATGTAAATGGTCTGCAGAGTCACAAACCCTCAAAGTACACCCTGTAGCGAGTAAAACTCTAACACAGAAAATACCTCCCCAAAACGCCTCGTTGGAGATTTCTCATTTTCCAATTTTTTCTTCCTGGCCGTTATGATGTGTGAACACCCAGAGCCCCACCCAGAGCCTTGACGTGCATAGAGCTCTGTGAGCGCTGACAGACGAGTTGGGATCTCACAGCGTTTATAAACCTTTTTCTTACTCAATATTAAGCCACACTTATTGTTTTTACTTCGGCTGTGAGTGTTTGTGTGTGCTCAGGATGAGTTTGGCTGTGTTTAGGTGTGTTTAGGTGTGTATCGCCAATCAGGAAACCACACCGCCATGGAGCACACACTGCAGCTCAAACTGCAGCTGGGAGCTTCTCAACGTCCCGACCAATCAGAGCACACTGGGCTCACAGGGAGGGGGGGGGAGCTCCAACAAGGCGTTTACGACAGAGTGAAATTCAGTGAATACACATACTATACAGAGATGCTGTATGAGAAACCAATGTGATTTGGGAAAATAGCACAATATAAATCTATTTTAGTATACCTCAACAATGGAATTATGACATGGGACCTTTAACATCACTAGAATTTGATCACAACAATAGCATGGATGCAATTTAGTCCTCTTCTCCCTTTCACATATTTCATAATACACGTTTTGCATTCTAAATCAGGTAAATACAACACTGTAGTTTCTAAATGGTTGTATAGGTGATGTTTGATTATTTTTGTTGGTTTGTCGTTCTTGATTTTCAGATCTCCCAAGCAGATCGAAAACCTCCGATGCAGTGGACCTGTAAGTTCTGCTCATTTTGCTCTGTAAAAAGAGGCTTTTTACTTAAGCATTACCGCCTCAAACATGGCTGCCATACTAGGACATCACCACTCCCATGCCTCCATAAGGAATGCCTTTGCACATTTAAATCTTTTAATGCACTCAAGGTTCACTTATCAACATGGCACACTCGTAAGGATATCGAGAAAGGGAGTGAAACAGCGTTCCATTGTCAGCTATGCGACTTTATAGAGCCTTGCAGTCAAGCAGATTTTTTCACACATTTGCGAAGACATTTGAAGTTGAAGCAAGAGATGACTTGTCCATATCAAGGCTGTAACTTTCAGAGCAATGTTTATTCCACCTTTAATTCACACAAAAGCAAAGAACATCAGATGCAGGATAGGTCAGCATTCAAACCTGACATTTTTTCAGAGAATATACATGAAGATCTTCCCCCTAATCTGAATGATCCACCTGAGGATAGTGTCCCTGAAGCTGAGGATAGTGTCACTGAAGCTGATGATGTTGAGTTCGGTGAAGATGTGGAAGATTTGGAGAGTCAGTTGGAACTAGGGGTGTCACGGTGTGAAATTTTCGGCTCACGGTTATTGTGACCAAAATTACCACGGTTTACGATATTATCTCGGTAATTTTTTTTTTTATATATGTATATATATATATATGTATATATATATACAGAGAGAGAGAGAGAGAGAAAAACAGCCATTAAGTTACTATTCAACAATCATCAAGTTTGCGTATGAAGTCAAATACCTACATTAATTTATTACCTTAAAAGTGTAATGTTGATGCTCGAAATGGTAAGTTTAGGTTATTAGGCAAGAAGCCAGTACTGTATGAGAACTAAGCTGTTTAGCGCCTTACAATGGCGTTTAGTAGTGCACTAGCTACCAACGAATAGAGCATGGCACCGCAGTAGGATGTATTTTAAAATGCTAGCAGTGGGCGTGCTTACACTGACATTTAATATCAAGGTTTAACATTTTAGACAATCGGGTATATCGTTGCATTATCCCTTGACCCAAAGTCAGAAGTAACTTAATCATTAATGTGTTTCACTGCACTATTTTCACTGTCTCATGGCATATCAAAGTTTAGCTATTCAACTTAGCTTAGAATGGCGTTTAGCGCCGATCTAAGAATGGTGAACACACGAGAGCAGGTGCATTTGCTAATGTAATGTAAATGATTATTATCAAGATTTAACATTATTGACAGTCGGATATAATTGTTACATTTCCCCTTTACCCGAAGGCAAAAGTTATTTCGAGCATTTCAGCTAAAACTATGTGTTAATATTAACAAATATACCTTGCACTGGCTGTGCAGCTGCGGGTGATGGTCTCGTAGATGAGTGAGCAAATTCGATGTGTTGCTCCCTTTCGCGGATACCTTCCGCCGGCATGTCCTGCACACGGGGGCACCGTCCTCCACCAGTTGCCCCTCGGAGTTTTTTAAATATCCAAAGTAGGACCACACTTCTGATCTTCTGCGCTTAGAAGGTGGAAAAATGGTACCATCGCGGCTTCCTTCTTCTGCTGCCATGCTTAAAGTGAGAGAGTGTGATAAAAGAACCTAGGACTAGTGGCGCCTGCGAACGTTCGAAAGTGTCACGTGTGTGGTGTAGAGCTCTAGTAACGCACATAGATAACATTATGTTTTGAAATGCAAAGTATTTAGCGCGGTAACAGTGTAATACAGTGTAACCGTGGGAGTATTAGGGAAATGAAAGCTCTCCCGGTGTAACGGTGTGCGGTAATTTAACCCACCGACATAACACCGTGTTTTGAAATTCAGAAGGTTATCTCACCGTCAAAATATTTTAGCGCGGTTACCGTCTACACCGGTAACCGTGACACCCCTAGTTGGAACATAATGTTGCTGCTCTTTTTCTGAAGATGTCATCAATTCTTCACATCTCTGAAAGTGCAATGCAAGAGGTTATAGACAGGGGTGCACATAACTTTTTTTGTGAGTTACTCAGATGAGTACCAGGAGACAGCGTTTGGTACTCACCCCATACGAAGCATGGTCCTCCTCAGTGTCTCCTTCACTGTCCTCTATTTACACTTATTGCATGCTAGATGATGAAGATGCACCTCCCTGTCTCTTTTTAAGCCTCCGATTTGCTTTCTCCAAAACTTCTTGCCAAAACTGTGAAGTCCTAGCATTTCCTGAGGCCAAGTGGAAGGATCAAATACTAAGAAATGATCACATGACTTGAAGTTATATCTGATTTCAGATGTGGGAAGTTACTAAGTACACTTCTTCAAGTACTCTACTTAAGTACAATTTTGAGATATTTGTACTTTACTTGACTTTGATCTAATTTAACCAGCTTTGAGAACACTTTAATGATCAATCATTACAACACATATCATATATATTATTCTGAAATCGACCAATCTGCACATTGACTACTTTTACTTTTGGTACTTTGGGAACTATATTTTGATGATAATACTTTTCTAATTTTACTTGAGTAACATTTTGAATGCAGGACTTCTATTGTAACAGAGTAACACTCTACTTTTACTCAAGTACAATATCTGAGTAATTCTTACACCTCTGTCTGATTTAAAACTCTTCCATAACACCCTGAGTAAGTTTGCAACTGTGTGTTTTACTCCACTTTGTTGGAAATAAAATTGCAGCATCTTGACCACAGAGCGTGAACGTTGTGATCAGCTGATTTTGCGCAGTTCTCCAGTGTGTGCGCGGGGCACAGAATGTGCACAGAGGAGTCTCCCACTGCAGCCAGGTGGCGGAGTTTTGGCACAATTCTGTTGTTCATACCGACGTTAACCCTTTCTGTCACACGGCGACCAACTCTGTAGTCCGGTGATCTAAGCCTCTGCCTCCTGTAAGCTTCACAGGTCCGTCGGTTATGTCCTGCGCGGCTCGGCCAGCACCCAGTTCAGTCAGCCACAGAAAGTCCGAAGATTTTTTGCAGGGAGCGAAACGGCAACGTAGCTGCTTAATGTCTTTGTTTTTTTTTAACATGTCTCGTAGTTTACTCCATTGACTGTTGACAAGAAACTCGTGTAGACGAAATATGTGTTTTGTTTAGATGTTTTGAGGTACGCAAAGGCGCGTAGTGACACAAGTGACGTTACGCAATTCAGATTTTTGCCGCGCATGCGTACCTGCGTACCAGTTATGTGCACCCCTGGTTATAGAGCAGGTCAACCACATTTATTTGCTGTCGAAGCCCTTGTTACATTCCTCAATTCGAAAAATACTAAATCAACATTGTGAAGAAGCTGATAACTCTTTAGTGAGCGAGATAGCCAGAGTAGTCACTGAGAATAATGTTTTCCTGAAATTCAATTCTGCTGGGGGATCATTGTCAACTGCTAAAAGACGAACATCATACATTACAAGAGAATTCTCTGGTAAAGCCTGTTGAATTTCTCCTAAAAAACGACAAGCAGTCAGTGGTGTATGTCCCCATACTGGAAATGCTGCAGACTTTGCTAAGCAATGGAGACATTTTGGACAAGGCCATGTCACTTGAAAACAATTTTTCACAGGGATACAAATCGCACAGGGATGGTTCCCACTTTAAAGGCAATTCTTTCTTGACAGATGAAGAGTTCAGGATTGCTCTGTTTTTGTACATAGATGATTTTGAGGTAGCTAACCCCTTGGGAACCTCGAGAAAGAAACAAGCTATGTGCTATCTACTAGGTACTTGGCAATCTGCACCCTAAATATCGCTCTTCTCTTCATTCCATTCAGCTTGCTATTCTTTGCAAGGTTGACAACATCAAAGGCCATGGCTATGCTGAAATTCTCCACCCTCTCATCCAAGACCTTTTGTCTCTTGAGCAACATGGTGTATATGTCGAGCAGCTAAGAGCCAGCATAAAAGGCACTGTATTATTTGTGGCTGCTGACAATTTAGCTGCCCATTCTTTAGGAGGATTCTTTGAGAGCTTCAGAGTTAGCCAGATGTGTCGATTCTGTATGGCAACGCGGGAGGAAATAAAACACAAGGAAGTTCGGACAGGCTCATTCCAACTAAGAACAAAAGAAAATCATGACAGACAGGTGCAAGATGTGTTGCATGATTCTACAATGGCTCAACAATATGGTGTCAAAAGAAGCTGTCCACTTAGTGAAAGCTTGGAACATTTTCATGTTGTCGATGGTTTCCCACCAGACCTTTTGCATGATCTTCTGGAGGGTATCGTTCCAACTGAATTGGCCTTGTGTTTGAAGGCACTGATATCAAAGAAATACTTCTCCCTTGAATTCCTGAATGGGGCCATTAAGAAGTTTCCGTATACATTTTCAGACAGAACAAATCAACCCCAGCTCATCACGAAGACCTTTTCCTCAAAGGGAACAATTGAAGGAAATGGTCATGAAAATTGGACACTACTCCGACTTCTGCCACTACTGGTTGGTCATCACATTCCTGAGGAGGATGAAAAATGGGAGGTTTTAATGAACCTAAAAGATGTACTGGAATTGTCAGTGTCCTCAAGCTTCACAGAGGAGTCGTTGCACTTTCTTCAATGCAAGATCTCAGAACATCGAGATTTGTTTCAGAAAGTTTTCCCAAATCAAAGAATTCGCCCAAAGCAACACTACATTGAGCACTACCCTCAATCGATTCAAAAGTTTGGTCCATTATGTGACGTGTGGACAATGCGTTTTGAAGGAAAACACAAGTTTTTCAAAAAAGTTGTGAGGCATTCTCACAATTTCAAGAATGTAGCCCTCACTTTAGCTCTCAGACACCAAAAAATGATAGCATTTCATTTAGCTTCCACCTCCTTTTTCAAGCCATCTGTTGAAATCAATAAAGTAAAGTTCGCCATGGTGGCTTCATTTCCTGAAAATGTGCAGAACTTTCTTCATCACAGGAATGCCCAGCAGAACACAGTCCTTGTTGCATCATCTGTCTGCATAGATGGCATTAAGTACAGTGCTGATATGGTCATTTCAGTTGGATGTTGCTCAGGGCTCCCGGATTTCAGACAAATAACTAAAATTGTGGTTATCAATACCGACATATTTTTTGTCTGCAGACTTATGACTTCCTGGTATGATGAGCATCTGCGAGCATATGAGCTGTCTATAAGCCATTTGTCTACCTTTTCAGTCACACAGTTGTGTGAACTGAACGATGTTTTCCCCCTGTCACTCTACAGAGTTGGAGGCAAACAGCTTGTTACCCTTAAACGGTACCTATTATGCTGAGCGATGTGAATTCAGCATTGTGGCAATCTCACAAATGTCTTCCTTTTCCCCAGGATAAGACCTCAACATGGACCAACGGTTATTGCTGAGAGTTGTCATCACCGAAGATTCTATTATGAAGTTAACTTTAAATAAGAGACCGGATTCCGTCGAAGAATTGATTGCTCAACTCAGGGATAAATTATCTCTGCAGTATGAATTTAAACTTCAGTATGAAGACCAAGACTTCAATAACGCACTCTGCAATTTGACGGAAATATCAGATTTGCCTGAAAGAGCTACACGGAAAATCATCCCTATCGTGACTCTCCATTTAACTACCATTTCATCACCCTCAACAAGATCAGAAACGAGTGAGTGCAGCACAGCAGACACTGAGATCCTGTCGACTGCAGGAACCTCACCATTGCTAAGACATCAACAATGGCCAGAGTTCTTTAACACACCAAATTTCTCAGTTGATGTGAACTAACGACTTAGACAGGGAGATCTTGCCTATATGAAAGATGGAACACGACTGACTCCATCAAGAGATATGAAGCATGACATATTACAAAAGCTTGCTGAAACAGTGTACAGTTTCAAGGCTTATCCTGATGATGATGACTTCAGCAGTGTTGCAAAATCCCTTATTAGCAAACATCCCTGCCTTACGGAGCCTGGTTCTCAGCCTGGATGGTATGGCTGGAAGAATAGCCTGAAATTTAAAATGGTAAATCGTCAAGCAAGAATATAAAACGACCAAAAAGAGGTGAAGCAAATGATCTGCCTAATTTACCTGAAGGACAGGATGAAACAAGCCTCGAAAATGCCAGAAAGATTCTCACGGAGGAAATGAAGAAAAAAACACCTAATGGCACTCTCATCTCACAAATGATGGACCAAACATTCCCACTGCGCAGACGAGAGATTGTGAAAAAGGAGCCTGCTGTACAGAACATGGTTGAACGATGGCCGGCCCTTTTCACAGAGAGACAGGTAGGCTACTTTTAGTTTGTACTGAATAATGCCTTTAAGGTTGACTTTCCTCCATGTCAGCATTTCACTTTACCAACTTCCCAACCACTAATATAATGCCAATCAAAATAAGGCTGCAACTAATAATTATTTTCATTATCGATTAATCATCCAATTATTCTGTGATTGATTAAAGATATGGTCTATAAAAGGTGATGTTTTTAAATGTTTTGTTGTGTAAGTTCAACATCTAAAGATATTGACTTTAATATGATGTCAAATTTATTTTTGATTGATAGGAAGAATTTTACCAAAATCTTTTCATGAAAAATTACTTACCACATTCATTATCATAACATTTGGCAAATATTATTGTTATATATGTTAATGTTAATATTATATTGTTGTGGGCTATAAGTGTACCCTGCCTTTCTATCTAAGCCATAGTGATTGCCTGCTTGAACAATTGTTATGATTTAAACTGATGTCTTCCTAATGTGCTGGTTTTCCATCTCCTACCCCACCCCCTTCTCTACTTTTTCAGGTATTTGCCGAATTTAATCGGATTACCAGTCGGAACTTCGAAGCAGACTTCTTTGAGGCTCTGGACCAGCACACCCCAGGTTTCATCCAACTGTTCAAGTCAAGAAAAGGATCGGTTGGACAGAAACTGACAAGAGTTGATGCAACTGGCCGGTAAGTAATATAACTTAGCAACTTTTTGTCACATACATTGATGACGATATGGTACTACTTAAAAAGCCTTCTAAAATAATTAAAACAACCCCTCAAAAACATGGAAAAGGCCAAAATGTTTCATCTTGTGAGTTTGTCATTTAATCTCATCTGTATCTTCTTTATCTCTATCATTAGACACCGGACGTGACTGAACAGCGCACTGTTGTCCTCAAAGGCATTCCAATTGTTCTTGGCAACGACTCCAGGGATTTTTTCAAGACATGCTTTGTAAGTACTTGAAAACAAAAAACGGTTTGGTTTGCATTTATTGAAAAGTTATATCCCCTATTTACACAAACTTGCAACCAAAATATTGAATTTGGTGTGTTCAAAATACTGTACACTAAATTCCATGACCAGGAGTCTAGATTAGAAATGAGGTGTAAAATAAATGTACGTTCCTAGCTGTATATGCATCCATAGCATTAGTTTCCTCATACCACATTTAGAGAACCTTCTTGGATATAATGTTACAACGCCGTTTGAGTGTGTACTTGAGCTACATTTTTAGCAAATACTTCAAAGCAAATGCAACATGAATGTTTTCATAGGAAGACCTACTCTAATAGGTAGCGATGATATTCTAAATAACGTGTTTTTCTTTGCAGGATACAACGAGAAATGAGGCCCTATAATCCGTCACCGTTGGTGTGCTGACTGTTCTCAGCGAAGACAGTCCTCAGGAGGGTCCAAGCTGAATGCAACTCGAGCCCATCTCCACTGACATTGTGCTTGAGGGAGGTATTGTGATGGAAAATATCAAAAACTTTCCACAGGCTGTTTACCTGTTATTTGGCCTGATATATGCTTTGCATTTAGACTACCCAAAATGCATGGCAAATACTCTGATGTTCCTTCAAAGAGTGATGCTTGGACTGGGAACCAAAACATTCTCACCTAAGATATTAACGCTACGAAACGCTCTATTGGATTAGACCTTAATGAAGATAGTCATCAGCTATCAGATAGAACTTGGCACTTAAAAAAGTTGCACTGTTAAATATTATGACAAAAGTTTGTCACTATGGGGGACACTGTTATAACTCTGTTAATTGTTGAGAGCAAAGTACAATGTTTTTTTGTTTTTTTTAAAGTACTCTTCTTCATAGTGGTCATTATAGATTTTAAATGTTTACAATTGGTGTGTTGTGCACTGCTGTTTTTTATTAAGATAAGGGTTTTTAGTACTTAAAAAGCACTGTTTGTTGGCACTTGAAAATAAATGTTATATTGCAACTGAATCAATTTGTGTTTTTAATGCATTCTTTTTGGAGATTGTTGGGAGTTTACAAAACGTGTTTAGAGATTTGTTGTAGTACAATTATCTTAGTTAGCAGGAATTAGTTTGTTTAATTTAATAGTAAACCTTAGAAATTATGAGTTAGTCAAATTTAAAAGGGTTAAGTTCTGGTGGTTTGTATATTTAAGTTTAATTTGTTCATTGAGTTCACACAAATACAAAAAAATAGGTTAATACAAAGCATGCCTTTTAAGTTTACATAACTTAGTTTACATAAGTTTACATAACTTAGTGTACATAAGTTTACATAACTTAGTTTACATAAGTTTACACAATTGTATTCACATAAGTGTACACAACTTAGTTTATATAAGTTTACATAACTTAGTTTACATAAGTTTACACAATTTAGTTTACATAAGTTTACACAACTTAGTTTACATAAGTTTACATAACTTAAAAGGTTTTTGTCAACTTTACTTCTCAAAATCAATTGAAGCACACCTAGAATACACAAGTTGTTCGTACTGGCAATAAGTAAGTTAACTTAACTTACTTATTGTGAGGCAACGAGTTTGCATACTTTTTCTAAGTTACCACAACTTATTAAGTTTTACAGTGAAGCACCATGTGTACAAACAATATAACTTATTCTCTTCTGTTGAACATGTTGGATTGTGTATTGTCCGAGTCAGGGTCCTTTTTATTCTACTGTAACTGGGAGTTTTGTTACCAATGCTTACTGTTTATTTGATACCAATTTGGTAATGCAATTCATAAAAACAACAAGGTTTGGGTTTGTTCTTCAGATGACTGTGATGTTAACGTGTAAGCTCAATAATTAACTCCAGCTCAACCAACCATATTGTAATATCTAAGTAATCATCTTGAAATATGACATTAATAATTGTAATATACACACATCTTATTGTGAGGTTGATTTCACATACACTACTTCGACATTAGCTTGTCTAAATACTTGAGCATAGCCAATTTAAATTAACCTTAGCGATGCATACAGTTCCTACCTACATTATAATCATCTCTCTAAGTTACAAGGATGACCTTATTTTATCAACCTCAAACAGAAGCCGTTTGTTGTACAGTATTATCCCGCTTAACACTTGTCTATTTCGTTTTAACCTTTATAAATATAGTCTATGATTTTAACTTGGAGGCTACTATTAGCGTCATTAGCACCGATGTAGCTACCACTCGCTTACACGCTAACCCAAGCTTTAACATTAATTACGTAGCTAATTAAAATCATTAACACATAAATAAGTACTCGAATTTCACTTACAGCAAAACCGCATTCATGCACCGTCTGTTCCAACCGCAGAGCGAGTCACAATAGTCCGATATATAAGCATGAAGAACAAACAAACACGGCCGGGGGCAAGTTGTGTTCCCTGGATGAGCTGAACAGGCAGATAGAGATGGGCGAGTCCTGATTCATCCGGATCATTAACCCGGATCCTAGAAATGAGCTGGTCGTGACCAGTCTCCCCTCTCTATTAACCCGAGTCCTTTGAGTGCTACACCTGGTATGACTTAAAAATTAAAACTATCAATTGCGTCACTCGCTACTCTCTTTATAACATGTAAAATAACATTACAACTCAGGACTCGGGACTCAGAGCCGCGGGAGCCGGCTCCTCAGAGACTCTCAAATCCTGACTCACTGTGCAAAACATAGCAGACTCGTGCGGACTCAGAGCCGTAACCGTATAGCAGCAGATGCAGAGATCCAGCAGACTCGTCGTCATGCACGAGACAACAGCAGATGTAGAGTGGTACAGAGTGAAGTAGCCCTCCACTACACATTTAATTTGAAAGTCTTTTATTTTGTTCTGCAAAGAGCAAAAATAGGTCTTATTATCACAGTTCGCCACACACACACACACACACACACACACACACACACACACACACACACACACACACACACACACACCGTGACTTCACTCAAGTGTGTGTTTACGTTCTCTGAATGTATTCACTATACTAAACCAGAAACATAACGAACATTTGCATCAACATCCAAACAATAATCATGTTTATTGCATTGCTATTCCAAACCAGTTTCATCTTGTACATTCAATATCAATTATGTATCTCTTTTAACTTATTTATTTATTAACTACACACGAGCAGTCCGGGCTCTTTAGACCGGCTCATTGTTCTACTCTCCCGCCTCACGCTCGCTCAAGCTAACTAGTGCCACCAGTGCTTACTACTTCCTAACCATTTTCAGTACGTTGCGTTTGCTGAACAAGTAACGTTCATAAACACTATTACATAAAATCCAAGCGGACAACCGGACCGACACAGACAATTCTCACCACACTCTGAACATGAGCTGTACTAAATGCAAATCATGTTAACCTTGTAATTACTAATACTGTAGGTATATCAACCCAATGATGTTTCTGTATGCCACACCGACTCGCGGCCCGTCCACACACAGACATGACACAAATCTTTCAAAGCTTCGCCCATTCACTTGAATGGGGTGATGTAGAAGATTTTTAATCTTCGCCGAACTGCATTGTGGGGAGCGGGGGAGCGGAGCATGGCTTTGCAAGAATCGTGAGCATCAAAAGTTGAATAATGTTCAACTTTTGATGCTCCCAATGCTTTCGAAGCTGGCATCAGCCTTTACGACCAGACTATTTACTGGGATACAAACCGGAGGAACCAGGCATGGAGGGAGGTGGCAGAGACAGTGGGTGAAACTGGTAGGTTTTCGCCTGTATGGGGAGTTTATATCCAGTTTACTTCGTTTTAACATTGCTATTGCTTTGTATGTCGGGGGCGGGAGATTCATGTGATTGGTGGCTGGTCGCGTTGCTCGCAAAAAATCGCCAAGCTTCAGACACGCCCAGCATCAAGATTTTTCAAGATTTTTTTCATGCCTGTTTGTGGACGGGCCGTCAGAGATTCGCAAATCCTGACTCACTGTTCAAAACATAGCAGACTCGTGCGGACTCAGAGCCGTAACCTTATAACAGCAGATCCAGAGATCCAGCAGACTCGTCGTCATGCACGAGTCAACAGCAGACTCAGATTAGCCAAATCACAAAATAACCCTTTTTTTGGTAATCAACATTTTTTATTAAAGCAAAAGGCACTGTGTAGCGGAGGTTAATATAACGTCAGTTTAATATGCTCGTGAAATGCAACAACTTTTTGGTTTCACCGGTAGGATTTCAACTGTCTTGGTGATGCTGACTCATATGACTCAAATGACTCGTATGATCCGGATCTCTTCAATGACTGACTCATAAGACTCCAAGTCCATAAAAGGATCCGGATTTGCCATCTCTACAGGCAGAGTGCCTGTAGCTTCACGGAGCAGCTAGCAGAGAGACAAGAAGCTAACAGCAGCAGTCACATCACAGAGCCGTCACTCAATGTGACCACGCCCTATTTTATGCAAAAACTTTAAGACCTAATATAAATAAAAGGGTCGTGTTAGAAAACAATTCACTCACAGATCCATAATCATGAAGGTGGAATCTAAATATATTCATAATAATATTTATTGCATCCATGGGTAGAAACATGCTTTTTTTCTGCTGTAAAGTTGGGCATTTTAACATGGGGGTCTAGGGAAATTGCTCCTTTCTGCAGTCAGTCCCTATCGTCCAATATATGAACTGCAGTGTGTGCCACTTCCGTATTGGCGTCCCGGCTCTTCCACAGAGTTTTCCGCTGGGATATATCCCCTTATTTACTCTTGTCTTATGTGGTTCTTAGCAGATTGTTATTTGCATTGGTTACACTTAATGTCTTGGCTTTTAATTGTAGGCTCTTGGGTGAGTTTACCCAACTCCTAAAATTGCTTGGAAACTGTTCACACAATTTTTCAAAGGTTTTAGCAAAGTAACACGTTCTTGAGTGGAGGAAAACAAAAAAAAGTATATTTCACCAACTCAAAAAATGAGACTAAACTCTTAAAATTGCGAATCTGTTGACACATTATTTTATTTTTTTACCAAAGCAACAGTTTTTGTACTGTCCTTCACAATGTTCTTTGCTCTACTGAGGCAGCGAGAATTGAAGATGTCCATCAGGGAGGGGAAAGGGCAGCCGATGATTTTCTGCGCTGTGTTGAGCCTTTTCCTGTCTGCCCGCAGTGCAGCTGGAGTAACATACGGTGATGCAGTATGTCATCAGGCTCTCGATGGCTGAACGGTAGAAGGTCTCCAGCAGCTTGGGGTCCAGGTGGTTCTTCCTCAGCAACCTCAGGAAGTGTAGACGCTGCTGGGCCTTCTTGATGACTGCTTTGGTGTTGTCTATCCATGAGAGGTTGTTGGAGATGAGGACACCAAGAAACTTGAAGCTGTGGACCCTCTCCACACACTCGCCGTTAATGTAGAGGGGGGCTGGATCGCTGCTGTTCCTCCTGAAGTCCACAATGATTGTCTTTGTTTTTGTGGTGTTCAGTGCCAGGTTGTTCACTGGACACCACGCTGAGAGTCCCAGGACCTCACTCCTAGGCCGTCTCGTCTCCTCCTGAGATAAGCCCCTCCAAAGTGGTGTCGTCAGCGAATTTGACAGAGATGTGACCTGGGTGGTCTGGACTGCAGTCGTGGGTGTAGAGCGAGTAGAGGAGTGGACTCAGCACACAGCCCTGAGGAGAGCCCGTGCTGAGTGTGCGGGTGGAGGAGGGATGGAGCGAAGTCTCACAGACTCAGGCCGGTTGGTTAAGAAGTCTTTGATCCAGGAGCAGGTGGGTGTTGGGAGGCCTAGGTTTAACAGTTTTCCAACTAAGGTGTCTGGGATGATCGTATTGAATGCTGATCTGTAGTCAATGAAGAGTATCCTGACATAGCTCCCACGATGTTCTAGATGGCTCAGTGCAGAGTGGAGAGCTATGGCTATGGCGTCCTCGTGGATCTGTTGGCTCTCTAGGCACCTGGTGTGGGTCAAGGGTGGGAGGGAGGCAGGTCTTAATGTGATGTAGCACCAGCCTCTCAAAGCACTTCATTTAATAACAGGTGTGAGTGCTACAGGGTGGTAATCATTAAGGATTTCTGTGGTTGTTTTTTTGGGAACAGGAACAATAGTGGCTGATTTCAGGCATGCTGGGATAACAGTGTTTTAGGGAAAGATTGAAAATGGTGGTGAAGATCTGTGAAAGCTGGCTGGCACATTGAGTGTACTCTGGTCTTGAAAGAATGTTACTGTTAGGGTGAGTGAAGCAGGCAGGACCCAAATGCAGAATAAACAGAAAAAATACCTTTATTTCAAGGTTTAAGGAACAGACAGAACACTACCTCGTTAACATAGTCAACGACAAACAATGAACCAACAATGACAGACAGAAAAACCAGAACTTAAATACACCCAAGACTAATCACACAAACAAGACACAGATGAGGAGGGAGGAGAAAACACATTGGCTCCAGATGAACACAGTCGGGTAATTAGGTAGGAGGGAAAACGGACAGAAAGCAACAGGCAAGACAGGGGGTGAACACTTTTCAAAATAAAACATTGAACCAAAGACAGAAAAAGACAAGACAAAACACAACACAGACAGATCGTGACATTACCCCCCCTCAAGGGACGGATCCCAGACGTCCCAAAACACAAAAAAGTCCAAAAACAACGTCTAGCAGGGAGGGTGGAGGGGGACCGGAGGAGGGACACAAAACTAGGCCACCAGGGTGGGTGGAGGGGGTCTGGAGGACGGGTTTGGACTTACAGCCCAGGAGCACAACGGAGGACCCGGGAGGGATCTCGGGCGGACGGCCCGGGGGCAAGGCAGAGTTTGCGGTGGGGGTCTCAGGAGGACGACCAGGGGGCAAGGCAGAGTTCACAAAGGGGCCAAGGCCACAGCGGTCGAACTCGCCCGGGCATGAGGGCGAAGGCAGCGGCTGGAAGGGTCAAGGGGCCGGGCCCGAGGGCGAAGACCGCGGCCGGGAAAGTCAGGGGGCCGGGCTCGTGGGCGAAGATCGCGGCACTCAGGGGGCCGGGCTCGAGGGCGAAGACAGCGGCCGGGAAATTCAGGGGGCCAGGCTCGAGGGTGAAGACCGCGGCACTCAGGGGGCCGGACTCGAGGGCGAAAACCGCGGCTGGGGAACTCAGGGGGCCGGGCACAAGGACGGGCAGGAGCTGGTGGAACCCCTGGCGGGTCAGACGTAGACGAGACCCTGGACGGAACCTGGGCTGGTGTCAGTGGGACCCAAGACGGAGCAAGGGCTGGTGTTGATGGGACCCGAAACAGGACAGGACATGGAGTCAGCAGGACCCCTGGCAGAAGAGTAGTCGGCGGCACCCCCAACGGCACAGGACATATGGTTGGCAGGACCCCCGGCAGGGGAGTAGTCTGCGGGACCTCTAACGGCACAGGACATAGGGTTAGCAGGACCCCCGGCAGAAGAGTCGTCGGCGGGACCCCCAACGGGACAGGACATGGAGTTGGCAGGACCCCCGAGCAGAAGAGTAGTCGGCGGCACCCCCAACGGCACAGGACATATGGTTGGCAGGACCCCCGGCAGGAGAGTAGTCTGCGGGACCTCCAACGGCACAGGACATAGGGTTAGCAGGACCCCCGGCAGAAGAGTCGTCGGCGGGACCCCCAACGGGACAGGACATGGAGTTGGCAGGACCCCCGGGCAGAAGAGTAGTCGGCGGGGCCTCCAACGGTACAGGACACAGGGTTGGCAGGACCCCCGGCAGAAGGGTCTTGTTCCTCCATAATAGCTGAGTCACTGCTCTGCTGCTCTCTTTGGGAGGTGCATGTATCGTTATGTGATTCAACCATAGGAATAAACTGGAATTTAAAAGGTTACATTTAAAAAATATATATAAATATGTATATGAACAAAGCTTAAGTTGGTTAATCCTTTAACTTAGTGAAAGTGGAAAATAACATTTATATATATAATATATCTAATTATTGACATAAACCAGATTATGTACTATTTTATTTAAATAAACGTACCTACCTACTGGTTAACAGACTGGGGGGTACTGTATAAATGAATCATTAGTTAATGGTTAGTTAATGAGGAGTTCCTTTAATTGAAGAACTCCTGTCCCACCTCCCAAACTTTCTTTTTAGTTGTGCATTGTTATTTGTGCTTGAGAAACATTCCACTTGAACTTTATTTCAATGAAATTAGTAATAATTGTTGTCCTACTTTTTAATTTGTTTTACTGAGTTTTTATTTAATTGTTTTTCTCTTATTTTTTGAGAAAGGAAGCGATTATTGTAAAATAATGTGTAACGATAGTTACGTCTGTAACTACGGTTCTATGAGTCCCGGATGACCGCCAGAGGCGGTGCTTTAGCACTGGATATGTCCATCGTGCGCATGCGCAGCTCGAGTACCAATAACAACAAAGTCACCTGTGACCCACGTGACACCGGCTATATCTGCCGGTGTCGTCAGAGGATCTGTTCCCAGAATTTTCTCGCGAGCACACAATAATTCTGATAGACAGGATACACTGGCGGTCATCCGGAACTCATAGAACCGTAGTTACAGACGTAACTATCGTTCTATTTCGTCCCTACTGACCACCAGAGGCGGTGCTTTAGCACTGGATAACTTATACCAACCATGTCATCAAGAATCCAAGCCCTTGCTCACTATTGGAAGCAGCGTAGCTCGGCAAAAGGACCACGCCCAAAGGATGGGGAGTGGCGACATTAACCCGAAACCTGGAGAATGTGCCACAATGCACCAGTTGGGGTAAAAAGTGCGTGAGTGCAAGCTGCACAGCCCGAAGCTCTAGCACGTTGACATGGCGTGCACCCTCCTGGGCAGACCACTGACCCTGAACAGTCCTGCCCTGCCACACTGCACCCCACCCTGGGATGGGATGGCGCCCCTGGGCACGCCCATCAAAAGATAGGCCCTGTCCCTCCAGCGGGACAGAGAGTGGAAGCACCGCTGAGACACCCTGACTCTACTGTGCCTGTGCCGCTTGGTGTCCAAGTGAAGGCTGTTGAGCCACATTTGCATGGGGCGCAGCGACAGCAGGCCTAAGGGCACAACGGATGAGGCAGCCGTCAGTCCGCCCAAGAGCCGGAGGAACTGAATGTAAGGCACCATCTTGCCCAGCCTGAAGATGGGAAGAAGGTGGAAAATGTCGTCCACACGACGAGGTGACAGGTAGGCCCTCATGGCGGCCGAATCTAGGACCATCCCCAGGTAAGTGACCTGTTGGGAAGGGTCCAGGCAACTCTTCCCGGTGTTACTGTTAGACACAACCGGGCTACGTGAGATAAAAGGTGAAACCAGCCAATCGTTTAAATACGGCAGGACCTTCACACCTTGCGCCTGCAGGGGTGCGAGAGCTGCCGCCACGACCCTGGTGAACACCCTTGGAGAGAGGGAGAGACCAAAGGGAAGCACCCGGAACTGATAGTGTCGTCCCTGAAAGGCAAACATCAAGAACTTCCGGTGGTGAGATGCAACCGGCACGTGGAAGTAGGCATCCCTCAAGTCCACGGTTGCGAACCACTCCCAGACGAAATTTCAATGTTCTTGCTCACGAGAAAGTACGCCGAGTAGAACCCCCCAGGCTGAGCAGAGGGTCTACTGGCTCGATTGCGTCCTTGGCCAAGAGGACAGACAACTCTTGGGCCAGAGCTAAGGCCTTTGCCGGATTGCTGACAACTGCAATTTTGACCCGGCCGAAGGCTAGGGGCCGGAACTGCAGTTCGTACCCCTGGGTTAAGGTGGTACCACCCAAGGGTTGGAAGTACAGGCAGCCCAGTAACTGAGCTGCTGCTGGGAAAAGCAGCCGACGACCGACCCCGAGACTTCGGGGCCTAGCCCCCCGGCCTCCGGAGCCCCTTGGGGCTGGTTAACTAACCATTAGCGAATGATTCATTAATACAGTACCCCACAGTCTGTTGACCAGTAACTAACCATCAGTTCATCAATCACAGTCACTCAGGAACTACTCATTAACTATCTAGTCATACCTTCACTACTCAGTAACTAAGCACATTTTGTGTACCTTATTGTAAAGTGTTACCCTTTTCAATGCATGTAATTATGTAACATTAAGCTGCAGTGGCGTAACAAGGTTGTGATTGGCCCCGGTGCAAATATTGTTTTGGGGCCCCATTGCCCCAAACATGAGCGCACACTGATGCACTCACACACGCACGGACATACACAACCACTCTGAAGCGCCGCATGTAGGCTATCAACAACAGCCTGCCCTGGCCTCAAACCACCACAGCCTGACAACGGCACAGCGAACTAGGAAGAGGATTACACCTGTTTCCTTAATATTTTGTCAATCTAATGTAGGCCTACCGGGAATGGGCCGGTAGGCCTACATGGACCAGTTGCTTTAATATAATATTGCTTTTGATATTGGCGTTGGGGGTCTCAATAGCATCATAGAGTCCCCTATTGGTTGGGGCCCTTGGGGGAACTGTTGGACCACCGCCGGGCACAGCCAAATCCAGCCTTTCCTCCTGGCTGGCTGGAGAAGAAGGTCGCACAGCCACGGATACAGCTTCACTTGTGGAGCTCAATGGCAATGATGGTGGTGAGGCAGGTGAGCTATCGTTGGCCTCCGGCTCCCGTTGCACGTCAACATTGCTAACGTTAGTACTCGATTTCGAGGACGATGTATGACAAAAGAACGGTCTAATTTAGTCAGTTTATACGGCTTGCTCGTCACGCATGAATCACATGACTCGAAAGGGAGCAAGGTCATTGGTCATTTTTTGCATGGGCCCCTGGCCGGCTCTGGGCACCGGTGCGTTGCACCGGCTGCACGGTCGATATTTACGCCACTGTTAAGCTGTCTGTGGCTCTTTTTCTGCTGTAACAACATACATTTCCCCTCTGTGGGACTAATAAAGGGATTCTGATTCTGATTAGAAATTATAAATATATTGAAAAATAGTTGAAAAATAAATATTTATAAATTATTTTATGAGTTTTTTTCAGATTATTTACTCCTCTAGTGCCATTGGAGAAACTTTTAAAATGGATGCATAATTGTGAAATGTCTTTCTTTCTAAAAAATTAAAGTTTGAGTACAGTGAGTACCACAGTAACTTAAGCATCACACACATGCTGTACACACACTTGTATAACATATGATCAACTATGGCAAAAAGGTTGGGCGTATTGTTACTCTTCTTTTTACTATTGTTGTATTCCTTTTTAACTCTCTAACTTGATAGCAATAACTGTCTCATACATGTTTGCGCCATCATATTCCAGTTTAAATCACAAGTATAAAGACAGATTGCACACACACTTGATGCTTGGGAATCCACCCTGACGCATAAAGCGGAAAAATGTAGCCATCAGAACATAATGTGCATCTATCTTCACCACCAGCTCATTTTGAAATGTAATATGTGCTACGAAGTGTGCAGTGACACAGGGACAATGATGGATGGCTTTATAAACCAAGTCCAGCATGAAGAAACATGTCCTACATGCACAAGCGAGAAAGCAATTACAGCAGAGATAATTCTCATGTACACACAAATGTCATCTCGCTCCTCTTCATCCAACATCCTCCGTCTGCCTGCCTCTCCCCCGCCACCACTCACTTTCTCAAATATTTAAACTGGTAGAGCTGCACTGTGTTCATATTTCACATGAGCACTCGGCAGGCTTGAAATTAGATTTTTTTTTTTTATGACAAGGAAACTGAAGCGTTGGAGTTTTTAAAATAATTAAAAAAGGTATTCTAATTGGCTATCATTTCATCACTTTCAACAATTTAACCATCAAGGTGTTCAATTGGAACCCATGTCGTGACAGAAATTATAATCAAAGGAAGTGGTTGCTTTACATTGGAATAGATATAGTTTATTTATTCTAAATTGCAATATTATTTTTTGTCTCAGCAGCCTATTACCAGGCATTAGACATGAGTTAAAGTACATTAAAATGAAATTAAACATTTACAAAAAAATACCGACTTTGGTACCGGCCCATTGGGATTCGTCCCGAATGTCCCGATGGCCAGTCCGCCACTGGCTCTCTCTGTGTGTGTGTGTGTGTGTGTGTGTGTGTGTGTGTGTGTGTGTGTGTGTGTGTGTGTGTGTGTGTGTGTGTGTGTGTGTGTGTGTGTGTGTGTGTGTGTGTGTGTGTGTGTGTGTGTGTGTGTGTGTGTGTGTGTGTGTGTGTGTGTGTGTGTGTGTGTGTGTGTGTGTGTGTGTGTGTGTGTGTGTGTGTGTTTCCCTATAAAACAGCTGCGGGCATCAGGTACTCTGAGAGTCACGGACATTAATTCATAGATCAAAGCAGACTGGTTTACAGACTCTCCTGTTTTGCCAATCCGGTGATTAAACAAATAGCTCTACACCCCTGGCCGAAATTTCCATAAAATTAAGTCTGAGTTCAAAATATATCTCAAATAATGTATGCACTGTCATTTCCCCACGTAAACATAACAGTCTCCAATGAAATGGTTGTCTCCTGTGTGTTCCACTTCCTCCTTGGTGCATCGGTAACTTTCTCAAAAAAAATAAAGTCAGGATAACGGATTCGTTTCTCTTTTTTTTCTCTTTTTTTTTTCCATATCCCTTAGGGGCTCCGTACAAATGCATAATTCCAGGTGTGTTGTTATTTATTTTTGAACAGTAGTGCAAGTTTCAGTATACAAATAAGGAACTCTAACATTTTTGAATAATTAACTGTATTACACAGTGAAAAACAAACCACAAACAGTACCACACACACTCAGGTGGCCATATTATCTGTAATGGCTGATGTCAAACAAAAAGGTTTCATCAAGCTGTAAAATTAAAAAGAATGTCTTGAAAATATTACAAAATAAATAATAAGAGAGTGTTTCAAGGGCGCATGCATAGCCGTTGAAATATATATGCCAATAGCTTCCGTTATTTATTTTGGTCTCTCGGCTTTCATGTCTATTGGCTTCTTAAAAGCAGCGGGGATAAGCTGTTGAACTGCTGTTGTCTTTTGCCGGGCTCCGGTGATTGGCAAATCTGGGTGATGCCTTCTGATATGATTTAGCATGTTTGGCGTGTGTTACATTACATTGCATTTAGCTGCCGCTTTTATCCAAAGCGACTTACAATAAGTGCATTCGACCAACAAGATACAAACTTGAAGAAAACAGAATCATATAAGTACATCAGGTTTCATGGAGCTAAAACATTTCAAGTGCTACTCAACTGGCTTTAGATAAGCCAGTCCTTTATTAGTATATAAGTGCTTTGTTAGCAATTCTTTGTTATTAATTCTATCGCTCGAAGTGGAGTTGAAAGAGATGAGTTTTCAGTCTGCCCCGGAAGATGTGCAAGCTATCTGCTGTCCTGATTTCAATGGGGAGCTCATTCCACCATTTTGGAGCCAGGATAGCAAACCGACGTGTTTTTACTGATGGGAACTTGGGTCCCCCTTGCAGTGCTGGTGCAGCGAGCCGTTTGGCCGATGCAGAGCGGAGTGCACGTGCTGGGGTGTACAGTTTAACCATTTCCTGGATGTAGGAAGGGCCAGATCCATTCGCAGCATGGTACGCAGGTACCATTGTCTTGTTACCATTAGCATACTCTGTCGAACAACACTGACACACCGTCCTCGTCCGATCCACCACTCGCACTCCATCATTATTGTAGTCCACAGGGAACCCGAAATGTTCCCACCATAGACTGGTTCCCACACAGCTGATTTAAAAGAAGTAGGTGGGTCTTCTAGCTCCTGTGGGTTATCTGAAATCGCCATAATAACCTTCCTTCTTCTTCTATTTTGTTCGTTTTGTTTACAGCCGTCGTTTCTTCTGGATTATATATACTGTAGTGGATACTGCCCTGAGTGACAGACTTTTTTCCCACTCATAAAAAAGGCATATTCTTCATGTGACTGTATGTGCCAAACCATGACGGTTCGGGACGAATACGGATACCGTTACACCCCTAGTAGGAAATATGTTTATCAATCGAGTATCTAAAGAATACACAATAAAAAATGCACAGAACAATGAATAACTTAGTTACGTCTGTCAATATTGGACCATTCTTCAGACCAGGCGCGTCGCCTGGGCTGGGCATCCGGGGCGTTTAATGTTTAAACTGTCAGTCGAACTCTGCGTTTTTGAAGATGGACATCAGAAAAATATTTCTTAAAAAAGCTCACACAACAACCCCAGAACCACCACTGGCGCCAGGTAAACAAGGTATGTAAATGTCAGTAAACTTCCAAGTTATGCGAACATGTAAGCAAAGCATAAATTACAGCTACGTTGTTGACGTTACTTTGAATCGCGCTGGTAAGCTAAACCGTTAGCCATTAGCTATAGCTAGCCAGAGATATTAAATTAACACTTTGTCATACAACCTAAATGCTATGTTTGTTAGTGTTACCTGGTGATTTCAAAGAAAGCGCTTTGGAAAATGTTGACTTACTGTCAGTGTTCGACTAGAAGCTACCTTACATTACACAGTCACAGGGGAGTGATTTGTAAAATATCCATACAAAAAAAGAAAATCTGTTTACAGTTCTGTTTTATATGGGTGTTGAAAGACGTATGCATATCTCTTCATTTTGCTCTCAAAGTGCACCGGAGCATGCCCCCGGAACCCCCTACAGGAGGTTACCCCTGCTTACACCTATATGCCGTGAGTGATTATCGAGCCTTCCTTAGCCGCTTTCACACCAAGTACTTTGTCGTACTGCACTTAGTGCCCCGGCACTTATTACCCCAGGGCACTAAGTACCAATCGCGTTCACACCGGAATACTTTTCCCTGAGGGAAGATTACGCAAATGAGCCTCTGACGTCACTTCGTCTTCTTCTGCTTTGGGTTTACTGGCAGGCCGCAAACAATTTCACGGCGTATACTGCCACCCGAAGTCCCCGGCCGGAAGTCCCCGGAGTTGGGGACTAGCTTCAGTAGAAGCTGCTGGGACTCCCACCTCTCTAGCAGGCGCTAGAAATGGGGGTAAAAGTTCCCTGCACTAAGTACTCTTTTTGGTGTGAACGCGACATAAGGGGTACTAACGGAACTAAACGGGAAAAGTACCCCGGTGTGAACACGCCTATTGTAACAGTCGCACTGTGTATTGTAAGAAATTAAAATCAATGTTGATATGGCGTAATTTAAATTAAATACAGGGTTTTGATTTAAAGCTGTTTTATCCTAAAAAACGGAAGTTTACACTAACTTTTAAATTAAAACTTTTATTCTGAAAATTCTTCATTTCCGGTTAGCATTAGCATGTGGCTAACATTTTGAAACGTGAATTGAAGGTGAAATTACATTGCAGTGTGGGGGAGCCCCGGACCTTAGGGGGCCCCGCCCCCACTGTAGGCTATCCTCTTAGATTTCGTAACGCGGGAACAGGGCGCAGAGGGCGGGGCCCCCCCCCCTCCCTGCTATGTTGCTAGGCACCCCGTCCCCGTCATGTGTACGCTGCCTGTAGTAGTACAACAGTGTATCATTATAATTATTTGCTGACCTGCGATAGGGCTAGCCGGCTGATAACTAATGTTCATTGGCAGGCTGGACAGCGTTCAAAACAAAGCGGGAAGCATTGCTCATATAAATAACGTTCATTAGTTGCGTTGCCGGTAAACATGAAAAATGAAGCGCCACTACCCAAGCGGTGCTCAGAAAAGCAAAATGAGAGCGAAAGCCGAACAGGAGAGGGCAAAACTACCTAAAATAACGTCATTGTTCTGGCAGGCAGCAAAGGTAGACGTAGACTCTAACGTTACTGCAGATAGACCGCTAGCAACGCCCTCCGGCCGTCAGCTCCGAGTCCAGGCAGACAGCCCAGCAGCCCCGTTACAGCCGAGCCAGCTAGTCGTGGCTCGCGCTTCGAGACAGGTTAGACATTAGAATAATAGAAAGTTTTATTCGCCATAACCAGTAAGAGTATGCTACAGGTTACATTGGAATTGGAATCTAATCCGTTAACTTTTGCAGGTCAGCAAGAAGTCAGCTGTGCCCCCTCCGAGGCCAGTTCAGACATAGCCAAGGTTGCACAGCCAGCTAGCCGTGCCCCGACAGTGACAGCAGCTCCCACCCACCCTAGGGACACGTTGGCCAGAGACAACTCTGTGACTGAATACCCTACTGATAGGGGGAAATTCCCTGTAGATTTAGAAGACGATGATGTTAAACGGTACATTCTGAATAACGGGCCATGCAAGCCTGAAGGGCCATTCAAAAGGGATGGGAAGGGAAGGTGCTTTTCAAAAGAGTTCTATAACAAAACATCTAAAATTGGATGTAGGATTCCGCGCAAGTGGCTATGTTACTCGCCATCTATGGACCGGGTGTACTGTGAGCAGTGCTGGCTGTTCGGTGACAGACCGTCTGCCCATCACCTCCACCAAGCGTGGAGAATAGGAATAAATGATTGGCAGGGTCTCTCTAAAAAGATTAAGGAACACGAATTCTCTCGCTCTCATTTGGCAGCATGTGTCGTGTATGATACGTGGAAAAATAATCTGACCATTGACGTGCAAATATCATCTGAGTTTAAGAGAGAGGTGGGGTTTTGGACCGAGGTCCTCACCAGAATAACTGATGTTGCACTAACACTGGCTTGAAAAAGGCCATGGAGAGCTTTGAGTTTGTTTTAATGACTGTAATACAGGGCAAGGTCCTTGAAACAGTCAACATTGTGTCCCAAGCTCTCCAGCGCAAAGACGTGGACCTCTTACAGGCGACAGCAATGCTTGGTAACGCAACCGATACACTTGCCCAACTCCGAGGAGAGTTTGATGGCTTAAAAGCGCAAGACCTGGCATCCTCATGGGGTGTCCACAGTCTCTTCAAAGACAGACGCGCAAGGCGCACGAAGAGGCACTTTTCAGAGCTTTGCGAGGACCAGCGGCTCCAAGACCCAGGGGAGCATTTTAGAGTGGCGGTATTTTACGCAAATATCGATATTGTCGTTGTCCAAATCAAAAATCGATTTGTTGGAATGAGCGAAGTTGCACAGCAATTTTCTTTTCTGCTTCCCCGCGAACTTTTGCGCGCAACAGACAAGGATTTGTCTGAGTCCGCAAGTGCTTTATCAGGCCAGTATAAAGACGACCTGTCAGCCGAGTTTGCTTTCCAGATCCTGTCCCTCCGTAATGCTCTTAGGCCTACCATAAAGAAAATTGAGCGTGGAACAATCATAGACCTTGCACAAACCCTGCTCATTGAAAATCAGTCAATTTTGCCAAGTATCCCCGATGTTGCCACAGCACTGACATTTTTTTTAACTACAGATGTAGCACTGAATTTCGGACTCCAGCTTACAGCTTCCTGCCTACGGCCTGCCAAAGACCAGTATAGAGGAATGTTAAGCCCTCCCACTATTTTCCAAGAGGGCGTTGCCAGATTTTCAATTTCAGGTTTTAACCAGGACATGGCGCTTCATTCACAAATACAGAAAGACAAGTTTCATGGACTTTCAGTTGTGTTTTGAAGAGCATTTGAACACATCAATATTTTAGATTAACTAAAGTATATCTAATCTTGTAATTCAATAATATATAGTCTTTATATATTAAATAATCATAATTATAATGTAAATGTTTACATTACACTTCTTTATTTGTTATGCTCATACTTTAACCTTTACAATCGTTTGCTTTAATATGCAGTATATTTCTGTGTTTGCTTCCTCCTGCTCCCTTTCGGACACATACTGTATGATTTATTATTATTATTAATATGAAGATATTATTAAGATAAGATAAGATGTTACTTTATTGATTGAACATTTTAGTTTAGAATTTGCTGTCCCACGGTAATTCAGAAGGCTCACAGGTCACATTCCGACCATTATTTAAAACAATAGGTGCTTTCACACCGTCTACAGTTTGATTTGTATAGAGGGAGCTCTGTCAGTTTTCGAATTACCCATTTGCTTTCGGGGAGCCCTATTTTTCAGAGCACATCCTGCTACTAAATATGTCACACGCACGCGATGCGATCAATTGCTATAAAAACACTCTTCTACTAATACAGACGGTCTCACTATGCCGGCGGATGTGGCCGTTGTTGAAGCCTCTTCAGGCTCCGCATCGGCAGGCCTCTCCCTCGGTGTGGAGCTGTCAAACTCGACCCTAACGCCGCTTACAGCCGGCCAACTAAAAGTTGTTTTCCGTTCACGTTCTCATTTTTAGACTCCTTCGCTTCTTTGCTTGTGAATCCAAAAGCTGTGACGCTTGGCTGTTTTCGTTTTGCCATATTTTTTTATTACACAGCCAGAGTTAAAAAAATATCAATATGAACATTTCAAATACCGCGCCGGCATCACCGCCATAACCATAGCAACGTAAGTAAGAATGCAGCGCCGCCACGTACAGATGGCAACACCCAGACATATTCACAAATATAAAACAAATATTCAGAAACTGTAATGAACAATAACTATTATTTATTTCAAGAACTGTTATTTACAGAAACTCAACATTTCTAATCTGTGTGACACAAATATGTACGATTGTTTTGCCAAGCTCCCCCTCGCTCCCCCCCATTTCGAACAGTGTCTGTGGCTGAATGGCCAGCGATTAGGTGCGGCGCATTTATCATAGGTGATCAGAGCCAACTGCCTGCCGTCAGATTTCATTTAAAAAACAGATCTGATTTTAAGACTATTTCTGCGCTCATAAAGAATGATAAGAATAAGAATAATGCGTATTGAACTGGTTTAATTAATTAGTGAGTTTATTTAACACTAGAACCGCCAATCGGGTCAATTTGTGTGATGTGTGTTGTGTGTGTGCAATGTAACTTTTTTTCAATAAAATATTAAAGTCTCCCAGTCCGTGACTTTTCCTGAAAGTGTCTTATGTAGCACCCTATGTTGTTAAAAATTGCATTCTAATAGCGGGATTTGACGGGTTTAGGTAGGCCTATACAAAAACCTCTGGCGGTTCTAGTGTTAAGGTAATTAGGTACAGTAAAAGCCCTTTTTTATCAGTAACGAATTTAGCAGTTGAACATAAAAGTCAACTAACTGAGGGTCACTTGCAATGACAGTGTTGTGTCTAACTGTAAGCTTGTCACTCAGAGTAACCTACCGTTAATTTAGCTGCTGGAGAAGAAAGATCAAGGGGGGAGGGGGGAGAGAGCTGTGGTTGATGGGCCATTAGTTGTGTGAATACACAGCTGAGAGCTGCCGTTTCATTCGGACTGTTTAAAAAACTGTAACAACGGACTATTTTTCTTAGCGGATGCATGTCAATTTAAATCAATACAGACAACTATTTTTTAAATCAATACAACTATTTTTTAAATCAATAAAAACATTTTCTAAATCCATATTCAATTAATATTGGGAGTCATGTCGTTACTTTTTTGAGAATGTGGCCGTGTAATAAGCGGGATAATTTGCAGCGACTTGTTCCTTATGGGGAAAATAACACCCGTCATGTGTGTGTAGAGGTGTGTGTGGTTAAAACACTTTCATCAAGTGAAGGAATTTCCTTCTATAAAACAGCTGTGGGCAGCAGTGAGTGTCACGGACATGAATTCATAGATCAAGGCAGACTGGTGCACACACTCTCCTGTCCTGCCAGGCGACACGCCCGTTCTAAGCCGTGTCCCTCACTCCTCACATCCCAAGCATCCCCACAAGTGTATTATGTTGTTACATCGTTTCAGATGTTATGTTTCAGTTGTGCTCTGCCTATGTTCAGTGATGCAAACTTGTCACCTTTCGGCGAAATTCGCCGTTTTGAATCCAAAATAAGTCGTTTGTGTGATTCATGTAGATCTGCAATACAAATATTTTTGGGGTATGGGGGGGGCTGGGACCCGGAGTAATCTGCGGCCGTGAGCTGTTATGTGCCATCATGACACGCATGGTGTTCTTTTTTTATATATTATAATCAGTGGTGTAGTCTACTTTTTTGTAGTGGGTATACTGTAATAATTGTATTCATCCTGTCTCGAAGCAACACCTCATGAACACCATCACACTTACTAATGCATAGACTAGTCTTGAGACTGGTTATGTGTTATCAACATGTCAATATATTATAAGCATTTTTATGTGACTTTTAACTGCCAGAGACATTAACAATAAAAAAATAAAAGAATGAACAATGATGGAAAAAGCCCACTTATCTTCTAGGGTTGAACAATTAATCGACATTTTTATCAAAATCTCAATATGGCCTACTGCAAAAACTGTCTCTGACACAGCTCTTACCAAATTTCCAACTAAATCCTGTCCACCCTTCTCCGTGAGCTCCTGGGCTATTTTGTGTGCTCTGGACGTCTCATGTCGTCTAATCTTGTTTCTCAAAGAGGCCAGAGATGTTGATCTGCTTGAATCTGAGGACTGGATCTTAAAGTGCACCCACTCCTCAGACATAGACACTCGTTGTTCTGTGAGGACACCTGTTGATTTTGTAGCGCTGCAAAGAGCACAACCTGGAAATAAACAAAACCATGACTAATTAGCATAATACAAGTTTTTACCAATAATATCTGCAGAAAAGAGCCAAGATTTACTCAAAAGTATTTAATAAACTGCTTACAATATTTACATCATGGCTAACAAATGCATGAAAAGCAGATAAAAGGAGAAAAATGTTCCGCTTTTTCAATAGCTAATTATTTGACAACTACTGATAACTAACATATAGTAATATAATGGTGCAAATGTTTTAAATGCACTTTTAACATGACCATGAATTAACTCTCATTTGCATAGTCATTGACTTTATGAATTTCTGTTGTTTAGATCAGCTTTCCTTTGCATGTGTGCTGACATTTACCTAACTTTCTGTCCCTCCACTCTAACCAAGGATGCCTGTTCTTACATTCCAGCTACTGTTACGTTAATGATAACCATGCTAATTCCACTTACCGGGTACATTTGCGGTAGCGCCAGGCTCGTTCTCTGTCACCTTTAGGACAGCCGCCTGACCTGGCTCTTCTTCTGTAGTGGTAATAGGGGAAAACTTCGGAAAACATTAAAATATTTTCGTCTGTTTTCGTTTGATGTTTGCTTCCTGTTTAGCGCCCCGCGAACTTGAATGATGGAAGGATCAAATTCTGATAACGTTAGAGAAACGTGGGGTTTGTCAGAGCCGAACAAAGTGTGTTGCTGTTGCTTAGCAACAGGCCAAAGGCGACGGAAGCCCCAGACGTCCAAAAGTATTAACACAGAAGGGGGCGAAAGCGTGAAAGCGAAGTCACAAAATGATGTTGTTACGTATCATCGCTCATTTTTAAGAGGGCATACGGAAATCACTGGCATTTTCTAGTGGGTATACGGCGTATACCAGCGTATCACGTAGACTACACCACTGATTATAATGAAGTACGAGCTGTGTGCTCGAGTCTTCCTGCCTGTCGGCTCTGCTGCTCCGAGATCATGGTCTAGCTTCAGCAGCTACATTACCTACGGGTGCGTTCGTTAATATTAACTGTGAGTCCGGAGTCACTGTGGCACAGACTGGACCGCTGGTGAACAGCTGTTAGAACGGGCCGTTCAGGTGTTCAGAGCAGAGCTCCCTGTCGGAGCGGCAGAGCGTGATGTGAACTGAAAAGTTTTTCTGTGGCAATATTATTTATGGAATCGTTGAGCTAGCTAGCTAGCATACATTGTCACTATCTGCTAACGTTAGCTTTAGCCTTCTATTTCTAATAGTTTTTTTCATAGGCTATAAACAGAGGTGGTATAAGTATATATATATTGTACTTGAGTAAAAGTAGAAGTACTCAGGTCTTGTACTTGAGTAAAAGTAGAAGTACTCAGATCTTGTACTTGAGTAAAAGTAGAAGCACACAGATCTTGTACTAGAGTAAAAGTAGAAGTACTCAAATATTGTACTTGAGTAAAAGTAGAAGCACACAGATCTTGTACTAGAGTAAAAGTAGAAGTACTCAAATCTTGTACTTGAGTAAAAGTAGAAGCACACAGATCTTGTACTAGAGTAAAAGTAGAAGTACTCAGGTCTTGTACTTGAGTAAAAGTAGAAGTACTCAGATCTTGTACTTGAGTAAAAGTAATAATCCCAGAGTGTAGGAATACTCTGTTACAGTAAAAGTCCTGCATTCAAAATGTTCCTCAAGTAAAAGTAGAAAAGTATTATCATCAAAATATAGTGAAAGTAGCGACAGTAAAAGTAGTCATTGTGCAGATTGGTCCATTTCAGAATAATAGATATGATATGTTTTTATAATGATTGATCATGAAAGTGTTCTCAAAGCTGGTAAAGGTGCAGCTAGTTTGAATGACTTTGTATACTGCAGGGTAGCTTGTGGATTTACTCCAGGTGGAACTAAAGTCTGATTTAACACTTGATTATATTTCACTTAATTAATCCAGATCTGTGAAGTAACTAAAGGTATTAAATACATGTAGTGGAGTCAAAGTACACCATGTACCTCTGAACTGTAGTGGAGTAGAAGAACAAAGTAGCAAAACATTGAAATACTTAAATAAAGTACAAGTATCTCAAAATTGTGCCCAAGTATAGTTCTTGTTGAGTTTATGAACTTAGTTACTTTACACCATGTGGCTATAAAGATAAAAAGACTTAAGCCTTGCAGAGAGGCACGAAAATACATTTTCAAAATGCTCAACAGTGCTGCCAAAATTATAAACTGACTGCTACACAATTTAAAATAAATGCTTTTATATATTTCTATTAGATGTGACTCTTTGGCATTTCTGTTATTGTTAACACTGCTGCTTTAGTTGTTCTGACTGCTAAAATCCTCTGTCATTCCGTGGGGTGGGGGAGCCGGGGGCTCGGATCCTTGTCACCTTTTTCATACCTGATGAGTTTGCATCCCTGTATGTTAAAAAGCCTCAGTCACCTTAATTCATGTAATAAAAACATCTCAGGTCAGTAACACTCAAAGCTAAATGTGCAATACCATGTTCAGCTATGTTACTATTTATAATGTTATTGTTGTTACATCAGAAGATGTACATATTCAAATGATTTCTTAACTTACAGTAGGCTATTTTTTACAATGTGTGTTGGAAGGATTTATTAAATTACAATGAATATTGTCATTGTTGAAGGCTTTTAGAGAAGGGTGAACTATAAGCCTGAATTACATAACATTTTATACCTAAAAACATAAAAGCCACAACAAATAAATCACAATTATTCTAGTTATTTTTACCTCCCGTATTGCTTTCAACCCACCAGCTTTTATGGTGTTGTTACGTCACTAACTGTAAGCTTGTCACATACAGTCTATGGTCACTCAGAGTAACCTACTGTTAATTTAGCCGCTGGAGAAGAAAGATCAGGGGGGGAGGGGGGGAGAGAGCTGTGGTTGATGGGCCATTTGTTGTGTAAATACACAGCTGAGAGCTGCCGTTTCATTCAGACTGTTTAAAAAACTGTAACAACGGACTATTTTTCTTAGCGGATGCATGTCAATTTAAATCAATACATACATCTTAGAGACATTTTTTGCTCACTTTCAGGTTCATGGCTGTATTTTCTGCCTCTACTGTGACATGTTTACATCGTTTAATGTTCAAAAAGCTCTTTAATTGTCTCATACTGTCAGAGCAGCAGCACCTCTTTTCACCCTCTGTCTGAAACCAGAGCCCAGTCTGCTCTGATTGGTTAGCTGGCCTGCTCTGTTGTGAAGAAAAAAAAAATAACACACCATGGGAAAGGGAACCCCCTAAAAATCATTCTCTCTAATACACAGCATTGGGTAACTCCAATTTGCACAATGAAATCAGATTGCATAGACGTCTAAGAGAAATTATTCTTTTCACTTGATTTATTACCTTAGTAAACATTTTAGGGATGAACTTACTGTCTCAAACGCTTGTTTCAAGTCTTCTCCAATACCCCATGGTGTGCATTTATTAAATGATAGTCCCACTAAAGTAGTATAACCTATAAAGCAGTGCTTCAGTGTGTCAAACCTGCCTGTTCTTTGCCAAGTCCATTATATCAATGTATTTTACCTTTAAATCCATTACCCCTAATGACATGTTAGATGCAGAGACAGTGAAAACATGTTAAGAAAGTATTGCTGTCACACTGAGTCATACAGTACACTCTGTACGTAGCTGGAACGTCAATGTGAGGGCAGACGGTGTGGGTGGTGGTGCATTGGGGGGGGGGGGGTCGATAGGGTTCAGACGGGGCCTTCAATATCACACCTTCACCCATCTCAAAGCTCCATCTTAACAGAGGTAATCATTTATCCTCTGTGGGTCCACTGAAATGACACAAACACACACACACACACACACACACACACACACACACACACACACACAGACGTATTAGTCAATTCGCGCTCCCTCTGCTGACACCATCACAGAGAGTGATGAAATGATTTTCTCCTCCAGTGCTTTTCAATTCACATTAGGGGCAATATCTTGCCCCCCTTTTAAAATGACTGCAGGTAAATCAAACTATATTGGTTCCACTGAAAGCCAACCCTTGTCTCTTTATCAGCGCCATCCAGGGAGGGCCATATATCTGATTGCATATCTAAAGTGGAAAGTCATTTTTATTGTATAGTTTGAGTGCATTGGGATTTTTATGTGAAATCTAAATTATAATCATTTTGCAGGTTTTACCTCTCTTTCTATTGATTTTATGGCACAATAACAGAATCGAGTTGAACTAATTTTTGCTTCATACTTTATCTGCTACCCCATATACACTTCTGTAATATGACATCTGAATGGCTGTAGGATATGAGAAAAAATAAATCTGCTGCCAGCCGTGATGATTTTCTCTTCCCTCTTCAAGCTTGGCTCAGACCTGGAACTGTTACAACTTAAGGTCCTTACACACCGAGCCGATTTTCGCCGTCGATAGATGTCGGGCCGTCGATAGATGTCGGGCCGTCGATGAGCGTTGTGTCGCCCTACTCAGATTGGTGTGTACTGCACCGTTGTGTCTTTTCGGCCGTGCCGACACCTTAGCCGCCGATTCGACATGTTGAATCGGTTGGCTGACGGCCAAAGAAATCACTCTGATTGGCTGTTCAGCTTAGCGAATCAGTGCATGAGAAGCAAAACGGAATTGAGGGACCCAAACTAATTATTAAGAAGGCAAATCTGAGATTTCATTTAACTCCAGCTCTCGACACAGGTTCGGGAAAGCCCATGAGCTTCTCGCTGTAGAGTGAAAATGGAGCGCACACGCTATTTGTTGTTTGTATATATCACGCCGTCTGTCTTCTGGTTGTTGCCTCTTTTGAATGAGGAATACACACTACCGCTGCCTGCTGGTAAGGAGAGTTATTGCCACTCACGCATGCGCAGTTCGTACGTGCAACTTGGCCGTCGGCTGAAGTCTTTGTGGTGTGTTCCAGTGCGAAACATGGCCAAGACGCAGGAGACGTGAGGCGACGTGAGCCGATGTTCCGTCGGGACGTGTTCTTTGGTGTCAGTTTGGTGTGTAAAGGCCGCTACACACCAACCTGAGACCAAAGAACGCGTACCAAAGGCGTCCCGACTTTTACGTCGCCTGTGTTGGCTACGCCGCCCGCCTACGCCGCCAGCCTACGCCGCCCGCCTACGAACACACCGTAAAGACTTCAGTTGACGAGTGGCAATAACTCCTTAACAGCAGGCAGCGGTAGTGTGTATTTTTCATTCAAAAGAAGCAACAACCGGAAGACAGACTACACCGAGAGAAGAAGAACAGGCTGCGTGATATAAACAAACAACAAATAGTGTCTGGGTTCCATTTTCACTCTCTCTCGTCGATCGAAAACATGTAAACATAAAAAAGAAACTCTTGCGTCCAGGTGAGATGAAAATGAAAAAGATTAACCGTCTCTGTGTTCCTTCTTAATCGTTTGTTTTGGTCCCTCACTTCCGCTTCGCTTCTCATGCACTGACTCGCTAAGCTGAACAGCCAATTAGAGTGATTTATTTGTCCCGACTTTCTTTGGCCTCCCGCGGCCGATTCAACATGTTGAATCGGTTGCAGGAGGCGTGAAAATGTGCCGTAAAGAGACGACGGTGCGGGACACACCAACCTGAGTAGGGCGCCGCGAATGCCGACTGCCTCTGACTCCCAAAATCGGGTTGGTGTGTAGCGGCCTTAAATCCTCTTAGTCAGTCAACTCACATAAATTACCCTAATACACTTTATACACAAACTAAAAGAAAACTTTTCTGTTAAAAACCGGCTGCAGAGAAGCTGATGAACAAACAGCTATCTGAACAAGAACAAAGCACAACAAAGCAAGTCAACGCTCGATGCCAGCGTAATGACATCTGGGAATTAAATCACTTTAGAGAGCTGCAGTCAGGTATTACCATCCCATGCTAACTCCAAAAAAACACACCAACAAACTGCTATTCAAATAGAAGGCACAGAGTCAAAACAGTCTTTCTTCTATTTCCCTCTGGCAAAGGTTTAAAGTCTTTAAAACTTGCCAGCAATAAGTTCTACTAGCCAAGTTTTGGTCTTCTGATTGGTTGTAAGCAGGCTTGAGAAGGAACGGATTTCATGTACGGTATTGCATAATAAGGATTAAAAAGGGAACTGTATTCCCATTTTAGTAACATAAGTAAATCAGTTAATTGGTACATTTGAAAAAAATGGGTTTACAATGTTTTAATACTTTTAAAAAATAAATATCCATATGTTACAAAGCACATGCTTAAAGTATGAATGAAAGTAAAACAGAGCATTTCCTCTTTGCTCAAATTGTATTATTGCTTTGTAAACTACAATGTGGTCATGTGTGCACTTTCATTGTTGGTCTAAAGACTACTGCATCATTATTCTTGATGATTAGGGGCCCATCCATCCATCTTCTCCCGCTTATCCGTGGTCGGGTCGTGGGGGTAGCAGTTCCAGCAGAGAGCCCCAAACTTTCTTTTCCCTGGCCACATCAACCAGCTCTGACTGGGGGATCCCAAGGCGCTCCCAGGCCAGCAAAGAGATATAATTCCTCCACCTGGTCCTAGGTCTACCCCTTGGTCTCTTCCCAGCTGGACGTGCCTGGAACACCTGCAGGGGTAAAGTGCTATTTTTGTACAAGTGGGGGGTGGACCGAACATCCTTTAGAGGGGTCGTCGCTTCCTCTAGGGCAGGGATGGGCAACTTTGAGGATAGTGAGGGCCAAAAAAAAATGTCCTCACTACCAGAGGGCCACTTCGTGACCATTCACTTCCATCGGCAGGATACTATATCCACAACATTTAAATAGCCAACTTTAGCTACTAATTTAATGAAAATAACTAAATATGTATAGGCAATAAATGTTTATTGTACCAAACACCAACACTGAGTTTAACAACGAATATTCATCTTTGTATTGTGTTTCTATGCTTCCCTCACATTCCATACATAAAACCAAGAACATATGCATTTTTCTGAACTTCACCCACAGCTGGATCAGTAAGCTATACTCTTAATGAGATACTTGTGGCCTCTCCTGCTGCTACACAATAGACTGAATGTCAATCTCAACATTTGTACATCCGATTTGCATGAGATGGAACAGTGTCTCATCTGTCAGTCTGTTTCTCTCCCTTGACTTGATGTGCTTCATCATAGAGAAGTTGCTCTCGCAGATGTAAGTGCTGCCAAACATGCTGGCCATTGCGAGCGCAAAATCCCTGAGGAGTGGAAAGCGGGACTCGGGTAGCAGTCTCCAAAAGGAAATTCCCCTCTCCTGGCGCTTTGCTAGAAAGGGGTCTGACTGTAGTTCGCACATTTCAAGCTGCAACTCAGGGGGCTGCTCGATGATTGCAGCCGAGAGGGGGTTAGTGAATAACTCGATGCGTGGCTGCATGGTGTGGAAATCTTGAAAGCGCTTCTTAAACTGCTGCTGCAGTGCTTCTATGTCGGCTCTGTACTTGGGTAATGTTTTCTTACATTCGGGGGCATCTTTGCACATCTCTTCACATGACGGGAAGTGCGCCAGATTAGGACGGTCGGCTGAAAATCCGTCTTTAAACAGAGTCAGTTTAGTAACAAATGCGTTCATGTGCGCATATAGATCCGACACGGTTTGGCATCTTCCCTGTAACCGCATATTCAGGTGATTAAGATGCGAGGTAATGTCCGCAAGGAAAGCCATGTCGAGAAGAAAATCTGTATTCCTGAGTTTTGCGCAGTACGCACTTGTATCACATTGGATGGTGTCCTCCAAGAACACAGGGATTTCTGCGCGTAGCGCAAAAAACCTCTCCAAGCATTTTCCACGGCTCATCCACCTTATCTCTGTGTGCATCTGTAAATCACCGTAAGCGGCGTTCACTTCATCCAAAAAGGCTATAAACTTCCTGTGATTGAGAGACCGGTTCCCTCCTCGAATGAGATTAGTAGTCTTGGTAACTAAATCTATGACATGGCTAAAGTTCATTGATTTGGCACACAGAGCCTCCTGCAATATCAAAACGAAATTTGATTTAGCCTGATTTTTTTTTTACAAAGAATGCCCACATTCAAAAACCATTAGAATAGCTAACAATAATGTTACCCACCTGATGTATGATGCAGTGCAGTATTGGACAGTCAACGCCACTCTGGCGGAGGAGGCCGGCGAATCCTGTGCGCTTTCCTTGCATTGCTGGCGCACCATCGGTAACAACAGCTGAGAGCTTGTGAAATCCTCCGTGCGCAATTACAACATTTTCAACAGCGGCGAAAATATCTTGTCCTTTGGTAGTGCCATGCAAAGAAGCCAGTTTCAATAACTCCTCGTGCACTTCAAAGGAACTGTTAATGGCCCGTGTGTAGATGAGAAGCTGGCTCACATCAGTCACATCAGTGCTCTCATCCAACGCTAAGGAAAAGTATGCACAGTCATGCATGACTTGTTTTACCTTTTGTTCGACATGATTTTGTATATCAAATAATCTTCGTGTCACTGTCCGACGGGACAAAGAGACGGTTTCAAAGTTTAGCCATGTTGTCATCTCCGAATGCTTTAGCCATCTGGACTGCAAAACTCTTCACCATTTCGCCGTCAGATAGGGGCTTCTTAGCTTTAGCAAGCTCAAGGGAAACGGCATAAGACGCCGTGAGAGACGATTGCTGTGTAGTCGTGGCTCTGGTAAAAAAGTTCTGCTGCTGGCATATTTTCCCTTTTAGGTCAGCAACGATGGCGACTCTGGCAGCTCCTGTGTGCTTTTCATATTTGTCTTTATGGGTGCTGTTGTAGTGGCGACTTAAATTGTAGTCCTTCATTGCCGATTTAGTTTCAAGACACACCAAACACATAGGTTTGCCTTTGAATTCTGTAAACAGATAATCTATTTCCCATTTTGGCTGAAAGAGACGGTTTTCTAGGTTCAGTTTTCTTTTTTGGGCGCTCATGTTTCTTTTCCCGCTAACGGAGGAAAGCCGCGAGGTAAACAGAAGACAATATACACTTGGCTGCAGGCCTCATGAATTTGGGGGGAGCGCCCTCTAGCGGTGAATATTATTAATTACAAGTGGGGTCTGGTTCAAATGATTTGCTTGTTTACAACTGTGAAACCAATATATTTTGTAAATTGACTCGCGGGCCGCACAAAGTGAGGGCGGTGGCCACATGTGGCCCGCGGGCCGCCAGTTGCCCATCCCTGCTCTAGGGGGTCTAGCATGCTCCCCAGGTAAGATTTTTTTTTTAATATTGAAGTTAAAAGCATCAATCTGGTGCACTTTGAGAGCAACATTAACCCTACCTTAATAATTCCTTAAAGCGGACAAAAGGCACTGGAGAACACATATTCATTAACACCCTTTAATGAAGCAAACTAATGCCTTAACTCACTCAAATACAGTCGTTTACTTATTTTGGTGAAACTAATGTGCATAGAGTTTTAAACGATGCGGATAGTCTCACCTTGATTCTGGCGCATTGTTTATCGTTTTATAGATCTATTCTCATCTGCCATCTTTGTTTGTGACATAAAGAGTGTAAGAGTCACGTTTCTGAATCGGACACTCTGAGTGGATGCAGTCACAGCCGGATTCAGAGGGTTGCCTGCCAGTTCCGTTGCTATGGTTCCATTGTTATGTGTACTGAAACGAGAGCCGGTATAATTCCACGTGCAAAAACAAAATAAAAATTAGAATACGTTATTTTAGTGTCTTAAAAGTAGACTGAGGTATGAAGGGTTAACTTTACATCTTAGGATAGTTTTTAGTCATGTTCTGTATACATACTAACATATAAGGGTATACTTAGTGTGGTTACTCCAGCTATAACACTAACACTCTAACTAACACTCTAGCTATAACATTAAAGTTACATCACTCTCGCAGATATCACCATTAGATTCACAAACCTGAATCATCATCCATTTCTTCACTGCTGGTGATGACATTGTTGTCCGCTGCTGACACTGCTGCTGCTGCTGCTGCAGCTTGTGGCGCCTGCTTCGATGAAAATAACTTTCTAATATCCATAACTTTATAGGCTATTTTTTTAGTGAAACATCCGGGGCTTTTCAGAAAACATCCGGGGCTTGAGCCCAAGTAGCCACCCCCTAGCGCCGCCACTGCACGCTACTACACGCTACTACAATCTGCTTTCTATAAATAATAACAAAACATAAAACTAGAGCTGTCCATAAGCAAGATAAAACGTTACAAAAACAGTAACATTCTGACAGTATAATAATAATTCATAGTTATTCAGCTAATTTAAGTTAAATTAAAGAATATTCAATTGGCTCACCAAACCATAAATCATTACCATAAAATAATGACTATAAATGGCTCTTACACCATCCTTCATGACCATAGGTGAGGGTAGGAACGAAAATGGCCCGGTAGACAGAGAGCTTGGCCTTCTGGGTCAGCTCCCTTTTCGTCACAACGGTGCGGTATAGCGACTGCAGTACCGCTCCCGCTGCTCCGATTCTCCGGCCCATCTCACGCTCCATTGTTCCCTCACTCGAGAATAAGACCCCGAGATACTTGATTTCCTTCACTTGGGGTAAGGACTCATTCCCTACTTGGAGTGGACAGTCCATACGTTTCCTGCTGAGAACCATGGCCTCAGATTTGGAGGTGCTGATCCTCATCCCAGCCGCTTCACACCCTTAGGTATGTAGTCCTTATTTGGCGGGTGCAGCATGCCGAAATGGTAACGTTATTTTTTATTACAGAAAATGTTGTTTCCGCACAATTAGTTTTTACTATCGTTGGTGCTGTCTCGTTATGGTCTCATCTTAGAAGTAATTAAGAATTAAAAATAACATGTTGAGACATTCTGACAGACGTAAAATTGTTGTGGCACTAAGAATTAAAAAGGAATTTATGTTGGATCTGCAATTTGCTGTTTGTATTTAACCAACACTGTCCGACAAAGTCAGCTTCAACCATTTTCCATGAATACAGTCCAATCAAATGGTGTTGGATTAGTACAATAAGGATGATCTTTAAAAAGAGGGATATATTTAAGTTATTCAAAACTGAAGTCCATCGAAGTCACCAAGTCACATCTTGTGCAGTTTTGGTTTCCAGTTGGATTCAACACCCACTGGCCAGCTGTGGTGGTGAAAGTGTTTTTGTAACTCGTATATACCAATGTAGCTGGGAGAGAGCTGATCTACAAAACCAAAAATAGGATTATTAATGGGATTATGGAAATCCCATTGAAAATTAGTTGATACAGCTCCCTCCAGTAAATGACACGAGGCTGAGGTCTTGATTAAATACGGGGTTTATTCTTGTGGGACCTATTCCAAACCGTGAGAACTGGGTTATAAGACAGAAAAATATAAAAGGTAAACAACAAATAAATATGTAATATTATGCATATGTCATCACTGTTAATGCCGCCAATTAAACAATAAACGGCGCACATATCACACACAGTAAGTAGCACAAGCTAACAATAGCATGTAGCACAAGCTAGCGCATAGCATACATACATTCACACACAAACCTGCAGCTCAACCGCACACAATTACACAAAACCAGCACGAAACGTTACCTCGTAGGCTGCTAGTCACCTAGAGGGGCTGATAACTTTATATGCATTTTTCCTTTGGTTTCCGTAGTTTTCCTTTAACGTCTTGCGTTGCTCTGCCTTTGCAACTATCCAGTGCGTCGATTAAACAGGTGTAACACAAAACACAGCAGATTAGTTCCGCCTCTAAATGTTGCACATAAAAAGGTAGGAACCAAAAAATACAACGTGGGAACAAATGAATACAGAAAGTGAAGTCAGTTACACTCCCACCAAATCACCTGTGATTTCCATAACATTTTTAGAAAACCGATATACATTAATGTAAAAACTAACTATTTTGTTTTGGACCTAATAAGTGCAGAGTGTGAGTGAGAGTAACTGAGTCTTAGTCTGCTTCCAACAACAACGCCGTCTTGTGGATAGGCCTTTCGAGGTAGACAGGTTTAGCGAGGCGCTTTCCCTTTCCATCCAGGGTAGAGTCGCTGATAAGCAGCTTGAGCCTTCTTACTCTTCCATCCCCTCCTGGGTACACTTCCACAACCCTGGCCAGCTTCCATTGGCCCCGTGGTATAGTGTTGTCTTGCAGAATGACAATGTCATTTACCTTGACGTTTCTGCGGTCCTTGATCCACTTTGGTCTTTGTTGGAGATGGTACTTCTTATGCTGCTGAAGGCACTTTATTTCTTGAGAGATTGTTGCTTCTTGAACCATCTCGATTATGGTCAGCTCTGCTTCTCTCCTCTCCTCTAAGCGTGTGGCTTCACAGGACCTTGGCTTGAGACCTTTAATTTCCTTTGCAAGGCGCTTGAGTCTGGCAAAGGCTTTAACCACTCTTGACCAGTCTGAGAATTTGTGAAGGTGATCTAGTAGCGACTTTACTTCGTTTGCCTGGGTATCATGAACCTGGGCCTTCTTAAGCTCTGGGTCACTACTCACGATCTCTCCCACCTTGACTTCTCCACTTGGTAGCTCTTTCTGCGAAAGTAGGTCAGGGCCTGTGAACCAATTTGAGGCTTGAAGTTGCTGTGCTGTGAGACCTTTGGAGGCCTGATATGGAGGGTTATCTTCAGAAGCTCTTTCGACAAAGTCAGATTCCAGCTCCTCGCTGACATCTGCAGACGAGACTTCCTTAATCTGTGTTCTACAGACGTAGTGTACTTCCCTTGGGAGGTTTGAAGATTGGAGACTTGGCATCACTTGCTTCACGGTTACCTGGTGACTTACTCCAATCATATCTCCAATGTCGAGACAGGGATTGCCAAAGCCGACAACACTCCAGCCCAAATCTGTTCTCTGTGCAAAGGGCTGGTTTTCTTCACCAGGCAATACTTCTCTTGGGACGAGAGCTGGAGGACAGTTGTAGCCGATAAGCAGGCCAATTTCACAGCTTTGCTGAGGAGCGAACTCATCTGCGAGGTGTTCAAGATGAGGCCACGCCTTTGCAGTCTCTGGTGTGGGAATATGGTCTCTGCTTGCAGGGATGAATTCTCTTGAGTAGGTTACTGGCAGAGGTATTATCCTGCCCGAGTAGATTCCTCTCACTTGGAGACCAGTTAGCTTCCTACATGACACGACTGTGCTTCTTGAAGCCATTGTGGAGAGCTTTAGCTGCACTGGTTCGTTCTTTGTGCGAAGAGCCTTTGCAGTTTCTTCAAGGATAAAACTTGTGTCACTCTGTGTATCGAGGAGTGCATACACAAGTATTTCACTATGTGGCTCACTTTTGGCTGACACCCACACTGGAACGATTTTGGATGTATGGGGGTCTTTAACATTCTGGAAGACTGTATTGGATGTTGCCTCATGTGGTGTGCTTGCCGTTTTACTTTGTGGACGTTCCATTGTGCTTTCTCTTGCACTATCATGGTTTGTTGACATTCTTTCTTCTCTGGTGCGATTGTCGTGGAGACAAGTTGGATGTCCCTTTTCGCATGTTTCGCACATCTTTCTGTTTTGACATTCCTTTGAGCGATGGCCAGATTGTAAACAGCCAAAGCGCAACTTCTTCTCTTGAACAAACTTGACTCGCTCAGAGATTGTCTCATTCCTGAATTTGTAACATTCATGCAGACCGTGTCCTGCCTTCTCACAGAAAAGACAGTTTGTGGCGTCTGCTGTTTCATTTGTCTCTGTAGTCAATACGTTTGATACAGGACTTCTATTCGTTAAAATCTTGCCTTTTTCGCTTTCTCTTGATTTTAGAGCACGGAGAGATGTTATTGGGTTGCAAGCTATTTTGGCTTCACGTGTGAGAAATGTAACAAACTGGCTGAAGGTTGGGAACGTGTGATTTTGTTCTTCCATTTCTGTGACCTTTCTGTTCCAACTTGAGGTCAACCAGTCTGGAAGTTTAGCAAGCATCTTTTGGTTTTCGTAGCAGTCGTTAAGTACCTCAAGTCCTTTGATCTGTGACATGGCAGCCTCACAGCTGCGAAGGAAGTCAGAGAGCTCTTGAAGTTCTACGCTGTCTTTGGAACTTATCTTGGGCCATGCATCAAGCTTATCTCTGAAGGCTTTAGCAATGAGGAAAGGATTACCGTACCTCTCTTCTAGGATGGTCCACGCGGCATGATAGGCTGACTCTGTGCCTAGCAGGAAGTAGCTCTCTATGGCCTTCTTGGCGGGTCCACCCACATAATTTCTTAGATAGTATATATTTTCTGGCTGGGATGTTTTTCCTGTCAACGAGTGTACGAAAGGAGACCTTCCAGTCATTGAACCTCAGTGGGTCACCACTGAACGTTGTAGGTTCAGGTACAGGTAGACGACTTGCACTGATGGACTCTGCAAGAGCTCTGACAAGAGCTGAAGTACTGTCTTCTTGTTTTTGTTGTGTCGTAGCTTGAGGTGGTGAGTGGTTTTGCAGTTCACTGCTTTTATGCTTGAGTCCTTCTTTCACAACCAGCGGAACATGTTGATGGAGCAGCTCGCTAATTTCTTCGTCTGAGCATGCATTCTGTTCATATACTTGATGTCTCGCCTTTGCAGCTTTTAGCTTCTTCATTGTTTCTAATCGCTCTAGTTGTCTGCACTTGGCTTGTAACTCTCTTTGCCTCTCAGCATTTTCTGCCTCCTGTTTGGCTCTTAACTGAGCAGCTTCAGCCTCCAGTATATTAAGTTCTTCGATCTGTTGTTCCTGTTCTAGCATTACTTCTAAAGTCGCTTCATTTGCAGCAATTTCAGCAGGGCTTCTTGTCTTTTGATAGAAGAGAGGAATGAACTTCTTGATGTGGCTCTCGAGTTGCTACGAGAATGAGTCGAGGACCTGGTGACATGAGAGCCAGTACTTCTCTTAACAGAGGCAACAGATTTGCATACAGACTCTGTCTGGTTTTTACCAATTTCTTCTTCTTCAAGACTTTTGTCCTTTCTTGTGTCCATTCGTTCTCTTGCAGTCTCAATGATTGTCTTTGTAACTGCTTCACAGGTGTCTTCTCTGCGACATGTTTCATGGTCGGGAATGTCAATGAGCCTCAACTCTTCATAAGCAATATTTACATCATTGGAGGTCTTGCTTACCTTAGTGATGTATTCATGCAGCAGGTCATTAGAGCATTGACCACTTAGCGCTTGTTTGGCTTCCTTTGTGATATCTTTCCACCTTTTGTAGCTCACACTGAAACGGTGTACAAGTCTTGTTACTTGCTCATCGTGCAGTTCTTGGCCCTTTTCCGTTAACTTCCGGACTCTTTGGCTCCTTTGTGGCTCTTGTGTGGAAAGGCTATCCATTTTTGGATCTTCAGTTGTCTGTGGTTGCTCGTTTTCTACTACACTCACTTCATCACTCTTAGTGTAAGACTCAACATCTGACATTTTACTTGTTTACTTAAGTTTGGTTTTAACTCTAATATTTAATTATCTTATCTCAAATGTCCCATTTTCTTTTTATGGCACTTTAAAGTCTCTTTGTTGCACCTACATTTACACTAAAACACCTGGACCTTCCAGAAGTAGTTGGATCTTGTGCTGCTGTGTAGATGGCTGCTACAGATGCACACGCTGCGACGGAGATGTCCCGTGCCATCCATGGATCGCTGCCGTCTGGCGCCGTTTTACTTGTCTACTCATGCGGAGCAGTCGAGTTCTCACTATAGCTCCCTCCAGTAAATGACACGAGGCTGAGGTCTTGATTAAATACGGGGTTTATTCTTGTGGGACCTATTCCAACCCGTGAGAACTGGGTTATAAGACAGAAAAATATAAAAGGTAAACAACAAGTAAATATGTAATATATGCATATGTCAACACTGTTAATGCCGCCAATTAAACAATAAACGGCGCACATATCACACACAGTAAGTAGCACAAGTTAACAATAGCATGTAGCACAAGCTAGCGCATAGCATACATACATTCACACACAAACCTGCAGCTCAACCGCACACAATTACACAAAACCAGCACGAAACGTTACCTCGTAGGCTGCTAGTCACCTAGAGGGGCTGATAACTTTATATGCATTTTTCCTTTGGTTTCCGTAGTTTTCCTTTAACGTCTTGCGTTGCTCTGCCTTTGCAACTATCCAGTGCGTCGATTAAACAGGTGTAACACAAAACACAGCAGATTAGTTCCGCCTCTAAATGTTGCACATAAAAAGGTAGGAACCAAAAAATACAACGTGGGAACAAATGAATACAGAAAGTGAAGACAGTTACAATTGATAACACTGGTTAGATTCCCCCCAAACATTAACAAAACAAGACTTTCTTGCTAAGCCTTCCCTCTCTTTTACTCTAAAAGTGGTTCCTTTATCATCCCAGCTGTTCATTAGAGGCCACATTGCTTGAGCAGCTTACAAAATAGAAGAATTTTCAGTTAATAAGATAGAATCACACAGAGGTAATTATTTGGATTGATTTATCTGTCATAACAGAAGAGAGTTCTCCTCTCTCTCAGCTTACCAATCACAAACGCTCACACAAACAGGACGTGATGGGAATGATGGGAGTTGTGGGCCCAGTGTTATTACCCATAGTTCTCTGTGGGACATGTGTTTGTCTGATAAGGGTTTAAGGTGGGGTGAGATTAGACATATGAATCTGAAAGGGGCCATTACACACTTATACTTGTTATACTTAGGACGCGTTCACATCAGCCTTGTTTAGTATGGTTGAATTGAACCCTGGTGTGTTTAACCCCTTGCTGCGGTTCGTTTGGGTTGGTGTGAACTCAATTCACGGAGATATAAACAACTATAAACATAAGCTAGGCTATATTTGCTTCTGTGACTGCTTACCTCACTGGTCCCTTGTGTACTGTAAAATAAAAGGCTGTGGTACAATCTCATCAGAGCCACCTGTCGCTGGTGAAACATCCTCCTTACTGCAGAACGTCTCTCAATATACGCATAAACAAACCAAAGCTTCTGAAAAATGAAACAATGTAACATTTCATTTCATTTCATTTCAAACCTTTATTTAGACAGATTAGTCCCTTGAGATCATCGATCTCATTTACAAGGGAGACCTGCATCATTTAGTTCCACATGAAACATAAAAACAACATACAAACAACAGAGGATATCATATTTACATATTCAACATTTACAAATACCCAGAGTGTCAGAAAGCATTTCATTTAGACATGCCTTAAATACATTCAAAGAAATAAAAATGCTCAATTTCAATTTTGCCTGTAGACTGTTCCAAGCAAGTGGAGCTGCGCACATAAAAGCTGTCTTACCTAAGACAGTCCTTACTCTTGGCACATCTAACAAGACTATATCCTGTGATCGCAGACAATAGCTGCTTGCAACTTTCTGCTTTATCAATGAACAGATATAATACGGGAGTTTGCCCAACATAGCTTTATAGATAAAAGTGTACCAGTGACTGAGCCTCCGTACAGTGAGTGATGGTAAACCTGCCTTGGTATACAATGTACAGTGATGAGTAAGTGCTTTACAGTTAGTGACAAATCTCAGAGCACTATGATACGCAGCATCTAGTTTGCTTAGGTAGTTGGCAGGTGCATTCATATACAGCAGATCACCATAGTCCAGCACAGGTAAAAAGGTCACAGTGACTAGCCTTTTCCTGGCCTCAAGCGAGAAACAGGACTTATTCCTGAAAAAGAAACCTAGCCTAACCCTCAGTTTTTTAAGCAGGTTATTGACATGAAGTTTAAAAGAGAGACAGTCATCAAGCAAGATACCAAGGTATTTGTAACAGGCAACAACTTCAAGTTTTGTTCCTTGCGTTGATACAATATCTAAAACAGGCTCTGGTGACTTTTTAGCTTTTGAAAAGAGCATTATCTTGGTTTTATCCACATTTAAAAGAAGCTTTAGTTCAGAGAGCTGAGTCTGAATAATGTTAAAAACAGCCTGTAATTTAACAACCGCCTCCTGAATGGAGGGACCTGCACAATACATCACGGTATCGTCCGCATAAAAATGTAAAGTAGCTTCATCCACATTTTCACCTAAACTGTTGATATATATGGAGAATAAAAGTGGACCTAAAACAGAACCTTGAGGAACACCATTAGCAATGTTTAACCACTCAGAAGACAGCCCATCAAAGTGAACACATTGGGATCTTTCAGAGAGGTAGTTCACAAACCACCCCACTGCATGGCTGGATATGCCAGTACTGAGTAGCCTCTGTTTTAAGACACGATGATCAACGGTGTCAAACGCTTTGGAAAGGTCAATAAACAGAGCTGCACAACTCTGTTTATTATCTAGCATACTAGTAATATCATTTACCACTTTCATTGTTGCAGTGATGGTGCTATGTTTCTTCCTGAAGCCTGACTGATGTTTAGACAGGATATCATTTATACATAAAAACTCCTTTACTTGTTCACTCACAAGTCGTTCGAGCACCTTAGCCAAAACTGACAATTTAGAGATTGGCCTATAGTTATTTAAAATAGTTGCCTCCCCTCCTTTCAGTAGAGGCAGGACATAAGCAGACTTCCATACTTTAGGAATTGTATTTGTGCTGAGGGAGAGGTTAAAAAGAGAAGTAAGAGGTGGAGCAATAAAATCTGCAGCTATCTTTAAAAAGAAAGGTTCTACGTTGTCCGGGCCAGCCGGTTTCTTAGGATCTAACTTGGATAAAGCTTCATGGACAATACCAACAGTTAAAGGAGTAAAACTGAAAGGGTTTTCCAGACCACATTGTTCAGAGTCAAGGACTGGAGCGTTCACAGAAGCAGAAGCACAGTCAGTGACAGAATCAAACAGAGAGCCACAAGAGACAAAATGCTTATTAAAGCAATTTAGCATGGTGGCCCTGTCTGATATAATGCCAGATGCTGTGGTGAGGTACGGAGGTAGCTCATTTGGGATATCACCAGTGGAAATCGATTTTATGGCTTTCCAAAATTTACTAGGATTATTCAGGTTTTCTGTGGTAACTGACAAATAGTACTTTGACTTAGCACTTTTGACATTTGAAGTAAAGCTATTCCTTAGCTGCCTAAAGCGTAGCCATTCTACCTCTGAGCCTGATTTCCTAGCCTTTGCCCAGGCATTGTTTCTCTCATGAAGGAGACTGGACATTTCAGCAGAAAACCAGGGATTGTTTCGTCCCTTCACTCTAAATTTACGCAGAGGTGCATGTTTATCTATAATTTTTATAAAACCAAGATAAAAATAAGACCATGCAGTTTCTACATCAGCACACAGATCGATTTTTCCCCAATCAAAATCAAACAGATCATGTAAAAAACCCTGCTCCACTAAGTGTTTTTTATCTCTCTTTGTGATGATGCGTGGTTTAACTTTTTGGACCTTAGTGTCCCTAATTGTGGCTACAACACAGTGGTCACTCACATCATTAGCAAATACTCCCACAGATGAGTATTTATATGGAACATTTGTTAAAATTAGATCAATTAAGGAGGATTTATTTGGGGACTTAATATTTGGGCGAGTAGGACTGTCTATAATCTGAGTAATGTTCAAAGAGGTACACAGGTTTTTAAAATCCTCTGACACAGAAGTTAACCAATCCCAATTAAAATCACCAAGCAGCACTATTTCCTTGTAGGAAAGTTGAGATAACAGTTTTGCCAATGAAGATAAGGAGTCCTTGACAGCCGAGGGGGCCCTGTAGCAACCCACCACCATGACCTGTTGACCCTTTGTTACTTCGACATTCACAGCTAAAAATTCTAGTTGTTTACTAACAGATTTGGAAACCATTTTTGTTACACAAAACTTATTTTTGACATAAATGGCAACGCCACCACCTTTTTTAGGACGGTCAGTGCGATATACATTGTAACCATTTATGTAAATGTCAGAGGCCAAGATCGATTTGTCTAGCCACGTTTCTGATAAGACAATGACATCAGCATCAGTTGAACTCGCCCAAATACGGACAAAATCTAATTTAGGTAACAGACTGCGCACATTTAAATGAATTAAACCTAACCCCGATCTAGAACTAAAATCAGTAGGAGTAGCTATTTGACTAAAACTACCAGGTGGACCCGGATTTGGCTGTACATTTCCTGATAGTAACAACAATAAAAATACCAAGCACCTTTTCCTCTTAATCAACACACATACATTTTCAGCTGTTCTAGAGTCACCAGCAAACTTCGCAAAAGTGAGATTAGAGTTCAAAAAACAATTCTGAAGGACCATTGTGGCAGGCATGTGAGAAAGACAGACATTTGACGAAATGAATGTCCGCGACAGTGCAACTAGCAATTGTTTGTGCAACCCATCCGAACCTGTACAGGGGATGTCCACTGCGGGCGGCAGAACGGACCCGCATCCAGCAGAATTGTCAGGATGACTAGCGAACTTCTCCTTGTCCAGCACAGTCAAAAAAAGGCACAGCAGAAACACGACATTTGCCATTTTCCCAGTCCAGCTCAACAGCATCCACGATGTTCCCGAAGCAAAACCACGTCAGGACAGCAGCAAGGAAATAGGCAATCAGCAGTGTGGCAACACTCCGGTTTCTCCGCGGTATCTCCAGACCCGGCCTCCCCCGCACAGTAGCACCCAACAGGTGGGAGTAGGCCTCTAACAGCAGGTGGATAGCGGCCTTCAGCCGTGGGAACCACCACCAGCAGAAGCAGAAATGGGTGGACGGCAGGCCCTCAAACCGCGGCAGATCCTCCACAGATCAATGGCGTTAAAGATGGAACATAGATGGACATAGATGGAGCCTAAGCCGGAGAGCTAGATCTATGCTAACAGATGCCAGATGCTAACAGGTAGTGGGAGCTAACAGGTAGTGGGAGCCTGTAAAAATTGCGACTGCCTCACGCGAGGCTGGGAATTGCAGTGGGCAGGAATGTTTTCCTGTGAAAACGAACTTGCTTCAAAGAAGCGGACTATAACTGTAGGTGTGAATGCGACCTTAAAGCACATTTCGATGCCAATACTTTTGTACTTCTACTAAAGCAATTTTTTTAATGCAGGAGTTTGACTTAACATAGTATTCTTACAATGTAGTATTGTTACTTTTACTGTTTCAGGGCTCGTGACCAGGGATGTATTACAGAAACATCTGTCTTCACTTTAGAGAAGATACAAATCCTAACTAATCTTACTTAATCAATTCTTATCTCAGGTTAGAAAATCCTAAACAGTTAAATGTTATGTCTGTTACCTAGCAACTGACAATACCCTATGTTGTTTTTTTCCTCCCATTTATTCGTCTCATCCTTATTTAGAGTTTTGCGTAGACTACAGCCACCCGACCTTGGATGTATTGTCCTCCACCAAATGTTTGATTAGCAATATACACCTCTGAAGTGACTTGCTTGTAAGTGTCAATCTCAATAATTTCACTTCAGTTTTTCTGTCGAATGGCCATTATGAAGTTGGTGGGGATTCCCCCGAAGGCACGTGCAGAGGGGAATACAAAGAGGGCAAGTTGAACAACTAATTAATTTTTCCGAGATCAGGTCCAACCCCTTATTGACATGGTTACAAAACAGTTGTGATAGGATCAGAAAGTAAAGTGTCTGTTAATCAGCCCCAGGGCTAAAGAGCATGAATTTAGAAACACTGAGGTTTCTGTCAAAACTTCTCAAAGAAAGGCTTTATAATGCTTGACCACCACAGGCCAGCTAGTTCAGGCAGTCAACTCAAGCCCCAATCAGATATTAACACGTGACGCACCTCGTCCCTCTTACAACCAACCAAACACATTCTCCTAAACATGCCACTCTATTTAAGCTGCCAGGTCTTCCTGCCTCTGCCTCGCTTATGCTGCTGCCGCCACTGCTGTGTTCACTTGCTATTGCTATGTTCATGTTCCTGCTGCTGTGTTTCATGTTGCTCGCCTGCCCCACCATCGCCCCAGCTTCCACCCCAGCTTCCACCTGTAGGCTCGGGGGATAGTTATCTAATCATCACTCAATGTTCTTTGTAAATCTGTGGAGTGATGAGGCCCGAGCCTAGACGCCAAACTCAAACTATATGCTGCTTCTAATAAACATATTAATAAACACGTGAGTTGTCTGACTGAACTAAGCCCTGTTTTATAACCTTTGCCCCACTGCCAGGAACTTTATATAAGAATAAATACCAACCTACCTTTGCTAGATGAATTAAAATGAATGCTGATGCTGTTCAAGATGTTTGGCCAGGCAAGTTAGCAGCTAAAACATTAGCTATACTTTAAAAGCAGTCGATATATCAATGTTGAGTTCACAGCTTGTTATACTTTTCCCAAGTGCACTGCTGAAAAGAAAATCAATCAAATTTCCTTAGATGTCAATTAAAATGCACTGTAAAAAAGAAGATATAATGATATACTACTGCTGCTGCTTTGAGAAATTAGCTAATAGCCACCACTTTAGGCATGACTGTTAGTTTTAAATATAGGCACCCAGACGCTCTTCATCACGGGGCTGGTTTGAGGTAAATCCAGCTCTGCAGTTGCCTGTCTGAGGGCCCGCTGTGTGAGGAGATGGACGTGCTTTGAATTCCTAATTTTCCCCAAAATAATGCCAACATCCTGAGTCTTTACGAACACGCAGACAACAAAGAGCTGTGAGACTTCAGAGACATTTGCTGAATCCACAGAACACTGCTTACAAGGACACTAAGTGAAGAATCACCGTTTGGGGAATTTGCTTATTGCAATGAAATTAGTTGTTAAAGATACTTCCCTTTTAATATAAAATATATAAAGTAATGTAACCATAGCAGCATGAAGTGGAAATTATGAAAAATACTGCAGCATGATGAGCAACAGCTTTTAATGTGGTGGTTATCAGAAGTCATGAGGGAATGATAACGCAGAGAGATTCATCTGCTTTTAATGACTTTTGTAAGCATTTACAAAACAAACAAATTCATAGCAATACATCTGTTTTACATCCAGGAGAGAGAGCTACTGTATGAGGCCTTAGCACAGGGAGCTGGAGAATAAAGAAAAACAGCGTACAGAAAAGACAGGTAAGTTAAGAGAAAGAGAGATTGCCAACTTAAATTCTCTGCCCAGGGATAAAGAGATCGCTAACCTCCATCTCACAAGGCTGTCCCTGATGAGCGGGTTTAGTCAGTTCTGCTTAGAGGTGGGCCAGCTACAATTACTGGCAATCCACTTAACTGGTGACAGCTTCCTTAAACGTGATAAATTACACTGGCGGTGCAGAAATAACATTCTAAACTTTTGTTTGATGAATTTAGTCTTTGTTTTGTTATAAAACTTTGCAAGGTAATGAGCGAAGTCCCACAGCTCCCAAGGTTTTTCATTGGTGTGTTTGGTCGTGATTGTTGTTTCTAAAGAGGTGTAGGAGAGTGTTTGTGACATTCATTTCTTTCTTTCCATCTATCTATCTATCCATCTATCCATCTACCCATCTATCCATCTATCCAACCAACCAACCAACTCATTAATTACAAAGTAAAAATGTTGATAATGATTTTTTTTGTCTTTGATAATAAAATCCAATCCATGTCCCATTTAATTATTTGGGGGACTGTAATCATTTTGTGTTCGTTGTCTACTGTCAAAGGGTCAGAAAAAGCTTGTCTACAATCTGAGGTGTTTGCCGGATGCAACGGTGACAATTCAGAGGCCTAGTTTTGTTTGGACGTGATGTGCAACTTCACAATGAATATTGGAAATTAAAGTATGTTTTCCGAGGGGACCTCTTGTGTTACTTTTCTGATTAGTATCCCTGCCAAGGAGATTATGTTATAGGTTTGATTTGTTTGTTTGTCAGTAGGATCACGGAAAAACCACTGGCCTGATTTTCATTCAAACTTGGTGAAAAGGTGTACCATGGACCATTAGGGTTAGGGTTGGGGGATAAGGATACAAATCATACATGATTTTTATCTTTTCATTGTTGATAACAGCCTTTGAGGAGCTCTACGCTTTCTAATTTAGTATTGAAATCATGTTTCAGCCATTGTGTTGGACAGAAAGACTTGTTTGCCCGGTGAAGCTCATTGGTTAAGCCTGTTGTGATTGTGATACAATGCTGGTTTGTTCAGTTTTTTTTTATGGTCGACTTTCGTCTGCAAGCATCCAATGAATTCTTGATGACTTAATTCCTTACAAAAGCAAATACAATCTTCATATTCACTACTTCATACAAACATGAACCATTTCCTAAGCACACATCATGTTACTCCTTTGAGTAATTCAACACACGTTCAAATTGTTTCGGAAGCCAGCCAGTAAAGGTCAATGGAGGGACTGTCAGTCGTGCAACCTCCTTAATTGGCTTTGAACGCTGATGCCAGTCTTGGCTCCTCGGGCTCCACAATGTCATGTCCAGAACCCAACTAACTTGTTCCTGGGAGTGAGGGACCAAGAAATACTGGGAAACACCAGAGGCTTTGGCTGCAAAGGCCTGGCAAAGAGAAAAGCTTTTATGCCTCGTTGTTATGCAGCAACAGCAGCACTGGATTTTCCTCTCTGAATCCTAGAGAGTTCATTAGTACAACGTTACATTCATTACATGCTATGGTTTTGAAATGTTCTAAAATACAAAAATAGATAGATAAAACTATTAAGTGAAGTGCTATGGTATCTCTCTGTCTGACTCTCTTTGGTTCTGGGACAAAAGATTGGTTTATGTTTTTCTTCATTCATCCATCCATCTGGCACTGGCACATACACATTCGGAACACTGCTGATCAGATATTGATGTCACATGGGGAAAGAAGCATATTACCCATGCTCTCTACTACCTCCAAAACTGGGTTAGAAACACAGCAGTTCAACATTTTGAGAGATAAGCCTACAATCTTTTCAAAAATTAGATAAGAGGATTGATATTGATCTCATATCTGTGTATAAGATAACGAGCTGAACTGTTGAGTTTAGCTTAGCATAAAGGCTAGGGGAAAACAGCTTGTTTCAGGTCAAAATCAAACTTCAACTTCAATCAACTTTAATGCCAAATTAAAATGTTGTATCTCAGCTGTACATGACAAATTAATAAAAATGTATATTTGTGATTTAATGGGACTTTCATTTGAACTATACTTGACGACAAAACTTTGGGTTGCTGTGGTCAGGCAATGCACCAGACTGTTGTTTCCCCATAAATACTTAGGCAAACTTACTCCCTCTAAAACCACACAGTTCTGTGTTTAAATGTTTGTCTTCTGTGCTTGTTTAACAAAATATATGAATCATGTTTTTCGACAGCAACAGATGTTTTTCCCTTCTTCTCAGTCATTTTGCTAAGCTAGGCTAGCCACGTCCTGATTTCAGCTCTGTGTTTAATGCAATTGATTCTCAATCTCACTGCTTGGCCTGAAATGGGATTTCTTTGTTCATGGGGTACAACATGTTTACCCTTTACTTTGTTTCCTTATAGATTCATATATATATTTTTTGTTTCTTATGCTCAAAATGTAATCTCTAAAAACAGATGTCTAAAGATGAATGCACAAAAAAACAGATTTTGGTTACATGTTTATGCTGTGTAGAATTGATCAACCATCTGTGAGCAAGATTTAGTAGAATACAGGTTAAAGGTCTGGATGGAGGAAAAATTAATTGGCTGGAATGCAATCTTGGAACCCATTGGTTATTGTCCTACATTAGTTTTTATCATCCTTAAAATAGCTATAAAAGGTGTCTAGTTTCCAACAATTCGGTTGATGTTGTTTCTCGACTTCAACTCCATCTTTGCGTCTCAAGTTGCTTGTCAGCCTAAGTAATGACCTGCACATATAAAAGGAATTATTCTACCATGAAGCCAACGGCTACACTTAAACCCCTAAATGATGTCTCCCAATTGCCCCCCTGACAGCCAAGGGGCTTTGAGATTCCATTCTTCATCGTTATTCTTTCTCTTTCTTGTTCACCTTATGCTTTTTCTCTTGTGGACATCTATTTCGGACACACACAGAATCACTGACATTTCCCCTCTTTTCTCTCTTCCCTCTCCTCCCCCAACTCATTCAGATTCATGGCTGTATATTTGGCCTATGTAGAGACAGCCTCGCTCCTGGAGGATTCTCCTGGAATCAAATTACCCTGCCAGTGCCAAGCCAGTGATCAACAATTTACAAGCCATCAATTGCTGGGCTGCTGCTTAACTGGTATATTAGGTGTCTGACATGACAGAGCATTTACAGCAGGTATAGTCTCTGCTTTAACACTAAATGTCTGGAATACCTTTAGTATTCTGTCTGCACCATTACATATTATCCACAGCAGTTTCATTTACCCTGCAGTCCCTGTCTTGTTTGCTGACATGCTGCCTTTTGGGATCCGAGTAGATTTAATCGATAAGGATTTACACTGTAACACAAATGTGCTGCGGCAAACTGTTCAGAACTCTAAGCCTGGATCTTGTAATGCAAATATTATTGGGTTGATAAGCCAAAGTTCTTTGCATGTCTGAAGTTTGTTTGCAACTTAGAATCGTGCTCAAACTGTCAACATCATTGGGAGAGAAAGATGAAGGCTAAATAAGTCATATAAAACACCTACAGCAACACCAGCATGGATATATTTGCAGCAGACATGCAAACCCCATTACAGAGAACATCACATGCCATTGCTTTCTTCTGTTGAACATTGCAGTATACAATTTAAAAAACCCTAGCTCTGTACTGCTGTATCCATGGAGATTAATTACATTCATTGTGGCTCTCTCCAGCGCTCTCTTTGTCGACCCTCTAAGCGTGAGTAGAAAGAGAAAGCGAGAATGAGAGGGTAGAAGAAGAAAAAGAAAAAAAACAAAGGAAGAAATGGGGTAGACAGTCAGGCGGTTCAACAGACAGACAGGCAGATAGGAACGTGTTGGTTGCCATGCGACGGCCATATAGAGCGGTAATGGCTGTGGTAATGCTACCTGGCATTCTGTTCAGTGATTTAATCAACTCGCCGGGCCGGCCATAAATCATCATCAGGCTGAGTTACAGAAGCTTAAAGGCGAAACACAGACAAACACCACAACTCACATCTCCGCTGCTGAAGGGAACGCTTGCTGCTTTGGCTTCTGTGTAACTTTAAGTGGTAGCTGCTCAAGATGTGTGTGCATTGGCTAGTCCAGTATTCAAACCATCCTTGACATTTTTTTCTGAGAATTCAGTATGTATGGACTGGGTTTATATATGCTCGTTGTTCTTTTGTCATGTCGTGACAATAACTCTTTATTCGTGTTTTCCAGAGAAAAAAAAAACTTTGGCCAGGATGTGGTCATTTAAATGTAGCACCTTTTATATTTGGGCAACACAGTCTCACTCCCTGAACGTCCAGGAGCGACGCTTTGTTAGGGTCCCGTGGCGTACTGTTGTGACGCGCCGAGTCTCCTTCAGCTTCATAACCGGACGCAAAGAGCTTTCAACTGATTGCAATGTATTCCCATTGGCGGCGGTATTTGACGCTCAGGGAAGCACCGCATCGGTCCATGTCGGCAGCATTTAAAGGCAATGTGAGCGTCCATTCCCATTGGATAACGGAGGATTTTACACCCGGAAGTAAGTTTTCTCTTTGCTGTCGATTGATCTGCACTACTCATCAACTCAAAAACACCAGGTTATGCTTGTTAATTACACAACATTGATTGGTTTAAATTGTGTACAATGCTTTTGTATTTTTCCCCTTCGATTCAGAGAAACAAATATTTTATCAGAGTTCAGGATGGCAGAAGACACTACACTACCCAGAATCCTCAGCTATCGTTTGGGACTACACCATGTGCTTTGCATCACAAACCCTGTGATTAATCCTCAAGCCCTGTGATTGGATGTTGGAGTGGCAGTGCGCGAAGTTTACACAGAGCTCAAACAGCACTTTGAAATGGTATGTATCCCATCGACGGCACACTAACCAAAACAGGAATCTAACGTGTCCTACTATTTCTAAGTAGCAGCCAGATGAATGTTACGGATGTTGTTTCAAAGTGCAGGTGTTTAATAGTCTTCTGGCCTGTGAGATAAAGCTGTCCCTGAGTCTGGTGGTTTTAGTCCGGATGCTGCAGTACAGCCTGCCAGACGGCAGCAAACAGAACGGTTTGTGGCTGGGGTGATGGGAGTCTTTTTATAATCCTGAGGGCTTTCTTTAAGGTTAACCTGGTATTTTTACTACACTACATTTATTTTAGTTACTTTTCAGATTTGGATTAATGATGTGAAATATAAACAACCCTTAGATCAGACTTTAGTTACACCTGAGTAAAATTCAGTGAAGGTGATTGTCAAGTGCAAACAATCAGGCGAGATATTTGATAGTTGGTGCTTGAGAAGACAAAATGTATCTGCAGATCCCTATAAAGCATATTCATTAGTCGTTATTCTCTAATCGTTCATCAACAACTGTATATAATGGCTATTTTGCACATCCCTTTCAAGATTTCAAGATTGTCAGAGGTTTATTGACATAATACAACTACGGTGTAGTTATGCAATGACCTCAACAAGACATCTATCAATATGTGTGCACCTCCACCATTAAACTGTCATATTCTGCACATTTCTTGTTCTATCTACATACATCTTACAAGAGTATAATAAATATGTATAATATTGGTTAAAATAAGTGCTTCAACCTAGTTAACATTGCAGGAATGTTGATTGTCAAGTCCCAAAACAAACCGTGCAATATATTAAACGTTATGTACTTTGTCAGGCTTAATATTTATCAGATACCCCCAAAGCTTTTTGCTTACATGTATTTAAAAGAAGACCTTAACCTAAAGTATTATTTAATGTTTTAATAAAGCCTAATTAGTTTGTCTGTTTTGCACATCCTCCTATTAATATCTTTGTACATCCGGCACTAATGTGTTTTTATTCTAGATATCATTTACAGGATCTTCTTGATATTTTCTATTCTATATTTCTATCATTGACCTTCTACTTTCCTCCTATTTTGTATGTACTCCTAATATTTAAATGTTTTCATAAAATATAATACAATGAAAAGTGCTTTACAAAAATGAAAAGACATTAAGAAAAAAGGCATTTTAAACAGTCATTAAAAAGCAACAAAATCTACCTGCATTGCAATTACTCTAAACGTGTAATAACGTGCTTTAACCAGTAGGTGGTTTGGGTTAAACAGCTGTCAAGTTTACAGTGTTAACCAAATAAAGTTGCTGTTTCCGGTTTAGTTTACGACGGATATATTTAGTTATTGTTTTGATATTTGTAACACAAAGGCGATGGAAAAACCCCACAGCAACACAGAAAAGATGGTCTTAACATGACCCAGCGGTCTAGTAGTTAATAAAAAACAATAATATCAAAACAAAATATTACTACTAACTTTATTGTGAAATTAAAACAGACCGGTAAAAGAATAGTTTCCGGTCTATTCTGAGGCCCGATCTCTGTAGATAAATAAAGAACTACGACAGATGTGTAATATTTAATGCAGCCGTACCATTTATTACAATGCATTCATGTGAGGACTTTCAAAGAGTAAAGCAAGCTCTGCTGAATAAAGTATGATTTTATCTTTTACGAAACGTTTTTTTTCATATGGAATGCAGTTGGAGATCAACCAATCACAGAGCTTGAGGACTAATCACGGGGTTTGTGAAGCAAAGCACATGGGCTGCATCTCAGGTCGATTATTTTCATTTCCTCGTTCGTCGGTCCTCGGTATCACCGGAAGTTGATTTGTCTGTGCCATCTTGAGTAGCGTCCCATGGCGCTTATTTCTGCCGGAGGACCGAGGAGCGAGGAGCGATAATGGAGGAGCGATAATGGAGGAACCACCAGACCATCCTCCGATGAAATCCTCAGATACTCGCTCCGCCCCCTCACTGTGTATCGCTCACTGATTGGACGATGCAGCGCATGCACTGCGCATACATATATATACATACATATATATATATATACATACATATATATATATATATACATACATATACATATATATATTTTTTTTTTTATATATTACCAAGTAGTTTCATGTACAACCCACACAAGTCTCATGCTAAATTAAGCTCTGTTGCTTGGATACCACTAGATCCTGTTACAGCGTAATATAAAAGTACATAACAATTCATGTGTAGATTAGCATAATTACTAGCTAGTTGCTAGCTGCTAGCTGCTAGCTGCTAGCTGCCGCGGCCGCTTCATTTATATCAAAATCCATCATATAAAAATCCAGTAGGCTACCATGCTGTCATGAACGCGCAATGCTGTTACGTGTTCAAATCATAGATTATATGGTTCAAATTGCATGAAGATAAAATGACCCAACTTTTGAGAGAGCGAAACGTCAAAATGCTCGTTCACATTAAGTTAATGTTGGGGGGGGGGCGTGGATAAAGTTGCGCATGCTCTATGAGAGGATATACGGGCACTTCTAAGGCATGACGGGTAATCTGTGACGTTTCGCTCTCTCAAAAGTTGGGACATTTTATCTTCATGCGCCAATGAGCAGCTCTCATAGGAATTAGTGAGGCCCCGCCTCCCACGCTGTATCCAGTTCTTATTATACATCCATGGGGCAGATCGGGTATTGACAGTTCACACCACACAGAGCCGGGGTGGTACTGCGTCATTGCCTCATCGTTTGCATCATGGCGTAACCGTTTACTTGCCTGCTTCATAAAAGCCAAACCACGCGGAAATCCCTCACATCGACAACAACAACACTGGCCGACTGTATTTAAGCGCTGTTCGCTTTGGTTATGCTCTTATGCGTTGTGTACAAACTGGATAAAACGCGGGCATTTTGTTGTTGTTCAGGAGGTTGATCCCGCCCATGCCCCTGCCCCCGCCTCGACGTAAGAGAGACGTAAGCGGCGCCGCCTCTTAGCTCCGGAATATTGCTTCTAGCCGACAATTTTTTGGAGCTGGAAACGAACCGGATTCCGGAGCTAAGAGGCGGCGCCGCTGTGGTGTGAAGAGGAAAAAACGGCACTTTTCAGGCTCTAGCTCCGTGCCGGCCCTGAAAAGGTGGTGTGAAAGGGGCATAAGTGCCGTCGAAATGGACCGATGCGGTGCTTCCTTGAGTGTCAAATACCGATGCCGATGGGAGCACATTGCAATCAGTTGAAAGCTCTTTGCGTCCGTTTATGGAGCTGAAGGAGACTCGGCGCTTCACAACTGCACCTGCACGCCACGGGACCCTGACCAAGCGTCGCTCCTGGACATTCAGGGAGTGAGACTGTGTTGATTTGGGAGCACTAGAAAATGTTGTCATATTTCCTCAGTTTCGAAGACTACACAGTTAACTGCTGGGCGTTGGAACGCTGTTAGCTGTTGCTTGGTGCCATCCGTAATTTTAGCACACCTTAAGTAAATCAGTGACTTCCTACAACGTACTGTACTGTGTATAGTGCTGAGGTTACAGGATTCTTCTTGTTGCTGACAGTCTGGCCATTTGCAATCAATCGACCCATGAAAGAAAGAAGGCTAATGCCATCTACTAAATACCATCAATAAATACCAAAATCTAGTAGGGATCAGTGAATGAGTATGAGTATATGTATATGTCAGAGGATGTAATCATATGCAACTTTTGGGGGAAACAAATTGGCGTTGTCAACTGTCATCCGCTGCTTGTATTCGGCATTAAAAAAAACATACCACTTCTGTGTTTTAGTACGTTTTTCAAACCTGATGCAAATTGTGCCTGACCACATGAACCGTAAATGGTACGACAAACCATGCCCTAGTAGTTTACACAGTGTTAGACACTCGCCCAGGTAACTTGAAATACTCCCTTTTTTGGCAAGCTACCACTAATGGAGATTTCTGATAATTATTTTGTATTATATTCTCTAAATGTTATCTCTAAATGCCTTCTCCACATTTCCCAGTAGCAAGGATACCTAAAAGATCCGGCCTTTAATCTTTAGGCGTTCATTCCGGCAGAACTTCGCCTGTTCAGGACTGCGATGCCTAAGAACCCGTAAGCCCCGTAGAGAGCCCTGAAAACTCACTTAAAGTCAACTTTGTCTCTGAAAATCAGCCACCAAGTTCTCGTATAAGGAACTTTACCTCTTTTTGCCTCAACCATTGAGGAATCGTGTGCCTGAATGCCTTTTGTAAAACACATTTTCAGTTGCCATTAACAATGCTTTATCGTACATTGGAAGGATCTCCACAAACTTCGACAGAACTTGTACAGTATCTCGCTGTGTATCAGAAATTATCGGTTTGATTGTGTATTATTGGTGGAATGATGGTTAGGGGCTCAGAAATCCTCCTCTCTGTCTAAAAGTATTGCCCTCCAACTTCCCTTTAAGCACAAGACAGGTGGCTCCTGTGACAACTAAGCTGTTTGAAGTTAAGAAGGATCCACACACAAACACATGTGTGCACACAAACACACCTGCAGGTAGACTTGAACCGCAGGTCTTATCAGGTTGCCCCAGCTGTGTTGCCAGACGCTGGCCTCCACTCCCCGTCTGTCTGCCAGAGTTAAACTGGGGGTGTTTAAAATTAGATTTAACATCGATCATTTCCCCAGCCTGAATGGGGCCCAATGTCAGAGGCTGGCAGGGGCAATCCCTCACCCCCTGTCCGTCTGCCTAACCTCCACACACCATCAGTCAGGCCTGGGAGAGGGAGTGAGTAACAGAGAGAAAAGGAAAACAAGGATAAAGGAAGGAAAGGACAAATAGAGATAGAAGGAAAGGGGTTGATATGAAGGAAAGGACGTAGGAGGGAGCGAAAGATGATGGAGATAAATGGAAGGCTTGAGACATGGAGGAAGAAGAGACAAGGAACAAGAAGAAAAAATAAGACATATTTTAAAAACACTTTAATTAAGTGTGGAACAAATTTAGGTTCAGACCGAGTTTGCAACAGTTACACTGAGTTTATTATAGGCCCTGGAATGGATAGCAGAAATTGAACAGCAGTGATATACACTGTAGGTGTCATTTACATGACTTATTTGTAGGGTTGCACCGAATGGGAAATTCTTGTCCGAAACCGATACCGAAAATAGGAAACAGTTGGCCGAAAACCGAATGCCGAAAGGCCGAAAATGATTCATAGAAATATATATAATGTATACATTTTTTACCAATGTTGTTCAGCTTCCTGATTATGGAAAAAGACGTGATTATGGCAAAACTTAACTTAAATAATAATCACTAGTATGGGTCCATAAAACATTTATTCAGCACTTTTGAATGCATACAGTACATTAATTCCAAGTCAAGTCCATTTTCTTTTCTCTGTAGGATAACTACAACAAAGTGCATTCAGAACAAAGCCAAGGTGCTTTAAAACTGCATAAACATCTAGGCCAGTAGGCCTACAACAAAATAGTGTAAATAAAGACTGTAACAGCAAGGCTTCAACAACAACAAATGCACCTATAAGTGCATGCATACAAATGTGCAAACTGGATAAATCCACATGAATGTAACTATTTACAAATGAAATTACAATTGAATTTCAAGAATCTAAATAAGGCTGTCTGTCCTCATAAGCAAAGTAGTACACATTGTATAAAGATACATAAAGTGAAAACTGGATACAAAATCCACAATCAATTACAAATTAAATTACAATTTCAAGAATCTGCAAATAAGGTGGTCTGTCCTCATGAGCAATGTAAACAACATTGTATCATTTAGATAACGAAAGTAGAGTATATTGAACACTGTGCTGCTGTCATTTCCCCCTAATGATAACCTGAGATGGTGAATTATAACTCACAATGAAAATTGTTCAGGAAAGTGGGTATAGAGCAGACGTGTAGAAATAGATAAGCTTATGATAAACCAGCCTTGTCTACTTATTAAGGAAAAGTGGGAGGTTCTTTTTAATGAACAGTAGCTTCTCTGCTTTATCAGCCATAAGTCTGTTCCTCTTCTCATCAAGCACATGAGAGGCAGCGCTGAACAGTCTCTCGCTGTCAGTGCTTGTGATTTGATCTTACTCCGCATATTTGTCCGGGTGTTTTAATTTCAAGTGGTGGAGTAATCCCGAAGTGGTGAAAGTCTTTGCAGTTACACCCCCTCGAGAAATGTCAGCTGAACACGTTTTACAAATCGCAATCCGCGCCTCTTTCTCTGATATTTTTAAATATCTCCAAGCGGCAGACATGTTGGCTGTGAGCCAACCGCGAGCATGGTCGCGCGCTGTGCTTGTCGCTGCGTTTTGATTACGTCATCACAACAACACGTTAGCTTACCAACGTAACCCTGTTCTCTGACATTCGGTGATATTTTTTCGGTGCTAAAACCCTTTCGGCCGAAAGCCAAAAGAGCCTTTTTAACCATTTTCGGCCGATAATTTTCGGCGGCCGAATATTCGGTGCATCCCTACTTATTTGCATGGTAATTGTATTTTCATGCTACGCTTCCCTTAATGCACTGTCACCATCATGCAAGAGGCAGAGGTGATCTGCATATTAACAAGTTACAATGTGGGTAATGGTGCCACAATGTTGCTGTGACGGAGCAAGTCACAGAGTGACTGACTCCGCCACTGACAGCCGACACACACACCACACACACACCAAACATTTCCTGCTATGAACCATACAATTGATTATTTATTGTGCGTTTGTTAATTTTGTTAAATGATTATGAGGTGGTTAACCTGTTTATGTTTGAGTCTGATTTTTTATGTAGAAATGTGGTGAGTCGATTGTGTCACCTGGGACCTGCTTGTCTCCTCCCCCCTCACCTGTGTCTAATTGCTCCCCCCTCACCTGTGTCATGTTAGTCTGGGTATTTAAAGCTGTTTTCTTGTTGGGCTGGGAGGGTGTGTGAGATCCTTGTGTGTTTTTTTGAGGACTGTGAAATTTGGATGAATGTTGCAATAAGGCAACAGCTGGGACATGTTGTGAGGTGGGTTGCAGAGAAGGCAACCCAGAGCATGTTCTCTCTGAAGAGTGATGGACGGTCTGTTTTTGTTTTTTTGATTTTGTTGTCTAACTTGTACTGGTTCGCTATTTTTTTTGTTTTGCTGCTGTTATTAAATTGTTTGGAGCTCAACCCAACCGACTAGGCCAGTGTTTTTTTGAACGGACAATTGAACCCCGTCACATATGGTGTCAGAAGTGGGATGGCTAGTCGAAGGAAGCTGGGCGGCGTTGCGGAGCGGCGCACGGGACTACGATCCCGGCGTCAGCAGCAGGAGGAAAGCGCGGCTGCCGGGTCGGAGCGGGCATGGGAAACGGAGGACGATGATGAGGACGGGTCCTGGGTGGGCCCAGCGGCTCCTGCGGCCTCGGCCAGTGAACCAGGGCGAGAGGAGTTCCTGTTGGCGGAGTTCCGGGACCTACAGACTTCTGTTCCGGTTTGTGGTCCGTTTCCTCAATCGGACTCCGGTGGCCAGCCTGACCGGCCGGCGCCTGGGTGGAGTCACTGTGCGGTGCGGAGATTCCCCAGTACCAGTGCGGTGAGGACATGGAGAACTGTTTGTTGCGGTTTGGGCGCATTGCCAAATCGTGGAGGTGGCTGATTATCTTTCCAGGTTGCCGCACATCGCCAACCTTGGGGAGGGGGAGGATAATGTGACGGAGCGGGTCACAGAGTGACTGACTCTGCCACTGACAGCCGACACACACACACACACACACCACACACACACACCAAAAATGTCCTGCTCTCTTTCGTCAAATGAACCATGCAATTTCTTATTTATTTTACGTTTGCTAATTATGGGGAATGATTATGTTAAGAGGTGGTTAATCTGTTTATGTTTCGGTCTGATTTTTTTGTTGAAATGTGGTTTTGAGTCGATTGTCTCACCTGTTGACGGTGAGCCTGTGGGAGGGGCTATGGGTTCAAAAGGGACGGTGTTGGTTCCTTGTTTTTTGGGTCTGTGTCACTCGGAAGAATGTTGCAATGAAGGCAACAGTTGGGACATGTTTGGGAGTTGGTTGCAGAGAAGGCAAACAGAGCATGTTTACTCTAATGAGTGATGGATGGCCTGTTTGAGGATTTTTATTTTGTTGTCTAACTTGTGCTGGTTCGCTATTTTTTTGTTATAAATAAAGTTTTGGAGCGTAACCCAGACGACTAGGCCAGTGTTTGTGAACGGACAATTAGAGCCCCGTCACATATGGTGTCAGAAGTGTGATGGCTAGTCGAAGGAAGCTGGGCGGCGTTACGGAGCGGCGCACGGGACTACGGCGTCAGCAGCAGGAGGAGAGCGCGGCTGCCGGGTCGGAGTGGGCATGGGAGACGGAGGACGATGATGAGGACGGGTCCTGTGCGGGCCCAGCGGCTCCTGCGGCCTCAGGGTCGGCCAGTGAACCAGGGCGAGAGGAGTTCCTGTTGGCGGAGCTCCGGGACCTACAGACTTCTATTCCGGTTGGTGGTCCGTTTCCTCAATCGGACTCCGATGGCGAGCCTGATCGGCCGGCGCCTAGGTGGAGGCACTGTGCGGTGCGGAGATTCCACAGTGCCAGTGCGTTGAGGACGTGGAGAACTGTTTGTTGCGGTTTGGGACGCATTGCCAAAGCGTGGAGGTGGCTGTTTGCCTTTCCAGGTTGCCGCACATCGTCAACCTTGGGGAGGGAGAGGATAATGTGACGGAGCGAGTCACAGAGTGACTGACTCCGCCACTGACAGCCGACATACACACCAGACACACACCAAACATTTCCTGCTATGAACCATACAATTTATTATTTATTGTGCGTTTGCTAATTTTGTTAAATGATTATGAGGTGGTTAACCTGTTTATGTTTGAGTCGGATTTTTTATGTAGAAATGTGGTGAGTCGATTGTGTCACCTGGGACCTGCTTGTCTCCTCCCCCCTCACCTGTGTCTAATTGCTCCCCCCTCACCTGTGTCATGTTAGTCTGGGTATTTAAAGCTGTTTTCTTGTTGGTCTGGGAGGGTGTGTGAGATCCTTGTGTTTTTTTGAGGACTGTGAAATTTGGACGAATGTTGCAATAAGGCAACAGCTGGGACATGTTGCGAGGTGGGTTGCAGAGAAGGCAACCCAGAGCATGTTCACTCTGAAGAGTGATGGACGGTCTGTTTTTGTTTTTTTGATTTTGTTGTCTAACTTGTACTGGTTCGCTATTTTTTTTGTTTTGCTGCTGTTATTAAATTGTTTGGAGCTCAACCCAACCGACTAGGCCAGTGTTTTTTTGAACGGACAATTGAACCCCGTCACATATGGTGTCAGAAGTGGGATGGCTAGTCGAAGGAAGCTGGGCGGCGTTGCTGGGCGGCGTTGCGGAGCGGCGCACGGGACTACGATCCCGGCGTCAGCAGCAGGAGGAAAGCGCGGCTGCCGGGTCGGAGCGGGCATGGGAGACGGAGGACGATGATGAGGACGGGTCCTGGGTGGGCCCAGCGGCTCCTGCGGCCTCGGCCAGTGAACCAGGGCGAGAGGAGTTCCTTTTGGCGGAGCTCCGGGACCTACAGACTTCTATTCCGGTTGGTGGTGAGTTTCCTCAATCGGACTCCGATGGCGAGCCTGATCGGCCGGCGCCTGGGTGGAGGCACTGTGCGGTGCGGAGATTCCACAGTGCCAGTGCGGTGAGGACGTGGAGAACTGTTTGTTGCGGTTTGGGACGCATTGCCAAAGCGTGGAGGTGGCTGTTTGCCTTTCCAGGTTGCCGCACATCGTCAACCTTGGGGAGGGAGAGGATAATGTGACGGAGCGAGTCACAGAGTGACTGACTCCGCCACTGACAGCCGACACACACACCACACACACACCAAACATTTCCTGCTATGAACCATGACATTTATTATTTATTGGGCGTTTGTTAATTTTGTTAAATGATTATGAGGTGGTTAACCTGCTTATGTTTGAGTCGGATTTTTTATGTAGAAATGTGGTGAGTCGATTGTGTCACCTGGGGCCCTGCTTGTCTCCTCCCCCCTCACCTGTTTCATATTAGTCTGGGTATTTAAAGCTGTTTTCTTGTTGAGCTGGGAGGGTGTGTGAGATCCTTGTGTATTTTTTGGAGGACTGTGAAATTTGGACGAATGTTGCAATAAGGCAACAGCTGGGACATGTTGCGAGGTGGGTTGCAGAGAAGGCAACCCAGAGCATGTCTACTCTGAAGAGTGATGGACGGTCTGTTTTAGTTTTTTTGATTTTGTTGTCCAACTTGTACTGGTTCGCTATTTTTTTGTTTTGCTGCTGTTATTAAATTGTTTGGAGCTCAACTCAACCGACTAGGCCAGTGTTTTTTTGAACGGACAATTGAACCCCGTCACAGTTGCATAATAGAATACATTTATAATCTAACTGTCAGTGGATCATTGTCCCTATGGTTTAGTGTTGTAGGTGCTTAAATAATGGAAAATTTGGTTTAAAGTGTGTTAAGTTAACCTTGACAGTTTGGATACTTTCTTTCTCTGTGACGTTCCATACAGTCTTTGAGGCACAATATAGACCTGGTTCTCGAATCAAATCAAAAAACCCACTAACATCTGGCTTTTGTCTTTAGTGGGAAATATTACAATTGACAATTATTCCTAGGACAAAAAACTATGCAGTCAGAGTATTTAGCAGCTCCAGCTCAAATTAGCATTGGTGGCAATAAGCATGAGATCTGGGTAGACACAGACACTAATATTTTCCCCCTTTTCTGACGCAAGCTTTGTGATACGTGTTCAAGTGAAATATATCAACAGGGATTTGGACAATTATTTAAAATGTATTAACGTACAAAACATCAGGTGGAAGAAGTATTAAGATCCTTTGCTTAAGTAAAAGTAGTGATACCACAGTCTGAAAATACTCCACTACAAGTTAATGTCCTCCTACTTAAAGGTAGGGTAGGTAATTCACTTCAGAAACACTTTGTGTTATATTCCATGGAATGCTCTTAATATCCCGATAGCAATGAATACAATAAATGCTTTGACAATAAATATATTTCATCTGTGGAAGCCGTGGCGTTGTAAAAAGCAAGTCCAATAATCTGCCTCGGCCCACGGCAAATAATTGGACGGCCTACCTGCCTGGCAGCCTCCCATCTCGGGCACAAATTTATCTCATGCCTTCATTGGTCATGTGCGCGTTAGTGTGTGTTGGAGGAGGGGCTCTGTAAGGAAGTCTGAAGGAAGGACTGGCAGATTTTTTTCGGTTGTGTACTTTCAAATTCTAGTGCGCTCGAGCTGGTTTCTCCATTCTATACCCTACCTTTAACTTATCGTATAATCAGACAAATGTACCATTATTAGAGATTATAAAACGGACAAGTCAAATCAAGCAATCTGATTGGTTCTTAGCCGTGATATACTGAGCGTATACCACGGGTAGAATTGTAAGTTACTTTTCACAACAAGTCAGTATCCCTCCGCGTCTGAGAAAAACAGTATACCGTTGGGCTGAAAAGCAAACTGCAGGCCGCTTCGCGTCGGGCCGAACCACGCCCCTTAGCTGTGATATAATGAGCATATACCACGGCCTGTCGTGAGCTATTGCTTAAATATTACATTACCTGTCTATATTATATTTTCAGTGGGTTTTCTTCCATCTGTACAGAAAAACAAAACCCTGTATATACACGTTTTGTTTTAAAAAAGGGTGTTAATGGCTGCCATGTTTTGTTGAGTCATGAAATAGAGACTCATCTGGAAAAATACTGTTAAATACAACCTTAATTTAGTCTATGGAGGTGAGGGATTTCATTTCACTTACCGTTTGGAATATGTCTTCAAAGGCTATTTAAAGTGTTACCATTCTGTACTGATGCCCCTGCCATGTATCCAGTAGTTTATTGATAATTTTCTTTAAATCGGTGCCCATCCATTTAGGATAGAAACATTGTAAAAGAAATAAAGACAGGCTTTGTAGAACAGTAAAAAAAGAAAAAGATCTCTGATGTGCTGTATCAACCTGTCGGACCTTTTTGCAGTCTCCTTTTATGGATAAACTCAGTAAAATCTTCCCAGCATGATGTTCTCTCTGTAATGTCATCCATCCACCACACCCCACTTATGTCCTTGCAGCTATAATGCCCACTCATTGGACTGTTTCTATTAACATCAGCATCCCTGTTATGTTTGTGAGGCATGGCCTCTCCAAATGCGAGGAACATTGATTTTTATATCCCAGCTTCCAGCAAGGTTTGTAGCATCTTTAGTCTTCCTTTCTGGCCTTTGCAGGGGCAATATTTCTGAATGAACATGGTAATTAAGCAGTTGGTCTTCCTGATAAACATTTGATGACCAAAATGACAAACTGTTTCCCTTCCATAGAACAAACACCCAACTCTGTTTCTGTTCATTCAAATCATGAAAAGGTTTTGTCATTACTGTCTTAATGGTTGTTCAATTAAGAGTTCCCATCACTTTGAATTGACAGTGTATTAGCCCAACACTGCAGAATGAACTGCAGTCAACTCTTAGTAAAAAGGGACCATTCAGGATGTGAAAATGGATTTGCCTCAGGGATGAAATCATAGGGCTGTTACCAAAATGAGAAGACAGTTTCATCCCCACATATATCGACTGTTGAGGGAATAATGTATCTATGGACTCCAGCCAATTGGCCCTACAATATGTAGGGCCATACCTATATAAAACATGTCTGAAGTTTTTTTTTTCAAAATACCAAACAGATCATGCATTTTAGCCATGCCTCATTTCGCTCTTTTTGCTGTATTCCAGCCCCGTCTTCACAAGGGCTGATTCTGTTGCAAATGAGCTGCAGCTGACCACGCCCCCCTGCAAAGGAGGGAAGCGAGGCACGAAGAATGGCGGTTGGAAGAATGGACCATTGATCTGTGGAGGATCTGCCGCGGTTTGAGGGCCTGCCGTCCACCCATTTCTGCTTCTGCTGGTGTGGTGGTTCCCACGGCTGAAGGCCACTATCCACTTGCTGTTAGAGGCCTACTCCCACCTGTTGGGTGCTACTGTGCGGGGGAGGTCTGGTCTGGAGATACCGCGGAGAAACCGGAGTGTTGCCACACTGCTGCTTGCCTATTTCCTTGCTGCTGTCCTGACGTGGTTTTGCTTCGGGAACATCGTGGATGCTGTTGAGCTGGACTGGGAAAATGGCAAATGTCGTGTTTCTGCTGTGCCTTTTTTTGACTGTGCTGGACAAGGAGAAGTTCGCTAGTCATCCTGAAAATTCTGCTGGATTCGGGTCTGTTCTGCCGCCCGCAGTGGACATCCCCTGTACAGGTTCGGATGGGTTGCACAAACAATTGCTAGTTGCACTGTCGCGGACATTCATTTCGTCAAATATCTGTCTTTCTCACATGCCTGCCACAATGGTCCTTCAGAATTGTTTTTTGAACTCTAATCTCACTTTTGCAAAGTTTGCTGGTGACTCTAGAACAGCTGACAATGTATGTGTGTTGATTAAGAGGAAAAGGTGCATGGTATTTTTATTGTTGTTACTATCAGGAAATGTACAGCCAAATCCGGGTCCACCTAGTAGTTTTAGTCAAATAGCTACTCCTGCTGATTTTATTTCTAGATCGGGGTTAGGTTTAATTCATTTAAATGTGCGCAGTCTGTTACCTAAATTAGATTTTGTCCGTATTTGGGCGAGTTCAACTGATGCTGATGTCATTGTCTTATCAGAAACGTGGTTAGACAAATCCATCTTGGCCTCTGACATTTACATAAATGGTTACAATGTATATCGCAATGACCGTCCTAAAAAAGGTGGTGGCGTTGCCATTTATGTGAAAAATAAGTTTTGTGTAACAAATATGGTTTCCAAATCTGTTAGTAAACAACTAGAATTTTTAGCTGTGAATGTCGAAGTAACAAAGGGTCAACAGGTCATGGTGGTGGGTTGCTACAGGGCCCCCTCGGCTGTCAAGGACTCCTTATCTTCATTGGCAAAACTGTTATCTCAACTTTCCTACAAGGAAATAGTACTGCTTGGTGATTTTAATTGGGACTGGTTAACTTCTGTGTCAGAGGATTTTAAAAAACCTGTGTACCTCTTTGAACATTACTCAGATTATAGACAGTCCTACTCGCCCAAATATTAAGTCCCCAAATAAATCCTCCTTAATTGATCTCATTTTAACAAATGTTCCATATAAATACTCATCTGTGGGAGTATCTGCTAATGATGTGAGTGACCACTGTGTTGTAGCCACAATTAGGGACACTAAGGTCCAAAAAGTTAAACCACGCATCATCACAAAGAGAGATAAAAAACACTTAGTGGAGCAGGGTTTTTTACATGATCTGTTTGATTTTGATTGGGGAAAAATCGATCTGTGTGCTGATGTAGAAACTGCATGGTCTTATTTTTATCTTGGTTTTATGAAAATTATAGATAAACATGCACCTCTGCGTAAATTTAGAGTGAAGGGACGAAACAATCCCTGGTTTTCTGCTGAACTGTCCAGTCTCCTTCATGAGAGAAACAATGCCTGGGCAAAGGCTAGGAAATCAGGCTCAGAGGTAGAATGGCTACGCTTTAGGCAGCTAAGGAATAGCTTTACTTCACATGTCAAAAGTGCTAAGTCAAAGTACTATTTGTCAGTTACCACAGAAAACCTCAATAAACCTAGGAAATTTTGGAAAGCCATAAAATCGATTTCCACTGGTGATATCCCAAATGAGCTACCTCCGTGCCTCACCACAGCATCTGGCATTATATCAGACAGGGCCACCATGCTAAATTGCTTTAATGAGCATTTTGTCTCTTGTGGCTCTCTGTTTGATTCTGTCACTGACTGTGCTTCTGCTTCTGTGAACGCTCCAGTCCTTGAATCTGAACAATGTGGTCTGGAAAACCCTTTCAGTTTTACTCCTTTAACTGTTGGTATTGTCCATGAAGCTTTATCCAAGTTAGATCCTAGGAAACCGGCTGGCCCGGACAACGTAGAACCTTTATTTTTAAAGATAGATGCAGATTTTATTGCTCCACCTCTTACTTCTCTTTTTAACCTCTCCCTCAGCACAAATACAATTCCTAAAGTATGGAAGTCTGCTTATGTCCTGCCTCTACTGAAAGGAGGGGAGGCAACTATTTTAAATAACTATAGGCCAATCTCTAAATTGACAGTTCTGGCTAAGGTGCTCGAACGACTTGTGAGTGAACAAGTAAAGGAGTTTTTATGTATAAATGATATCCTGTCTAAACATCAGTCAGGCTTCAGGAAGAAACATAGCACCATCACTGCAACAATGAAAGTGGTAAATGATATTACTCGTATGCTAGATAATAAACAGAGTTGTGCAGCTCTGTTTATTGACCTTTCCAAAGCGTTTGACACCGTTGATCATCGCGTTTTAAAACAGAGGCTACTCAGTATTGGCATATCCAGCCATGCAGTGGGGTGGTTTGTGAACTACCTCTCTGAAAGGTCCCAATGTGTTCACTTTGATGGGCTGTCTTCTGAGTGGTTAAACATTGCTAATGGTGTTCCTCAAGGTTCTGTTTTAGGTCCACTTTTATTCTCCATATATATCAACAGTTTAGGTGAAAATGTGGATGAAGCTACTTTACATTTCTATGCGGACGATACCGTGATGTACTGTGCTGGTCCCTCCATTCAGGAGGCTGTTGTTAAATTACAGGCTGTTTTTAACATTATTCAGACTCAGCTCTCTGAACTAAAGCTTCTTTTAAATGTGGATAAAACCAAGATTACGCTCTTTTCAAAAGCTAAAAAGACACCAGAGCCTATTTTAGATATTGTATCAACGCATGGAACAAAACTTGAAGTTGTTGCCTGTTACAAATACCTTGGTATCTTGCTTGATGACTGTCTCTCTTTTAAACTTCATGTCAATAATCTGCTTAAAAAACTGAGGGTTAGGCTAGGTTTCTTTTTCAGGAATAAGTCCTGTTTCTCGCTTGAGGCCAGGAAAAGGCTAGTCACTGTGACCTTTTTACCTGGGGTGATCTGATGTATATGAATGCACCTGCCAACTACCTGAGCAAACTAGATGCTGCGTATCATAGTGCTCTGAGATTTGTCACAAATTGTAAAGCACTTACTCATCACTGTACACTGTATACCAAGGCAGGTTTACCATCACTCACTGTACGGAGGCTCAGTCACTGGTACACTTTTATCTATAAAGCTATGTTGGGCAAACTCCCGTATTATATCTGTTCATTGATAAAGCAGAAAGTTGCAAGCAGCTATTGTCTGCGATCGCAGGATATAGTCTTGTTAGATGTGCCAAGAGTAAGGACTGTCTTAGGTAAGACAGCTTTTATGTGCGCAGCTCCACTTGCTTGGAACAGTCTTCAGGCAAAATTGAAATTGAGCATTTTTATTTCTCTGGATGTATTTAAGGCACGTCTAAATGAAATGCTTTCTGACACTCTGGGTATTTGTAAATGTTGAATATGTAAATATGATATCCTCTGTTGTTTGTTTGTATGTTGTTTTTATGTTTCATGTGGAACTAAATGATGCAGGTCTCCCTTGTAAATGAGATTGATGATCTCAAGGGACAAATCTGTCTAAATAAAGGTTTGAAATGAAATGAAATGAGCGTCATGTTACCATGCTGTTACCATGCCACGCAACCTCTCATTCCCCTGATAGGTGGAGAGTTGCCCATATCGGCGGAGCACCCCGTTTTCAGAACAATTTCAAATCTGTCACGTCCATCTACTTCCTGTCCATGGGACCTTAGTCCAGAAAAATTATGTATTGAAGTCAATGGAGAGAGAAAACATATCTTTCGATCCCGTTTGAATTGGGCCATGAATTACACATATGATGTTTGTCAATCTTAAAAAATAATTTCCATGTCAAAAAAGTCAGGTGTAAAACTGTTGAAATATAAGACTATGAAAAGTACGCAACTAGAAAGTCTACAAATCCCAGAGAAAAGAAGTTTGAAATCATTCCAATGTATACTATAGGACAGTAAACCAAAGATATCGTTTAAAGTTGGAGAGATACAAAAATATGCATAAATAAATAAGTGTTAAATAGGTAAAATAAGATATGAATGAACAACAAAAATAAAATAGTTACATTTATTTGTTATTGGCTATGGTAGGTTATTGGTTATGTTCACATACTTATTTGATTAATAAAATGTAAACCGATCTTTTTCATATGGGTGTTTTAGAGTTGTACCCCCTAGATCAGCGGCCGTATTCACAAAGCATTTTATCTTACCGCTAGGAGTGCTGCTAACTCGCGCTAAAACATTTTACGTAGGAGTTTTTTCTTAAAAGTTATTCACAAAGCCGCTGAGACCTACTCATACTAAGGATAAATCACAAAGAGTGAACTAAGAGTGACGCGCCGTTGCTATGGATTACGTCGATTCTCGTGCATGAGTTTAGAAGCGGTCAGTACGGTGATTGGTTGTTCAGAGCAGGCGGTCTCGGTGAAACTCATCCGCAACATCCCACAAACGAGCCCACTAAAACAAGGAAATAGCCTAGGCTAGAAATGTATTCCTATCAAATAGTTATGGACAGTGCAGTTAGCAGAATACACGCATGATGACAAGTTTGTGCAGACCACGATAATGACGTTGTATATGCACGTTAAAGAGAGAGAGCAAACAATAAAAATACTTAAATTGCATTAAATCAAGGAGGCAATTAAAAGCACCCTGCAAACTATTATCCAATGAGCATATTTCCAGCACTTAAACACTTTCAATAACAGCCCATACCGCCGTTAAAGTCCCCCTATCATGATGAATGAAAACAATCTGCGTGTTGATGGAATGTACTTTCTTTCTATTGACGAACACGTCCTCATCTTTTGATGGCGCAATTATTTTTATGTGCGTCCCGTCAATAGCACCGACCAATAGCACCGACCACACCGGGCATACCTGCAATTGCCATGAAGTTGGCTTTGATCCTGTGTAGTTGTTGATTGTCCAAAGGAAACCGGATAAACTGTTGGATGTTATGTGGTCTAGAGAGCGCGTTGATGGTTTGGTTTATGGCACGGCTGACTGATGGTTGCGATATTCCTAAATCGTCGGCATTGCAAAGTTGCATTTTCCCTGTTGCTAAATATCGTAGTGTTGCCAAACATTTTATTTCCGGACTAATCGGGTTATTCCTGTTAGTCGGGGATGTTATTGCATCCCGCACTAATTCCACAACAAGTTTGATACCCTCACGATTTAGCCTATATCTCTTGATCAATTCACAGTCTTCCATTGTCTCCAAAACATTTCGTCTCGCAGCCATTTTCAGATTCTTTGTGAATAGGTCTTACTGAGTTAGGAGTCCTCTCGAGGACTTTTAAGCTCTCCCAGACTTAGGTGCTACTTTTAGGCCTAAAATACTTTGTGAATTGCTCTTAGTGAATAAAATTAGGAGTCCTAAATTTAAGACTGACACGCCCATTATGTTTAGGAGTTTCTCCTAAATTCGCCAGTTAGGAGCTACTTTTAGCCCTAAGATCCTTTGTGAATACGGCCCCAGGTCTCTAGTAATTGTGTGCTCAAAGTGCACCAGATTGAAGCATTTTACTTTAAAATGTTCAAATCTTCCCGGGGGGGGGGGGCATACCCCCGGACCCCCCTAGAGGATATGACGCCCAATTCAAACATGTTCATACTATACTGAATACATTTGAAGCCATTTTCACGTATATTACCTACACTGAAAAAAACGGGGAGTAAGATTTGCTTAGGAACATCGAGGTAACAAAACGCACGCAGAAAACCTAAGTAAATGTAACAACGTATATTTCAAATAGCTTCTACTTACAGTTAAGAAGTGTTTGTTACTAAAGGCACTCAAGTAAACTTTACTGTCACACTCAGTTTTGTAAGTACATTTTATTTAATATTGTATAGTAGATTTTACTTAAGATTACATGTACATCTTATTACAAATCTCGAGTAAAACATATTTGGCTTTTCAGGTTATTTTTACTTGCTATTCTTATCTTTCATTTAATAAATATGTAGGTAATATTTAAATATAATTATTAAGCAACATCAAATGCAATTCTTATTCAATAAAACAGTTTTACACTTTTAAAACAACACTATTCTGACCCCGCTCCCGTAGCGGGGCAGACAGACAACAGGAAGAACACTCGTCTTTAGAAGTTCCGTTTTAAAGTTTTACCCAGAAAGCACTGGACAAGAAAATGTACATTCATTTCAAGCATAGCAATCATTTAACATATTATCATACATTTCACGCGTGTGTTAACAACCATATCATAAACGATGCGTTAGCTTCATGCTAACCCCTATTGGAAATTACATTGAAAGGCTAGCGGTTAGCATACATCGTTGCAACTATGAATTAACAGCAATATTTCAACCATTTAACAATGTATCCCTCAAACATACTCTTCATTAACAATGTTGAAACAACAGAGCATAGAAACACTTACAGGCATAATGTTTTCTTAGACAACAATGCAGAGTAAAAACGTGCGTCTGAATCATAGACTGTAGGTCTGAATACAAGAGACGAGATCTGCATAACTATGGCAACACTGAAAGTACAATACATAACTCAAAGCACTGTAATTACCATTTGTACCCACTAGGTGTCCTTTTGACCTAAACACAAACATATTTATTTTTGTTCAGTTGTCTGATACAAGCCATAATTAATCTACAGTTTACAATGATTTTAACAAATACTGCACATACATCCGTTAAATTAAACAGAGCAGGCACAGAAACACATTGATATACTGTCACTCAGAGGTCCCAGGAGTATCCGGCCCTTTTCTTAAGTAAAACTATTTATACCACACTGTAAGAATACTCTATTAAAAGTGAAAGTCTGGTGATGAAAATGTTACTTAAAGGTTCCATGTCATGGCCATTTCCACTGATCATAATTCCATTGTTGAAGTCTACTAGAATAGATTTATATTGTGCAATTTTCCAAAATCACTTTGGTTTCTCATACAGCATTTTTCTCTGTAAACTACGTGTATTCACTGAATTTCACTCTCTGCCTTTAACGGCTCGTTGAAGCTCCAATAGCTCCAGCCCCCACCCTCCCTGTGAGCACAGTGTGCTCTGATTGGTCGGGACGTTGTGAATCGAGCTGAGCTCCGTGGAGGTGTGATTTCCTTGTTTAGCGACAGCGAAAAACAGCCAAACTCACCCTGAGCACACACAAAGTCACAGCCGAAGTAAAAACAATAAGTGTGGCTTGATATTGAGTAAGAAAAAGGTTGATAAACGCTGTGAGAATGGGTCTGCAGAGAGAATTTCGCCACGATCCCAACTGTCTGTTATCAGCCTGCAGCCAGGGAGGAGAGATCAGCTGAGCTGCCTGCACTGAGTGTACTGCACTGAGTGTGTGTGAGGAAGTCCGTGGATTGGTCAATTTGGACCAATCAGCGGGGGCTTAACGTAACGGCTCCGCGAACGTAACGGCTCCACGGATTGGTCCATTTGGTTCCGGGTAACGCATGCGGTACCCGGAAGAATAAATGGAAAGTGACGTATCTCCAACGAGGCGTTTTGGGGAGGTATTTTCTGTGTTAGAGTTTTACTCGCTACAGGGTGTACTTTGAGGGTTTTGACTCTGCAGACCGTTTACATGCATAAAAACCTTCATAACACACAAGGGGACGGGTAATAACCGGAAAAGCATGACATGGGACCTTTAAGTAAAAATATAATTAGCTAAATGCTGATTGAGTATTACATGTAAAAAAGTACCCTGTAGTAATTGTAGTAACCCTTGAGAACGTAATAGCTCAAGGATTTCTAACAATATTTACATTTTTTTGTAAATTAAAAAACAGAACCTTATACTTGATAAACTCTATATAAGATAGTGAAGCACAAAGTACAATATTTCCCTTTGATTTGTAGTGGAGTATAAAGTGCAACGAAAAGAACATTCTCAAGTACCTCAACATTACACCACTGCTTCTGCAAACATGTGGACTTTCAAGAGAAATGTGGAGGAAATTCAGTTTAAGAAAGATGTTTGCAAACGATAGAAGCGTATGTCAACTTTGATGTGTTACTTAAGTTCATTGAATGGATGATGTCCGTGAGCAGAAGGCAGGCGTTCCCCCTCATCAAGCACCGCCGATCCCTCGATGGAGATGGACACGTTGAAAGGTGTGGCGTCTTCTTTTGCTGCACTTCATGGGGGACATGGATCTTCACGACACTCAGCATAGTCCTTTTTCCACGATATCTTTGCCTCCATTCTGTCAAAACATGTAAATCAGTGTTAACATACAATACTGTAAACCTTTCTGTGAATTTACTAAAAACTGATTGGGTTGAGTTAGCTATTTAATTTAGTGTTTAAGTAGCCATGTTCTTTTTAAGCAGAGGGGATGGGGTAAGCTTCAAAGGCTTTATTATCATATGCAGTAGCTAGAGTGTGGATATGGGAATTTATATTAATTCTTATTTGCTACGGTCAAAGTATGAAAACAAGTAAGGAAGCTCAGTTCATTAAATATTTGCCTTGTTCCCAACAGGAAGTAAACCTGATTAAATAATTGAGTTCTACAAGCTCAAACTATCAATTCTCCTGAAAAACACATTTTGAATCAGAATATATATATAAATATTATACAGTTAAATTAGATTCCAATGTACTTTATCTCAATTTTAACTTAAAAACTGGAGACTGAAGAGGTTTTTCACATACTGGCAAGATGTAGCCTACTTACCTTTAGACTAGAGAATAGAGATATTCATGTACAAACAGAATAGCAGGCACATTTTAACACAAATCAAGCAGAACATTTACCTGGTTCTCTTTAATCAGCTCCTCTGCAGACTCTTCCAGAAGCTCCATCAGGCGGGACGTGGTGCTGTTTAACAGACATGTCGATTATTGTAGCAAACACACATTACTGTAAGTACAGAAAGATTCTGGAGACAAAGAGTATACCTTAACTTCAATGTAACGCGCTACAGAAGGAGGCACCAACAGTTAAACTTCCCAGTAATCTTCCTGGATCACCCCTCTGGCCGTATCACAGACTTCCCCACAGAGCTGAGTCCATGGCAGTGAATGTGACATACCCTTCTTTAAGGAATCTGGTGCCGCTATCTGTCTCAGTGTACATAGGAAATAAAAGCACACATGTGCATCACACACAGTCGGATGCATGTGAGTGAACTGACTTGACTTCCACAGTAAAAGGAAAACTGAGTTTGGCAACACATTAGGCTTGTTTGAGACGCGTTGCGGCTCGCCTCGAAAGTAGACGAGAATAGCCGATCGCAGCCGGGGGGGGTCTCAAAAAGCTCGCCTGAAGTCGGACAGCTCCGAGTCGTCTTCTTCTTCTTCTTCTTCTTCTTCTTCTTCTTCTTCTTCTTCGGTGGTGGATGTGTGTTTGAAGAGGGAAGAGGGAATTTCAACTTTAACTCTTTTGTTTCTGTTTCAATCGTTTCTTTAACTGTATGATCTTTCGTTGGGATTTTTGTACCCTTTGCAAGTACGGTTAATTTGTTAATTTAGTGTTTTTCCGTGCCTCGTGGCGGGGATGGCGTCCTCCGGGGCGCCGCCGGTGTCTCTGAGACACGGAGTGCGGCTGGTGGCTCAGGCCGCAAGCACAGTGGAGCAGGTGCTGCTGGCTGTGGGGGATCAGGTCGGTCATGTAAATATCGCCTATGCTTCCCGCATGAACAAAGCGGTCGTGGTCTTTTTGAAAGACCAGAAATATGTGACGGAACTTATCGAGAGCGGATTAATGCTGAACGAGGAATACATTCAAGTTTCACCGCTGGCGACACCGTCCACGCGGATCACTGTGTCTGGCGTTCCTCCGTTCATCCCGAATGAGGCGCTGGAACGGGAGCTGAAGCGTTTTGGTAAGTTTGCCAGTAGTCTCCGCACTGTTGCTCTGGGGTGTAAGGATGAAAAGTTAAAACATGTCCATTCTCTGCGGAGACAGGTTTTCATGTTTCTGAATTGTCCCACTCAGACACTAGATGTGTCCTTCCGGGTGAGGCACGAAGAGGGTTTTTATATGGTTTATGCGAGCTCAGGGAGCGTAAAGTGTTTTGAGTGCGGGGAGTCGGGTCACAAACGTGTTGCATGTCCACAGAGACGGCACGCCGCTCCGCCGGGTGCGGCTGGGCCCGGGGCCGCCGAGCCGGGGGCCGCCGGGGCAGCCGAGCCGGGGGCCGCCGGGGCAGCCGAGCCGGGGGCCGCCGGGGCAGCCGAGCCGGGGGCCGCCGGGGACGGCCGGGGCCGCTGGGGCGGCCGGGCCGGGAGCCGCTGGGGCAGCCGAGCCGGGGGCCGCTGGGGCGGCCGAGCCGGGGGCGGCCGGGGCCGCTGGGGCGGCCGAGCCGGGGGCGGCCGGGGCCACTGGGGCGGCCGGGCCCGGGGCCGCTGTGGCGGCCGAGCCCGGGGCGGCCTGGTCCGCGGGACCCGGTGTCGCGGGGGCTGCTGCTGCACCCGCCGGGGCCCCGGTGGCTGCGGAGGAAGTAGGGATGAATATCGTGAGAGATGAAACAGGGACTGTAGAGAGTGTGGTGAGTGTGAGAGGAAAAAATGTGGAAACAGGTAAACGGGTGAGAGATGATGTAGAAGGACAGGTGAGGACTGGTGCTGTGGGACAGGTAGAGGCTGTTGGCACACAGAAGGAGCTGCCGTCTGGCTCTGGGCGGAAAAATGAGCTTCAACAGGCTGCAGACAATAATGAGGTGACAGAGATGGACACAGACGGTGAGGGGGATTCTGACTGTGGTTCAGTTGCAGATAGTCTCTCTCAGAACGCAGAGATGTATTCGTTGGAAGAGCTTAATGTCTTTTTAGACGAGTCTTTTGGCAAGTCAGTGGAAGTGAGAGATTTTTTCCCTGACATTGAGAAGTTTCTTCATACAGTGAGAACTCTTCAGAAAGTTGTAGGGTTAGACCTGCTGGATGAAAAGAAACGTTATCGTCTCAGGAGGCATGTAACTGCTGGGAAAAAAGATACGCCAGGAAGCAAAAGAGGGAAGAAACTGAAAAGGTCTAAATAATTTCAACATGATCATGCAACACTGGGTGTCTCCTCTCTGCTGTGTGTACCTGTCTGTTCTTTCTCTCTGTCTCCTTCCTCTAATGCAGGCTTTAAGGGTTGCTTCCTTGAACATGAACGGGGGTAGAAGTGCACAGAAAAGAGCTTTAGTGTTAGAAGTCTTTAATCAGAAAAAATTAGATTTGATATTTCTGCAGGAAACGCACAGTGATAGCCTGAATGAGACGGACTGGGGGATGTGGTGGGGGGGTCAGTATGTACTCAGTCATGGCTCAAACCTTAGTGCTGGAGTAGCTGTTTTATTCTCCCCCTCTCTAAATGTAAAGATTTTATCCAGCACTGAGATAGTGGCAGGTAGAGCCTTGATGGTGAAAGTGGAACTGTTAGAGTTCAGTTTCACCTTTATTAATGTGTATGCACCCAATCAGGGCCCTGTACGTGTATCTGTGTTTCAGTTATTAAAAGACAAGCTAGACACTAGTGTACAGGGGGAGTGTGTTATACTGGGGGGGGACTGGAACGTTTGCACTAATGTCACTTTAGACAGAATAGGACGGGAGCCTCATCCTCAGTCGTCCCTTTTACTGTCACAGGTGATAAGAGAGGCTGACTTAGTGGATGTGTGGAGGATGAAGCATCCCTCCGTTAAACAATACACCTGGATGAGAATGCTAGATGGGGGCGTCAGTGCAGCCAGGCTAGACAGATTTTACATGTCTTCTTCTTTTATTACTCGTGCAGTGAACTGTCACATCCAACCTGTTGGTTTTACAGATCATCAGCTAGTTTCTCTGGATTTGGTTTTATCCAACACAGAGAAACCTAGATCGTTCTGGCAGTTTAATGTTAAAATTTTACAAGATTTGATTTTCTGTGAGAATTTTAATTTGTTTTGGATCAACTGGAAATCAAAGAAAGAGTCTTTTCCCTCCCTGAGTCAGTGGTGGGAGGTAGGAAAGGCTCAGATTAGAGTGTTCTGTCAACAGTATACAGCCTACTCCACTGCAAACATTAGGAGAGCTATAGAGCAGTTAGAGAGAGAGAGATCAGAGAGTTAGAGAGTGTGTCTGCTCGAAATATAGAACACTCCCTCCTAAAACAACAACAGCTTAACTGTTTTCTTCAGGAGAAAGCCAAGGGAGCTCTGATTAGAGCCCGTTTTACTTCCATGAGAGACATTGATGCACCAACCACCTTTTTCTTCAACCTGGAGAGGTCTGTGGGCCAAAGGAAGCAGATGGTATGTCTGCGTCTTCCCGATGGACAGGTAACCTCTGAACCTGCTGAGATGAGGAGACATGCAGTGTCCTTCTACACGGACCTGTTCAAAGCCGAAGGTTTTGATGTGGAAGCCGCTGATGAACTTTTTCAGGGTCTTCCACAGCTGAGTCCAGCCGAAAGTGAGACCCTGGGCTCTGACATTACGCTGGAGGAACTGACCTCTGCGGTGACACAGATGGCCTCCGGCAAGGCTCCGGGCATAGACGGTTTACCTGCAGACTTTTTTAAACATTTTTGGAGCATTCTAGGACATGATTTGTTGGATGTATTGATGGAGTCCTTTGGGAAAGGGACTCTTCCAGCTTCCTGTAGGCGTGCAGTGATTTCACTGTTGCCTAAGAAAGGAGATCTAACCCTGCTGAAGAATTGGAGACCTGTGGCTCTCTTATGTACGGACTATAAGATACTGTCAAAGGTTTTAGCTAACAGACTGAAGTGTTTCATCGAACTTCTTGTTGGTACTGATCAAACATATTGCATCCCTGGCAGATCAATTGTGGACAATTTGTTTTTGGAGAGACACTTTTGATGTTTGCAAACTGTACAATATAAATGTTGGTATTATTTCTATTGACCAAGAGAAGGCCTTTGATCGTGTGGATCACACTTTTCTGGCTGCCACATTGCAGGCTTTTGGTGTTGGGGAGCATTTTTTGTCCTGGGTGAAGTGTTTGTACAGTGATGCATGTTGTGTTGTGAAAGTGGGGGGAGGGCTGAGCAGACCTGTACCAGTTAAAAGGGGGATCAGGCAGGGCTGCCCTATCTCAGGCCTATTATATAGTATTGCCATTTTGTGCAGGCTTAGAAACCGGCTGAGGGGCCTGAGTCTGCCAGTGTCAGCTCAGGCCCCCCGGGTGGTTGTATCAGCTTATGCTGATGATGTCAGTGTTTTTATCCAGGGTCAGCGAGATATCCAGGAGCTACAGGACAGTTTAGTTTTGTATAGGAAGGCTGCCTCAGCCAAAGTTAACTGGGAGAAGAGTGAGGCAGTTTTGGTAGGTCAGTGGAGTTTAGAAAATAGGCCCAGTCTTCCTGGTAACCTCAGCTGGGGAAACAAGGGTTTAAAGGTCCTGGGAGTTTGGTTGGGGTCTGAGGACATGGTGGCACAGAACTGGGAGGGATTGCTGGGAAAGGTGCGAGCAAAATTAGCTAAATGGAAATGGCTGCTACCCCAGCTGTCCTACAGGGGAAGAGTTCTTGTAGCCAACAATCTGGTTGCCTCATCTTTGTGGCACAGACTCCAGGTGTTAACCCCACCGCCGGACCTCATGAAACAACTGCAGCGGCTCCTCGTGGATTTATTCTGGTCGGGTCATCACTGGGTGCCAGCATCGGTCCTGTACCTCCCTGTGGCGGAGGGGGGGCAGGGCCTTGTGGACATTACTGCGAGGACTGCTGCTTTTAGACTGCAGGCAGCTCAGCGGCTGCTGTATGGTGCCTCTCCCTGCTGGCTGGCTATGGCCCGGCTGTTGCTCTGGAGGGCAGGGGGCTTTGGTTTTGATAAACACCTGTTTCTGCTGAAGGCCCCTGCGTACAAGATAACTGGACTTGCACCTTTTTACTGCTCAGTCATCAATGCCTGGAAGATTCTGAGTTTTACCAGACCACCCGACCCCCGGCCTGGGATGTGGCTGTTTGAGGAGCCCCTGTTTGACACTGGTTTTCTTTCCGGAACCATTTTCTCTTCAGCCGCCCTAAAAAATGCGTTCATTGAAGCGGGAGTGGTAAAACTTGGCCATTTGACAGGGATCTCCACGGAAAAACTGGCTGAGGTGACGGGCATTCGATCAACTCGAGTTCTGGAGAACCTGGTAGAAGAGGTGTGGCAGTCGCTGTCGCCATCCCACCGGACTTTGCTCTGGATGCAGATCTGGCCGACCAGTGGAGAAAGGGACATGATTATGTTTTTCCTGCCTTGAGGGTGGGTCCTGCGGTGGGGGAATGGAGAGAGGAGGATGGTCTCCTGCTATCACTGGGGACTCTAACACCTGGAATGTTCAGCTCCTGCAATGGGAAGAAGCTATATCTTAGCTGCGTAAAGGTGCTAAACCTCAGCTCGCTCGCAGGCGTCAGAGAGTCGAGGTGGACAGATGTGTTTGGTTTGGGCTCTTCCCCTCAGGGCAGCTGGCGGATCCTGTATAAGTCTCCCGTTGAAAAACGGACTGCTGACATCCAATGGAGAATTATACACGGTGCAATAGCCACTAACAAATACAGGGCTCATTTTGACCCAGGCACAAGGGGGGGCTGTCCGTTCTGTTTTATGGCAGAAACATTGGAGCATTTAGTGGTGTCCTGTCCCCGGTTGGCTGGTCTTAAAAAAATGTTACAGGAGTGGGTGGAGGGGTTCGGGGAGGTTTTCTCCATACCACTTTTTGTCCATGGCCCCAAATACATCCTGAAAAAGAAGGAAATCCTACTATTGATCAATTTCTTGTTTGCTAATGCAAAATTAGCAATCTGGAAAAGTAGGAAGAACAAACTTGCTGGAGTAGGGTGGACGGATGCAGTGCTCTGTCTGAGGGGGCTGGTGGCAGCGCGTCTGAGGGTGGAGCATGCATACTATACGCTGATCAATCATCTACAGGGGTTTCTGGATGTGTGGGCTGTTGGGCAGGTTCTGTGCTCACTGGGGGAAAATGACTCTAATATTGAAGTTTTAGAGGGTAGGTGAATTTTTTTGTTTTTAAAGTGTGTAAAAGATGATGTTTTGAAATGGGTAAAACGTTTTCAAATGACATTTATTTGGTAGACGTGAAAATCTGTTTATTTATTTGATTTGTGTAATGTTTTTTGTTTCGGTGTATAGTTAAAACAAATGGAAATAAAATTTTGTTTTAAAAATCAAATCTTCTTCTTCTTCTTCTTCTTCTTCTGCTGCTTCGCCTTCTTCTTCTTCTTCTTCTCTCGGTTTTTTGGCGGATTGCAAACAACTTTAAGGTTCATACCGCCACCTCCGGAGTCGGCCTGACTTGGTTTGCATTTATAAAGAATGCACACATGTGTTTAATTGTTAATGTCAGATATGTACTAAGTAAATACATAGTACTAAGTAAATACATTTGTGTTCCTGCTCAAGATTAGATTCAACTCTATTGTTATTGCACAGATTACAGGTACTGAGACAACGAAATGCAGTTTAGCTTCTAACCAGGAGTGCAACAAGCAGTAAAGTGAAAAGTAATGTACACAATCTACAGAATAAAAGATAGAATTAAGTATATGATGAATAAACAGTGAAGGGTATGAATACACTAGATATACACAGCAGCCTGTGAGCAGTATGAACAGTGTGTATGAATCATCTAAGATATATAAAGTATAAAAACGGTAAGCAGTGCAAGTATAGTATAACATATATAGATATTAATTTCATGATGATAAACATTGTGGAACAATGATGAAAAATGTGAATGGAAGTGGCAACGTAAAACTGACACAACAACAACTTTTGCCAAGCCAATTGGGGAGTTTCTTCAGCAGCACGGGGTAAAAACCACCAATGAGCGCTCAGCTCGAGATACCAGCGAGTCGTTTCCCATCAAGCATTTCGCCTCCGCAGCCCGTGGAGAGGAACTGCGCCGCCTCGCCGCGCCTCGCTCTCAAGGCTGCGGGCGTCTTTGTCCCGCGAGATTTCAACGTCTCATGTGAGCGAGCCTCCAGAGCAAGTCGGACAAAATGACTAACCATCATGCAACGCACGAGCAAGACGTTGATCGAAATTGCGGAGGTCTGCGCAGGTCTCGCTTGTCTCAAACAATTCTACTGCTAACTACCGAGTAGTACTTGAAAATGTAGCGCGAACACCATCAACAGAAAAACTCTTCTGAACTACTAGTGCCCCACTGCCACATGTGTTTTATTCAAAACGGTGAATTTTGCCAACTGTTAACTAATTTGAAGCAACTACTAAACATTACATGTTGTGTGTGCCTCGTCCATGACAGCAGGCTAAATTAGCAAGCACGCTAACTAGCTAAATTGCTAAGCTGAAACACTGACGTTAGCTAACATTTGTTTGATATCCATATTAAGCTGACAAGCTAACGGGGATGTACAGAGTTAATAAAGTACAAAAATATACTTACATGATTCAAAATCCACGAGTATTCATATTAGACGAGGGTCCATGCTTTCACCTCTTCTACTGGAACCGTCTGCATTTTTTCAAATATCTGTACTAGAGATGGGCGAGTCCTGATTCATCCGGATCATTAACCCGGATCCTAGAAATGAGCTGGTCATGACGAGTCTCCCCTCTCCATTAACCCGAGTCCTTTGAGTCCTACACCTGGTGTGACGTACAAATTAAAACTATCAATTGCGTCACTCACTACTCTCTTTATAACATGTAAAATAACATTACAACTACCCCAGT